>NC_058135.1:202713708-202765352 GCF_016433145.1 Gracilinanus agilis
ACTAATGAATGTTGGAGGGGATGTGGCAAAATTGGGACATTAATGCATTGCTGGTGGAGCTGTGAACTGATCCAGCCATTCTGGCTGGCAATTTGGAATCATGCTCAAAGGGCTATAAAAGAATGCCTTCCCTTTGATCCAGCCATACCATTGCTGGGTTTGTACCTCAAAGAGATCATAGATAAATAGACTTGTACGAAAATATTCATAGCTGCGCTTTTTGTGGTGGCAACAAATTGGAAAAGGAGGGTATGTCCTTCAATTGGGGAATGGCTGAACAAACTGTGGTATATGCGGGTGATGGAATACTATTGTCCTAAAAGGAATAATAAACTGGAGAAGTTCCAGGCGAACTGGAGAGACCTCTGGGAACTGATGCAGAGAGAAAGGAGCAGAGCCAGAAGAACTCTATACACAGAGACTGATATACTGTGGTAAAATTGAATGTAATGGACCTCTGTACCAGCAGCAATACAATGACCCAGGACAATTCTGAGGGATTTATGGTAAAGAAAGCTACCCACATTCGGAGGAAGGACTGCAGGAGAGGAAACATATAAGGAAAACAACTGCTTGAACGCATGGGTCAGGGTGGACATGATTGAGGGTGTGGACTCGAAACTACCACACCAATGCAACTACCAACAATTTGGAAATTGGTCTTGATCAAGGACACATGACAAAACTAGTGGAAATGCGCATCAGCCATGGGTGGAGGAGGTGTAGGAGGGGGGATTGAAGGGGAAAAGGGGAGCACGAATCGTGTAACCATGTTAAAAATGAATATTAATAAATGTTAAAAAAAAAGCAGTTGATATATTTACCATAATGTGTCTTCTTTCCATAGGTTAAAATCATTCAAAATTCCTTGGGAAATACAACAGACAGCTCTATTAAAAGACCTGATTATAGAGATTAGGTGATATATAACACCAGGAGATGTATCCTTGACAAATATACTTGCCACTGTAATGGATGACATCCAGGAGAGACTCAAGTTTGAAGAGGGATTCTTATAAGGATCTCTAGATGTTTTTACTTGTGAATGACAGTGTCAAATGTATGAAACCCAAGAACATAGCAAAAACTCTTCAAAGAAATTTTATGTCACTCAAAGGAATTTGATCTGCCCACCTACATAAGAAAGGCCAAGTAGATGAAGAATGACTGTTATTCAGACTCGAATATGCTCTTGTAAAGATGCCTTAAGAGCTTGTTCATCAGAATATATATATATATATATATACATATATATACATACATACATACACATGTGTGCATAAATACATATATACATACTATATTATGTGTATGGTGTGTCATTGATATTGCAGAGTGGAATTCCAGCTACAAGATAGGAGGTCAAGCCACAGCTCAGAATTTCAGGAGGGCCCTGAGAACTCTGGGAGAGGGGGCAGTTTAAGGCAATTAAGGGCAGTTGGTTCCTGGGGTTGGAAGCAAGCAGGTCTCTCTGTTTGCTGTTCCCAGATCTTGGTTGCTCTTGAGGGCTTTAGGCTTGAATCTGAACAAAGCCATTTTAATTCCCAGCTGCCAACCTGCTGTACCTTGATTTGACCTTCAATTATTTCTATTTAATTACTTAGATATTAGAGAAGGTTATTTATAGGTTCTAAGAGTTAATTAGCAAAGCAAGATGCCTTTTCCCCTTTGGGGGGAGGGGCTGCTTGGACATAACAGTTTATGGCTTCCCAGACCTTACTATTTCTTTTTTGATCTCCCTTCCTTCCCTTCCCCACATATCATTAAACCTTTAATCAAATGGGAGCAGTTGCTTGGTCATATTTAGGGAAATACTCACAAATTCCTCAAGCTGAATTCCTCCTGCCTTTGGGGAAAGCCTAAAAGCAAGTTCTTTCCTTTGTGCCTTAAAAGCCTGAAAGATATCAAGCTTCTCCTATTCTCTCCTACTCAAACCTGTGGGGAAATAGTTTAGAGAAAGTTAATATCTTTAGGAGTTTTGTCCTTCCTAGATTCCGGACTGAGCCCAGAAGATAACAGATCAAACGTGATTTTGTAACTGATTTCCTAACTGCATTTTTACAGCTTTCCACAAATATAACAATGGATATATACATACACACATGTATAGACAATACAAATAAAAAATAAGACAGAGTTGGGTTCAGATTTGAATAGGAAAATTGGGTTAGATTCCCTTTTGGAAACTGAAAAGTTTGTTTTTTTTTTAATTTTTTCTTTTTTATTGACCCAGTCTTACTACACACCAGCGAAACAGACTACAACTTCCTTCAAAGAATTACAAATGAGTATCAGGGGTAGGTAAAGTAAATCATGGGTCAATGAAAAACTTCAAAGATAAGGTGAAGGTAAAAGACATCATCAAGGAATTTGTATGATAGGAAGAGAAGATGGGCTGGTTATGTGGTAAGAAAAAGAGGTGATAAACGGAGAATCAAGGTACCCCAATGGTACTCTTACAGATTAAAGGGAAAGCAAAGAAGGCTGCCAATCAATTGTGCCATGACATGGACAAGAATTCTTCAGAATGGTTAGGAATGGATGGCTTCCTATCTATATCAGGGTAGGTGATAGTGGCATTGAAATTCATGAAAGCACAAATTCAGAATTGATGTGGTCCTAGTTGTTTCATGGCAGGGAGGGGGTGTGATATGAATTAATTAGATCACAGATCTGAATATTTCACAATGTGGAAAATTGGATTTAAAGAGGTTCAGTGATTTTTTTTTTTTAAAGCACCAAGCTCATTAAATGTTCTAGCTGGTCCTTGAACTTTTGTCTTCTGAAATCTAAGCCCAGGGTACTTTTTTCTCACTAGATCATTCTGTCCATCTTGCAGATAATGCAGATCTCTTTTTTATTCTCATTGCTTTTTACAGTGATTGGGGAAGGAGTGAGAGGGCAGAAAGAACTAGTTTAAACCTGACCCAAAATCTGGTTGCCCCAGAGTTCCTCATTGTAATTTAGCCCCTGGTGGAGAGTTTTTAACACACTGAAGATTGTGCCTTGGGGGCTGTTTGACATAAAAGAATACTGGACCAATCCCAAGCATATTGCCCAACTAATGCTCAAGGTTGAAAGATTCAAAGCACATTCAAATATGCAAAATGAAAGGACTATTACATAGATATGCTCATTTCACTTAAATGATTGATGTGGATCACTACACAATTTAAGAGGCCACAATGAAGAACAGCTGAATGAATGGATTGACTACTCTGAGATCCAGATTCAACTAGAACTTAATTGTCTTCCATATTAGCAAAAGTAGGTGGTGAATGGTTGAAGTTCTTATTGAAAAATATAAGAATATATAAGTCAATTTCTACCTCCTGCTGCCTGCCCAGTCTTCCAACCTGGATGTGGAGAACCTGCAGCAAAAAGTAGAACAAAACTTTCCTTGAACCATAGGCCTTCTAACTCCAGTTATTCTTGGTCCTTGAAAGAATATGATGAAGAAAATTGGCTGGGAACACAGCTTCTTTCTCCTGTTAGAAGGTTCAACTTCCACCTACTGCCATTCTCTTTTTTAAAATTATTAAACTATTTTTTCCAATTATTTACAGGAACATTTTTGACAATTTGTTTTATGACATTTCACAATGAAAATTCTCTCCTTCCCCTACTCAATGAGTCTGATATAGGCTATACTCATGTTTTCATACTTCTATTCCTTTTTCAACCTAAATTCATCCTTTGGAGAGAAGTGAAATAGGGAAGCAGTAAATCACATCTGATTGTGATCTTTGTATCTTCCAGCTCATACTGAACTGCCCAATCTCCAGTCTCCTTTGGAAAATGAAGTGGCACCCTCTATTCAGTGTGAACAATATTCTCAAAAATGAACATCCTCACATACCTGAACATACTCTTCACTTACCAATGATTCTAAATGCCTGTAGATCATCATCTAAACTCTATTTCACACCCTACTTCCAAATTCCTTATTCCCTTTATCCCTCCCAATCCAAAATATCAACCAAATATCACCCAGCCCTTTCACTCTAGAATATGTATTTCTATAGACAATACATTTCCCTTCATCTTAACTCTTTTTCCTCTCCTTTTTATACCTACCAGCTATTACTGAAATCTGGCCCCCCCTCTATGATATAGTCTTTCTGGCCATCCTTAACAGAATTGGCAGTACCTTCACTCTTTCCCCTTGGCTCAAAGATTGAGGCAGGAAAGTTGAAATGCTCTGTATTTTCTACTGCCATTTCCAAAGTCTCTCTCTACCTCTAACACTCAGTAATTTCTTCTTTAAGGTTCATGCCTTTCATTTCTACCATCCCATCAAAATCCTAGTAGCTATTATCTATAGACCTATAGATCACTCCCTTTCTCAATTAGTTTGGTACACAGTTCAAATTTTTTTTTCTCCTGACCAACTCATCCTCATATTAGTGGGATTAAAAATGCATATTTACTCTCTCTCAGACATCCTAACCTCAGTTTATTTTCCATTACCTATTCCTCTACCTCACCTGAGCCATATACTACATGAGTGTAACCTTGATCTTGCTATCACCCACAAATGTACTACCTCCCTATTCAAAATCTGATCATAATCTATTGGCTTTTTACCTTTACTTCCAAAACTCTACTCTTTATCAACACTGTAACCTCTGATCCCTTGACCCCTCAATTCTCTCTCAGGTCATCTCTCTTGCTTTAACCACTCTCTCCTCTTTTGGTGGATCAACACAACTTTATACTGTTCTCCTCTCTTGAATACCTAGCCCTTTATCGTTTCACTGCCAAGGTTTAGCTTAGTATCACTCTCACTGTTTCTTGTCTTTGTTCCTATACACTTCCCTTTGAATAAAGGTGGAGAAAAATCCAACTGATCTATATGGGTCCACTAAAAAATCTGTATTATACAACTTCAGCTGAACTCTCATTGCTACTAGACAATCCTTTTCTAGTTTTATCAATCTACTTTCCACAACAGTTCTTCCAAAACTTTTTATCCCTCCTTAAACCTCCCAATGGTTCCCTCTAACCCTTACCTCCTCAGCTAAGAATGTTACAACATATTTTTCAGAAAAAAAATGAGACCATTCACCATAAACTCTCTCTTTTCCTCTCCTCCTCATATCAAATCACTCTTACACCTTCTGCCACTATTTCCTCCTTTATTTCATCTTATCTGATGAGGTGGCTATGATTTAATTTTCTTGTTTTAAGTTCATATATTAATCTGATCAACATCTATCTGTTACGCTAAATCATTTTAAGTGAAGTTTTTGGCTATTAGATAAATTATGTTCATGATTTTATTGGAACTCCTTAATAGTAAACAAGTCTATGCTGATTGGTAAAAAGGTTTTTGATTACATTGCTTGTAACTTGTCATTTACTTATTAACTATATGTGTTAAAAGTGCTTTGTTTTTATTTCATTTTTTTCAATGGAAAAGGAAAGAAGGAATGAAGAGAGGTAGGGAAGGAGAGATAGAGAGACAGAGGAATGAAAGAAAGAAAGAAATAAGTAAAGCAACTTTTAATTTTCCTTAATGAAGAGAAAAGAATTGAAAGGCCAGATAAGAGCACCTTTGAAATCTATAAGCTTATCTTATTATATAGATTTTCAGTTTCATGTACATTCCTCTCCTTCTATTGTACTATGTATAGGCAAATGTCTAATCTATTTGGTTTTGCTAATTTCAGAATAAAAATAAATATTAGTTAAAAAATAAGTCCAGATTTTCTGTTTCAAACCCATCATTCTTGACTTCTGGGTTAAGATGGCTGCAGAGTACAAGAGCACGCTTAACTCTCCTCACCACTGACTGATACAGCATACCTCCAAAGGCCAAAAAAAACAAATCCAGATAAGAGAAGGGACCCCACAATAGGGCACAGTAATGAAGGCACATGGGATTTGGGCATTTCCATGCTATTAGGGGGTGAAACAGCTCCCATCAAATTTGTCAGGGAGTTTTCACCAGCACCAGAACAGTTAGGCCAAATGCTACAATTCCAGTGATACTGGAACAAGAGGCCACTGCTACATTGGTTATATCATTTATGAAAGTAAACCCTTCTTCAAGCCACATTCTATTTTTAACCTTACAATCCCTTGGGAGAACACGTATGAAATGTTTGCTCACTTAATATTGATTTTTTTGTGTGAAGCACTGAATTTCTCCCCTCACCTTGGAATTACGGGAGTTACATTCAAATCTCATCTCAGATACTTACCATATGACCTGGGGCAAGTCATTTAAACTCTTGGGGTCTTAATGTCCTCCTTTGTAAAATGATGAGGTTAGAGATGTGTTCTAAGGATTTTTGTATCTGTAAATCTATGATACATATAATAAGCATTTTTTAAAAAATCAGTACTGAGTCTGTGAGTTGCAAAACGGAGTTTTTCAGAGGTCTTCTCCTTGCACTAAGGTTTTCTATGGGGTGAAAAATTGTATTGATTCCCTCTGTGTTAACTGCTTCTGGTCTAGGCACAAAGACTAGGAACCATCCCTTATTATTTTAAAAATTATTTTACAATTTCTGGTTATGTTTCTCCCCATTATGGCAAACCATCCTTTATAATGAATAATTTTTTAAATGAAAGAGAAAAAAGAAAAGAATTCAAAATACAACAAACCTGGCTTTGAAGAAGAGATGAGAATTTCATTCCCATAGAACTCCATTTCTGTAAAGAAGAGAAGGAGGCAAGTTTTTCATCTCTTCTTCAAAGCCAAGTTTGGCAAATTTTGGTACTCAGCATTCAGGGTCATTGTGTTATTTAGAAAGCAATCTTTAAGAGGATATTATATTAACAACTCATATGTGATATGTGTATTTTCTCTTAAAAATTCTAAATAGGGGCAGCTGGGTAGCTCAGTGGAGTGAGAGTCAGGCCTAGAGACAGGAGGTCCTAGGTTCAAACCCGGCCTCAGCCACTTCCCAGCTGTGTGACCCTGGGCAAGTCACTTGACCCCCATTGCCCACCCTTACCAATCTTCCACCTATGAGACAATACACCGAAGTACAAGGGTTAAAAAAAAAATTCTAAATAGACCTGATTTTTTAATGACCTTTATATTACCTATAGTAACTCTATTCCCTCCCTATTATGATAATTAGATTAAGTCTACACTGCCCATATTTAGATTTAATCACCAAAGGTGAGAGCACCTCTAATTCTGGGAAGTCCATAACCCATGTGTGCTAGAGTGGGTGACAAATCAGAATCAATTGACTGTCCCTTAGGCAGTACTATGAGAATCATCTATTGTGATTGGACATGCAAATTGGAGGTAGATGCAGGAAGTGATGAAAGATGATATATTTTAAATATGATGGTAACTTCCTGTGGAGGCAGTTGGCATTTTGAACTTGATATAGAAGGATCTCTGGTGGCACCTCTGACAGCTTCCCTTTGAATTGTCATGTGGGTAAGTTAGGCTGACTCTCTCTCTCTTCCCTTGTCATTTCTGGAGGCTCTACCCTCAAGGAGGCCTCTCTTTCCTCTCTAATTGTAAAAGGCCTTGTGGCTAGTAGCCTTGTTTAAATAATTCTATGCCCCTATGCTGGAGCCTCTAAATTCTTACCTGGTCCAGGCCAGAGTTTCTCTCTCTCAATTTCCCTACCTTCAACCTTCTTAATTTTAAATAAACTTCCATAAAAGTCAATTTTGACTTGAGATTATTCTTAATTGAGGATTGATAATAGTTCAATCCTCTGGCGACCATCGTTTAATATATTGAAACCATAAAACCCCCTTTTCCCCCTTAAACTGCAAGCCATTCCTTATAATAATAATGATAATAATAATAATAATAATAATAATAATAATAAAGACTTAATAGAGGAAGGAAAAAATTTGGAATAATCAACACATCAAAATAAAAATTCTAACATTAAATGTAGTGTTCCACCCACAAAGCTCTGCACTTCTGCAAAAGGGGATGTCTCCCCTACCCTCCTCTCTAAGTCCTCTAAGATTTACAAAGCACCTTATACACATAATGCTGTGTGGTAGATAGAAAAGGTGCCCTAGCATTTAAACTTAGATACCTTCTAATACAACTTCTGCAACTTGAAGGTTAAAAAATATATACCTGAAGTTTATCATGACTTCCCTAGAATTATATAGATAGTTTCAGAAATGAACCTTGAATCAAAATCCCTTCATGCTAAGTATAGACTACTTTCCATTATATCATGTTAACTTTAGGAAATAGCTAAAAAATAAAATGACAGATTTGGACTGGGACAAGTGAGAGAGGGTTTTGAATGAGGAAAAGAAGGATAGACATTAACAAGAAGATTATTTTGATTTTAATTAGACATATATGAGAGAGATGGCTGAAACTCAGGTGATTTTGCAGAATCAAAGCTGTAGGGGGAAAGAACAGAAAATGAAGAATTTCTTTATCTTTTCTGGAAGACAGATAGGAATTTTTTTTAAAGTATCTTCAGTCGTGTCCAAATTTTCATGACCCCTTTTGGGGTATTCTTGACAAAAATACTAGAGTGATTTGCCATTTCCTTCTCCAACTCATTTTATAGATGAAATAGGATTAAAAGTCACAAAACTTTTAAGTGTCTGAGGCTGGACTGAATTCAGGAAGATGAGTCCTGGTACTCTATCCACTTTGCCACCTAGCTGCCCAATCCTCATATTAAAGAATAAAAAAGTACTTTGGAGAGACCATAGAGGACAACGTGAAGAGCAAAGGACTTGAAGCTAAGACAACTGGTTTCAAATTCTACCTTTGAAATTTACCAACTCTTGTATATGTGGACAAGTCACCGTACCTGTTCCAGATCTGTTTCCTTATCTGTTAAATGATAGAACTAGCACCTACATACCTCATAGGGTTGCTTTGAGGCTCCTATAAGTTAATATAGAAATGCTTTACTAGTCTTAAAGAGTTACATCAATGTCAACCCTAGTTGTTAAAGAATAAAATAAGGCAGAGAGAAATGTGATTAAAGGAAAGCTAGAAAAAATGATTTATTTTATCTTGTTTTTAAATAAGTCAGATCATAGGAGGGACAATTTCTTCTGTTTTTGTTTTTGTTTTTTTAAGGGAAAGAAACCATAGAGGAAGAACTGAAGTGGAGACCAAAGCAAAGGAGAGGGGAGAATTCAGGTGACAATCAAGAAGCTTTGTCTTCAAATCATCTGTGGGTAGAAACAAAATTTTATTCAGTCAAGTAGACTTGAGCAATTGGGACAATTTGTTAAGATTGGGGTTGAACGAGCACTGATTAGCGTTGAATGGCAGTGACAAATACTCTTTAGAAATATGTGTGCACTTAGATGGAGCTTTTAGATGGAGCTAGCAGGCTTAATAAAAGGATAAGGAAAGTATAGAATAAGGGCAGTCAAGAATATAAAGGGTTATATAATAGCCTATGAGTATAGGAGAAAGTAGGGAATTTCTATACAAGGTACAGATGAAGAGGAAATAGATTAGAGGCATAAGAGTACCCCGTGAGAAGGCATGGAGAAGGGAGATGGGGTTCTATGTAGGAAAAACTACAAGGACAATATTACTTGACTATAGAGTCTGGAAAAAAGTAATAGATAATGAAGTTTTAAAGTAAGCTAGAGACCAGATAGAGAAGGACTTTAAAAGACAAAGTGGAGAGTTTTTATTTTATCCTAGAATCAATAGAGACACAAATTTGTTGAGTAAAGGAGAGTAACATGGTCAGATCTACATGTGAGGAGATACACTTTAGGAGCAATGCAATGGATGAATTAGAATGAAGAGAGATTTGAGCCAGAGAGTCCAATTAAAATGTCTTTGTAATAGCACAAACAGGAAGTAATAAGGAGGGGTTAACCTGAGGGAGTAGGTAGGGGAATTCCAGTAAGAATATGAACACAAGAGGGGCAGCTGGGTAGCTCAGTGGAGTGAGAGTCAGGCCTAGAGACAGGAGGTCCTAGGTTCAAACCCGGCCTCAGCCGCTTCCCAGCTGTGTGACCCTGGGCAAGTCACTTGACCCCCATTGCCCACCCTTACCAATCTTCCACCTATGAGACAATACACCGAAGTACAAGGGTTAAAAAAAAAGAATATGAACACAAGAAAGGTGGAATTAGAAAAGACAAGATTTGGCATATGTAATAAGGGGCAGGTGGAGTGGTAATAGAGGTAATAAGGGACTAAAGCAGGTAGGGTGGTAAGGTAGTTGTAATAGGGGATAAGGTAAGTGTATGGGGTTTGTAGATCCCTAAGTCAGTAGGTAGGAAAGAAGGGTAGAATGGTGGAGGTAGTAAATTGAGGTGGTAGGAGGTTTAAGGGAATGACTGAGTTTAGGAAATATAAACACTGAAGTATAAAGAGTAGCAAAGGGAGAGGATGAGGTAATTGGGCAGGCAGCTGCAACAGGGAGACACAGACTGGGTACACAGGCTTGAGACAGAGACCCTGAAGGGAAACAGACTGAGCCCCCAGGTAGGAAGGACACTTCTACAGACAAAAGGTTAGGGCCAGTCAGAAATGGCTTGAAACTGACTAGAGGGCTTTCTAGTTAGTTTCTCAGGTTCACAAAGGAAGAGTCCAGAGGAAGTATAGAGATCACCACTTCCTCCAAGATGGACACCTCCAACTCCCTCAGAACCCAGAGAGAAAACTATGCTTTCTCCCCTTCTCCCTCTTTTATCAAACAACCAATGATTTAGCCAAAGGTTTGATTAAGTGACCACAGGGTTTATTGAGTTTCAGGGATGATTGTAAAGGACAGAGGGATACGAGGTAACTCTAACAGCCGCCTAAGGAAAGCTTTAGGTGGGGGAGGGACACAGGAATGTGAGACTGAGAAAGGACCTGCCTAACTCAGTCCTGGGAGGTTTTGTTGCCTTTAAGTTTAGGAAAGTTGTATACAATGATTCAGGAGATAATTTGTATCAAGAGTAAGCCCTACTTGACTATGGGGAAAACTAAGTCTACAAAGTTTGAACCTACCACCCAGATCCACCCTGCTTCCAAAATCCACAGAAAATTCAGGAAGGGAAATTGATGATTGGGATTAGGGAAGGCCAGGGAGATCCAGAGGAATTAGCTAAACTACAAATCTTAAGAGAAAAGCTGAAGAATCAAGGCCAGGTATTCAGCCCAAAGACAGAGCTCAATTGATCCTCCTGCTCTGACTGAGCCACCAGGATCAACTGCCTCTAGTCAGGGTTCTAAACCCTTTTCAACTGTCAGAAATTCTGCAGTAAGGCTTTGCAGAGTTGATTTGCACATTTTGCACCACACATGTGAATGGATCCATGTGGAATGAGGAAGCAATGAAGCTAGCAATAACTCTCAGCCTATTTCTTTGTTCAGTATGTGGGGGCAAGAAGGTGGGCTCTACTTTAATAGTTGATAGGAGCACAATTACACATGATCTTCCTGGTTAAAGGAAGGAAGGAATATCTGCCCTCATATTATGTTCATCTGACATAATAGGGGAAAACTGTGGGTTTGGAGTCAGAGGACCTGTATTCCAGAGATGTGTTTCCACCACTCACTGTCCATATGTCCTTATGTCAATTATTCACTCTGACCTCAGTTTTCTAATTTGTAAAATAAAGAGTTTGGATTAGATAGCTAATGATCCCTTAAAGCTCTAAATCTATGACACTATGAGCCCCTCCCCTAATCCACACAGTGTAGCCCATGGGGCACCTGAAGCAATGTATTTGCTGGAATTACAGATTAGCCAAGAACAAACTCTGAGATCACATATTAAGGAATCACTGAAAGTTAACATGCTAAATAAATAAGGAGACCTTGGTTCAAGTCTTAGTTCTATCCATAATTGCATAAAGTTTTATTCATAAATTATTTTCTTCATAAGAACTTGGGAGTTAGGTGGTCTAAGTATTATCATTCTTCATTTTATAGATGAGAACATAGACTTGAAAAGTTAGGTGACTTGTCAGTGGATGCACAGCTAATTTATATAAGTAGCAAGGTGTGATTCAAATCCAGATCCAAATACAAATATTCTTTCTCATTGTGTCAATTTGCATTTTCTTTTTTTTAAACCCTTAACTTCTGTGTATTCCTTGGTGAAAGAGTGGTAAGGGTGGGCAATGGGGGTCAAGTGACTTGCCCAGGGTCACTCAGCTGGGAAGTGTCTGAGGCTGGATTTGAACCTAGGACCTCCTGTCTCTAGGTCTGACTCTCAATTCACTGAGCTAACCAGCTGCCCCCTCAATTTGCATTTTCTAAGCAAAACAGGCAAAAGTGGTTCTTGAAGTGAGCTTTGAAGGAAACATGAAATTGGAGGTGCTAAGGGATATTTCAGGCATAGAAGACAGATAGAACAAAAACAGATTTCGGAGATGTAGTGTTGTAAGTAAGAAACTGCAAGAAAAGCTGGTTTTCTTAGACTGGAGAATGTAAAGAATGCATTATGAGGTTGAAGCCAGGTTTTGAAGGCTTTTAAGTACTTAATGGAAGAATCTGTATTTCATCTTAGAGGAGACTAAGGAGTATTCATAGAAGTTAGGAGAACCAAGATAGAGAATAGTGTTGAGAAAACCCAGAGAAAAGTATTATCAGGAGGGGAGGATGCTCAACAATGTCAACTGCTGCAGAGATGTCAAGAAGAATGATTACTAAGAAGAGATCATTAAGATTTGGCAATTATATCATTGGGATTTCCAGAGGTGAAGCCAAGATGGCAGAGTAGAACAAAAAAGCTCTGAGTCACCATAAGAATCCTCTCCAACCAATATTAAAATATCACCATGAAATGAAAACAAGAGTACAATTGTCATTGGTAAATTTAGAAAAAGTAGTTTCAATTAAGGGATGAGAATTGAATAAGAGGCAAGGGAATGGATACATAAAAAATAGACAGCTTTTTCTAGGAAACTGGCTATGGAAGAGAGGAGAGATCTAAGACCATTTTTTGAAAGTGTAGTAGGATCAAGGGAAGATTTTGTTTCATTCGTTTATTTAGTATGATAGAGACCCATGTGTGTTTGGAGGTAGCAAGAAAGGAATAATACATAGGGAGAAATTAATGTTTAAAGAAATGAATCTGATGAATCTGATGGGAATGGATGAGGTCAAGAGAGGCTGACCTCATTGGGAAGAACCCTTTCTTCATCAGTGACTGGAGTTGAGAAGAAAATAAGAGACAACATGAAGGAGTTTTGAGATGTAGGGATTTCCTGGTTTTGCACATAGTAGATATGCAATAAATGTTTGTTGAATGAAATTGTAATAAGGGAGGAAGGAAGAAAGATCTTATCCATTTTTTAAGTATGTATCAATGCTTTTATTAAGAAACAACTAATGGGTTTTGTTGGAATAAAAGGCCAATAAAAGTAAGCAAACATGTTCCCTCTCCCATATCTTAGAAGTCCCTAAGGTTGAATTGCCAAGAGTGACTTTCTTGAAAGCTAGAATTTGTAAGACTTAAATCAGATGTGGCTTTAAAACCTCCTTTTAAATTTCATATGAGTTATTCAGAAAATAAAACATACACAGCTGCTCTACAGAAGGCACTATTTTATCAAGAAGCTTCTAGTGGCAGCCCAGATCACTAGAGCAAAGCTGGAAGAACTTGAAATTTATATGACTGTATTAGATACCAACATATCTATAAAGATCAAAACACATTTTCCATGACTAGGATGGGGCTAAAAATATAGCAAATGCTATGGGCACCCAGGAGTTAATATATCTGAAAGATGTGAAGAAAAATATTGTAAAAGACTTTTTTAATACCAACTCCTAAAAGACACTGAATAATTCCTAGGATGAGATATGATGGATGGACTTGCAGAAAGATTTATATGACTAACCAGGAGCTGGAGGGCAATATTCAATGGTTTGCTAGCCATATTCTACTTAAAAAAGACTTGAAATTATTTGAAAGAAAAAATCAAATAAATAAATTAAAAGGTATTGATTTACCTTACTAATTTATAACAGCACTGTATCTTTTATCAAAGTTCCTTACCAAAAGGAGCACACAATGAAAGAGCAAAAGAATTCAAATTAAAGGAATGAATTGATTTTTAGCATCCCACAGAGGAAATAGAAACCAACTCTGAACAATATGTGGCTTAAATCCAAATCCCAAATCCTACATGAGATTGTCATTTCCTCTATTGGCTGTTAATTTATTACTTTCTGGATAACACTATCCTTTCCCCAAAACTTTGAGAATATGGACCCCCTACTCTAATCCTTCACATTAGAATAATGATAAGGAGGAGGAGAAAGGTAGTAGAACAATAGACACATAACAATTTTAAAACTGCAAAACACTTGATACACATTATCTCATTTGATTGCTCTATATAAAGAAACATGCCTCTTCCTTGCCCAGGACTGATCACTGTTTCCTTATAGTCTCTCTGGTGAATACATCTGACTCATCTGAGGACATTTGCCATAAGTACTCTCATTTCCCACCTTCTGCACCTCAAAATTTCTCTAGATCTTTATTCATCCTTTCCTCTTTTGCTCTGGTCTCAAAGGATGATGTAGTCCTTCTTATCCTGCCTTAGCAAATCCTTTCACTCATGTCCTTGTTCTCAGCCTCTCTAACCCTCTTAAAAAGCACATCCAATTGATTATTCTCTCAGTCATTAATCCTCAGTTCCCCTTCGTGACTGTCTTCTTTCTATTAGCTTTTAAAGAAGTCTCTGGCCTCTCCTCTCCTTGTAAAAGAGGAGGAGAGAGCAAAGATTGGAGGCAGGAAGAAGGATAAAGAGGAATGGAGAAAAGGGGTAGCGAGGGAGGGATTTAATCTATTTGGATTTCTGCATCAAATAACTGCTATACATACACAAAGTGTAGATTGGTTTCACTTCCAGAGGAAAAGGTAAAAAGGATCAAGGAATGCCTTTCCATTATAACCAGGTTAAGAGGAAGAATTCAAAAGGAGGGAGAATTTGAAAATACGGAAAATTGTAACCTGTATAAGGAGTTTAGAGGGTAGAAGAATGTTCAAAGGGATCCATCAATCAACAAGCATTATTAAAGACTTCCTTTGTGTCAGGTACTAAACTAGGCACTGGGAATAGACAAATGAAAAAGATGCCCTGTCCTAAAGAAGCTTACATTCTAATGGAGAAGGAAAAAATCTGCATTTATATAGATTTATTAGAAAACAAATATAATCAAAATTCAAAGTAACCAAATTGGGGAAGGTGCCAGAAACTGAGAGGAGAAAAGTGCCTCTGTAGATTGTAGAGCTTGAACTAAATAGTAAAAGAAACTCAGGGTTCTCAGAGATAAATATGAAGAAGAAAAAGCATTTCAGGCATTGAGGTTACCCAATGTGGTGACTCAGAGGTGGGAGATGGAGTGTCTTATGATGCCCAGATAACAAGAGATGCTTAGAAGAGATTGCCATGCACCACAGGGGAGAAGGTATTCATCATCTGTGACATGATGAAGACCTCTTCCTAGGGATGAGGGAAGTCACCAAGGTGCGAATGAGAAAGAAGTCAACTCTAGTCATCCTGGTCACCTCCCCTTAAGAGCCTTGTTTCATTATTCAGAAGCATGTTGTTGTAATGGACTCATGGAGCCCATGCTCTGATGATTTCTAGTATGCCCAAAGTGTTATACAAACCTTAGTGTCTTCAGCCTTTTGGAATAATGGTAGTCCGGCTACCTACTTCACAGGGTTATCAAGAGGAAAGTGATTTGGAAACTTTGAAGTACTAAATAGGGTGTCTCAAAAGTCTTAGCACAGTTTTAAGCTATTAAAGCTTAAAATTATTTCATTATCAAAGCTATTTAATTAAAATGAAAATATTCAGATCAAAGCTATTTCACTATTAAAGTTTAAAACTATATTAGTGATCCTTTAACTGGAGTTTACACACACATCACGCACCATTAAAGCAGGAAGTTATATGCCAAAAGTGGGTAGCGGGCTTTTGTTGAAAGAGATCTGTAAGTAAGAGTCTAGTGACAGTTCATCCACTCATTAGCTGGTGTGACCTTGCAGATATCATTCCTCTTCTCGAAATCTCCATTTTTTTCATCTTTAAAATGGGGAGAGTAAAGCCACCACAGAGTTGCCATGGGAATTTAAAACTAAGAGAACTGTAAAATTTAATCCACTATGCAAAAATACAAAGAATAATTATTTTGAATTGTTGATCTGTAAAAAAGGGGAGATAAGCAAACATATGGGGGCCTCTGATAGACCCAAAAGATTCAGTTGCCTGGTTTCTAGGACTCAATATAGACCATCTTTTCAACCTGCCATTAAGAGTGCTTAAATTAAAAAAAAAAAAAGAATTAATTGAATCCCACAAAACTCAAGTGCTATGTGGAAAACATAAGTCTTGCTCACTAATTTATTTATGCAGATTATATGTTTTTGCATCTGCTCACATGGCGATGGCAGATTCCAGCATTTATTAAATATGCCAGTGTCTTCATGTTGTTACAATACCTGTAACTTACTAGATGAGTATAATTATTCTATTTTTACAAACTCTAATATGATTTCAATTGATGTCAGTAAGTTTTGATTGAATTTACTGCTGATTAGAGCCGATCGTCTCTTTGAACAACAAGAAATTATGTTTCATTCAGTTCATTAGCAAGGCTGGTGTTCAGTTTATGAGCCATATCGCCAATGGTAATTATCAAAGATAACTGATTTCTAATATGGACATATTAATTACATAGACGGAGAGAAATTAAAATAGTTTACCTTAATATTTAAGAAAAATAGACTACAGACCCTGAATAAGTTTTCACTTTCTAAATTTTATTTCTTGTGTCAATGGGTATATAGAACTATAAACTGATTATTTTTGCAGAATAATGAGAGAGGTCTAATCCAGTCTCATTCTTCTAGAAAATAGAATGGTACAATAATTTAGTATCAATGAACCTGAGTTCAAATCCCAACTCTGGCCCTTATAGTACTAAATTGCCACTACTATTACTGAATGACTTTGGGCAGGTGATTTAAGCTCAGTTTTATATATCTTGGAAAGACATTGGTTGTGGACAATGAGTTTGCCCTGAACTGTACAGGAAGAAAGTAGAATGGATTATTTGGAAGTAATTGACCCATTACTCCCTAAAATAAAAGCCCCATCTTTTTAAAAAAAACTATTCTTTCAGTAATGCTGTCTGACTATGAGTTATAGAATACTAATAGGATTCAAACTTGAGGTTCCCCAAAAAGCAATACAAAAAGTATATCGTGAGCATGAATAGGCTACATTGCATTATAAGTCAAAATTGCACAAAAGTGAAATAAAGGATATTATCAGACAAAGTTGTTGTAAAAAATAAATAATGGGTTGGTCATATTTTGAGAATGCAGCCTGAGCTATACATCATAGCCTATAAGCTACATTGGTAACCATGAAATGTCAAGAGAGTTTTATGTAGATTTCCCCAATGAAATATTTATGGAAGGATATGGACAAAAGCACCTATAACACTGTTTTGTACATAGGCAGTGGTTAATATTGATTGAATTTTCTAATTGGATTCTGACAATAAGCCTATGATGAGTTAATGATGGGAGAAAGAGTCTCCAAGAATTTGCTGTTGGCTTTCTCTAGCTTTCCAAAGTTCTTGTTTTCTCCCACTCCCTTCGACCTTCCTCCAGTTATGATAACATATTCTCCATGACATTGAGAAGCTTAAATTTTATGGGAAAAGCAAGACATACTCAAATAACTATAATATAAAATGCAATATTGTAAGGATATGAAAGGACCATTGAAAGTATACTGTTGTTATTCAAGGTCTGAATAAGAGATCAGGAATAGATTTATGGTATGAGAGACTGGACCTCATTAATGAAATCACAGGTTCATCAAAGTCTAAGGACCCTTCCAGCTCCAATTCTCATGAAATCCATATGTTGTAATGAAGGGAACATGAGACTTAGAGTTAGAAACTATGTGGAACTTGCCTATAGACGTGAAACTGATTTTGGTTCATTTTAGTAGGAAGTTATATAAAACATGATGTGAAAAGTTAAAGCCTTTTTTGTGATGTAAAAACTAATATCCTGATTGGTGACTACCTTAGCTAGCTTATTATTTCAATCATGCTTTACTCCCTACTCCTGAGTGTTCTTTTCAACAATCTCAATGATTATTTCTATGCACATGCTTTATCAGTGTTTTTGGAAAAGGTAGGAGCTGGATGACTCTAGGACCCTAACAAGGAGATAATCAGTGCCCAGGTGAGAGGGGTCATTAGGTTGGCTGGATCTGAAGAGGTAGTAGATAGAATGAATGTTCCTACTGAAGGGAAGCATCATGCCCCCAGAATCGCAGCATTTGCAGCTCTGGTTGCCTGCTTGCCTCATGCCAGGTCCAATTCTGCTTAGTTCCTTTTTGGAGGAGTGCCACCTGCCACTGGGAGATCTAGGCTTATGCACTCCAATTGAACTTCCTAGTGACAGTTATTGGACCCTATATCAACTGAGTAGAATTTTTCTCCTGGAAAGAAGGAATTGTTAGATAACATTTTCATATTCAATAGAAAATGTTTGTTCATTCAGTCATATTTGATTCTTCATGACTTCTTGGACCATAGCAAGCTAGACTTTTCTATCCTCCACTATCTCCTGAAGTCTGTCCAAGCTCATGTTTGTTGCTTCAGTGGACACTATCTATCTCATCCTTTGCTGGTCTCCTTCTTCCTTTTTAGAAAATTTACATATTTTTGTATAGTAAGGGATACTGTATTTGTGAATGGGTGGATGGGTGGCTGTATATGTAGATGAGAGAACACCAATGAACACGTCTTTGCTTTCCATATTTGGCCAAAATATAACTTTCTATATCAGTACTGAGTCCTGTTACTAAGATCTTATGAATTAGATTATAATTAATACTAAAATTTTAACTAGACAATTTAATATAGTAGAAAGAACACTGGGCTTGCAATACAAGAACTGGTTTTGAGTTCCAAATCTCTGTGTCTGAGGGGCAAATCCTTAATCTCTCTCTGAACCTCAAATTATTCATATATAAAATGAGGATATTCCCTGCCCTGTGTAATGAAAATCCAATCAGATCATTCATGAAATAAACATTTGTTAGGGACTTAACAATATGCAAAGCAGCATGCTAAATATTAGAAGAGATACTATAATGAATGACTTCGACATGTTACAAACAATATTTTTATTTGGGACAAGCAGGATGGGGGAGTAGGGTGTTAGTAAAGAAGATCATCTGGGATGTAGCCTTGGAAAATGGGAGGATTATGGAGCACTGCTAGGTTTTTACTCTGCTGAAAGTGTGACTTTATCATACTTGTTCATTAGGAAGCTTATTTTGTAACTAGACAAAAGATGGATTTGGAATGATGAAACTGGGTACAAGGAGAACAATCATAGGGCTATTATAGTCCAAACAAATAATGATAAGGGCTTATATACAAAGGTAGTGATTTAGTGGAGAATTAAAAAAGGAAGCAGATCCAATATTCTAGAGGGAAAACTACAGTAATTAGAAAGTGATTGTATATCAGAACTGAGGGACTGAAAAACTGAAAACAGGTAAGAATGGCTTGGAGATTATGAACCTGGTTGAGTGAGGATAGTATTTTCTTTAAACGGAATCTCGAAAAGGGCTATATTAATAGAAAATATGGGTTTCTTTTTGGACATATTAAGTTTGAACTGAGTTTGAAATCAAAGTGAAGATGTCTAAGGGACTGGTACCAATGAAGGACTGAAGTTTTGGAGAGAGATTAGGACTAGATATATTAATTAGGGGACCATTGGCATAGAAGTGATCATTTTATTCAGGGAGCAAAGAGACAGAAGATAGAAAAATTATAGGAGGGGATCACAAAGACAGAGCCTTGGAGGACACCTATGATTAGAAAATGGAAGATTAATGACATATCAGGAAATAATACTGAGAAGCATTGGTCAGACAAATAAGAGAGAAATACCAGGAAACTAAAGGAGGAAAAAGTGTCCATTAAGAAGAGACTGGTCAAACAGTGTCAAGAATTATAGAGTGATCAAGAAGGATGAGGATGACATAAGAAAAAAAAAACTTTTGAGATATCTGTTTCTGTAGAGTAGTAGGTTCAGAAGTCAAATTGTAAGGGGTTGACAGAAGATTTGGTTGCATTGAAGTTTCTGCATTAATTGAAGATATGTCTTCCTAAGATTTGGCAATAAAATAGAAAATCTATATAGAATGACATCTGAATAATTTGAGGCTTTTGTTTGTTTTAAGATGAGGAAACCCTAAGCATATTTGAAGGCAGTTAGAAACGAGCCATTAGAAAAAAAACCCTAAAGGATATAGAAAATAGTAAGGAATGGTCATAAACAGAAGGATTCATTTTCTCAAGGAGAAAGATGGTGTCTTCTTTAAATACTAGAGCTAAAAAGGGAGGATGAGTAATGATGAAGTTTCTCAGGTGTGGAATAAGGCAAAATAGGGAGTTCATGATGAATAAATTTGATTTTCTTACTCAAATGAGAGCCAAGTTTCTTTCTTGTAAGGGGTGTGACTAGAGAGCAGGTAAGGGAGGAAAGAGGAAAATTTTGGAACAAAAACAATGTGACAACATCAACCATTCAAGGATTACATACAAACAAAGGACCCAACTGAGATTAGATAAGATGAATTCTTTGTGGATGCATGTGGCAGGGTTTCTTGACTTCTCCCTCCAGTATTCAGCACTGCAAGAAAAAAATGATGAAAAGATAGTAGGATGATAGAAGAAAAGTTCTGGAAAGAAAGATGGATGAAAACAAAATATGTTGAAGTGTAGAGGAGAAGTGAGGAGGTCATGTCAATTAGCCTTAATCTTCCCAATAATTTATGTTGAAAGTTCATTTGCTCTTAAATGATGAGAGTGAAGTAGAGTGAGGGGACTAAAGAGGAAAAAAAACATAAAAGTTCCTATGGGGATTGGGATAGAGGGTCTAACTGAAGTTTGGTGTTTATCACCTAATATTTCTGACTGTGTTTTCTTATCTATAAGAATAGACTAGGTAATCTCTAATACCCCTTTTAGTTCAAACATTTTCTGCTTCTGAATGACTATGTCAATGATTTGAATAAAGGATTACTAAAGAGCATTTGGAGCCCAGATGAAATTATACAACATAACTATCATGGGCGAAATCAGCACTATTTCATGATGTCACAGAATGGGATTGGAGAAATCTGATGGCAGAGATTGTCCTTAATTGAGCATGAGCAGGGAAAGAATGGCAGAAAGTCATGGGAATTTGGAGTCTAGAGCCACGGCTAAGAGATTAATGAAATAATTGACCATTGTTCTAAGAAATGATAGGAAGGCAAGTGAAGCTAATGTAAGCATGGTGATCTGAGGAAATAGGGAAGATCAGAAGTTGTGACAAGGATAAAATAGGTTCAGAGGGGGTAGAGAATAAGGTATGAAAAGAAAATGGAATTCCTGAGTTCAGTATGTTAGAGGTCTGAGGCAGGGTCATGCTGCTGAGCAGCTAAAGTGGCTTAAAAAGAGCTTGAAAGAGAGGAACAGTTCAAGAACCAGAAGTCTGAAGAGTTACAAGATAATGAATTTGAAAGCACACTGTAAACCAGATAGCCCTTTAAATACATAAGTGTGGGTTATACCTCATAGCTCTGACCCCCCCCCCAAGCCCTCAAATAAATGCTTCCCTATAAAATGTGTAGCTTCCTGAGTGTTATTTAAAATATTCAAAATAAAGACATAGTAGTTTCTATTAAAGAACCTTTACATGAACATGTTAAGAATAAAAAAAGGAAGAAAAAAGATCAGAGCAATTACCCCCAAAAAGACCACAAAGATATAAGGGCTGAAATAGGAGACATGAGAGAAAAGATGGAGAGAGTCAAATTTTAATATAGTGTAGCAAAAATAAGACTCAAGGGACATAATTTTAATGTATAAACAGCTCGGAGGTAACAATATAAATTAATCAAGGGAATTATTCATAGTTTTAGAAGATGTTAGGCTAAGGAGCAATGGCCTGAAGCTACAGGGGGAAAATTTGGGTTAGATACAGTATGATGGGAATGTTCTAAGCAGAGAAAGTAATTAGGAAATGAAATAGACTCCCCAGGGATGTGATTGAGGCAACTTCACTGCCGGTAATCAAGGAGAAATTAGATACGATGTTAGGAAGGATAAGGAAGAAAGTAATTGTGAAGTATGCAAAGAATAGGATTGGGTGACCTAAGCTGTTATTTTACTCCTACTTAAGTATGGGTCAATCACAAGTATTTAGAGAATCATAGAATTTTAGAGTTGGAAAGGATCTATAAAATCATCTCATCCAAAGGTTATTAATAATTTTGTAATGTTTTAGAGCCCTTGGCCAATCTAGTGAGCAGTCTATGGATCACTTCTCAGAATATTGTTTTTAAATGCACAAAAGAAAAAAAACAACATAAGATTATAACCAAAACCAATTACACTGAAATAGAGTTAGTCTCCAGGTTAAAAACCCCTTTTCTGATCCAACCCATTCATTTTACAGGTAAGTAAGCTGAGAGACTAAAAGAGGTAAATAGACTTGCCCAAGGTCAGACAGAATTAGTGGAGAACCAAGATTCGTACCAGGTTTTCTGATAATGAGCCCAGTTCTTTTTTCTAGTTTACTCTGTTAGGGAATTCCATGCCAATTCAATTCTTGGTACTGATGAATATAGAAGAATAAAGCAGCACCTTTAGCCTCAAAATGATCATAATTCAGTTAAGACAAAGTCCCATTTCTCATTATCATTGTTTGGAAACCAGCTCTCCTGAGAAATAGACCGTGCCAGATTTGGCAGAAATCTCCTAGATTGAGAATTCTGCTGACCATGGTATATTTTCCTGGTGAGAAGCTCTTATGGGATTTACTTCCCACTGTGAATTCCTTAAGAATACGCTCCTCATCAGAAAAGACCACCACCACAAGAAATATTCCTCAGTGAAAAACTAGAGATATCTCACATCTTACAATGGTTTATACATCATTCCTCTGCTGACACCAGATTGATGATTCCCTCTTTCCTAGGTAGTAAAGTTCAATCTCCTTCAACCAGTCCATTGGGAACGTTCACAATCTGGTACCATTTTATATTTCCAATCTTATCTTGAACTGTATCTACTTGGTACTCAAACTGTTTAGAAATAGGAAGCCCACAACCAAACATGGCTCACCAAGTTTAAGATGGAAAGAAAAAAAAAGGACTCTCAAAGACTCAAATGCATCTTAGAGCAGGTATTTATTTCTTCATTAAGTGGGAGAAGCCACCATTAGCATTAAATGGACACTGGGAAGAGAATGGTTTCTATAACAAAAATGTAGAACAAGTTTTTTTGCTTGTTTTATTTTTATTTTTAATGCAGCTATTCTGAAATTATAGAACCTGGCTTCAAATATCAAAAATATCACACATCCACTCTCTAAGTGACTGTGGACAAGTTATTTAGCCTCATTGGGTCTCAGTTTCCTTAATTAGGATTGGTTGAACTAGAGGTTTCTCAGGGTTCTTCCTGAGAATTTGATAGCTTATTTGATCCACATTCACTCCCTTTCTTCACATTATCTCAGTCAAAATGGTTTTTTTTCCTATTAAGTCAGAACTTAAGTGGTACACTGGGCCTGGATTTAGGAAGTCCTGAGTTTGATTCTAACCTCAGAAACTTATAGCTGTGTTACCTTAGGCAAATCACTTAAATCTCAGTTTCTGTTTTCTCATCTGTAAAATGGGGATATGAATAGGGTTCACCCTACTTGAAAGAGTGCTGGTAGCCAAATATTTCTCTGAATTTTCTGGTTGATATTTGATCGCTACTTTTTAAAGATTAATTCAATAATACAAAATTATATCTCAAAATAATCTCATTTGAATCCTTCAAGTTTTCACTGAGATGGAAGGAATGCTGTGAATTTAGCAAGGTTTTCCTTTGACTACAACTCATCCATCTTTGTCATAAGAGAGACCACAGCTTAAGCCAGTGTCAAGTATGAGAGCTTAGATGCATACTTATATCTTCAGCCTCCATTTTTCCTGTTTGACAGAGAAGCTTAGTAAGGTATTTGTATTTCTTTAGGGGAGTGGGGAGGTAGGAGATTTAAGCACTGCCAAAAATATCAATCATTCTTAAATATTCTTTTTATTATAAGTTGGGCAAAGATTATGAGTTCATTGGCAAATAGGGGAAACTCCACTTAAAACATGGCACACTAGAATCCCTAAAAATGTGATGAATAGGTCAAGACTAGTCAGTTGATAATGTCTTCTCCCTTTTTTCCCAGGAACTTGGAAGAATTTCCAAATTGTATCTCATTAGTCTTTAGTGGGTTCCTGGCAGATAGGATAGAAGCATAGTAATTATTCTTCTTTTATATCTAGCAAATAACTGGTTGACTATTTTTTTCTTTACAAAAAAAAAAAAAAGAAGCCCTTGCCTTCTCTCTTAGAATCAATACTGTATATTGGTTCTAAGGCAAAAAGCAGCAAGGGCTAGGCAATGGAATTTGAGTGACTTGCCCAGGGTCACACATCTTGTTAGTATGTGAGTCCAGAATTGAATCCAGGATCTTGAGTTTACAGGATTGGCTCTCCATCCACTGAGCCATCAAGCTGCACCCTCCCCCTACTTGACTTTAATTGAAACAACTTACCAAGGTCAATTGTAGAATTCAAATGAGTGCCCTCACTTTTAGGGCACAAATCAGTTTTCATCTCTGGTTCTCCATTTCCCCTTTCATAAAATATTAGCACTGGACTATGTGGTCTCTTGGGTATTTCCTAACTCTAAAATACAATGATCCTGGCTCCCAGTCCAGTTTCTTTCTACAGTGTCCTTTATATAACTGCTCTTATTTTCACATGTTGCCATAGAATGTCCACATCTATCTTTTTTCATAAATGCATATCTTGGTTTCCCAATTACTTTTTGCCATTTGGGTGAAAATTCTAGAAAAGGTTTTCTTGTCTTTCTTTCTATTACATTCCCCAATAGTGCTAAATAGTATTGTATACTTAATAAATGCCTGTAGAATTAATACATTTTTTCCCAAAAGCAAGTATATGTGATTTTGAGCACTATTCATTGTTTTGGATTATCTGTACCGTTGTTCCTCCTCAACAAAGTGTATAATCAAGAATTATTATTCAACAGCAACACAATACAAATGTCACCAGATTGACAGAAGGTGCCAATTATCCAAAAGTAATTTCTTTTAGAATTATGTTAAGAGATTCCAGAACTTTGTGCGAAGGGATCGTTCTATGGTTTAAATCTATTTTTATTGGTACAATTATGTCAATAATGTCATAAATTCATTCCCATTAGGCATAACGAGTTCATCCAACTCTACTCATAATGTAAACCATCTGTTAACGTGACCTTTCAACTGTGCTCTTTTGGGATGATGTCATAAGGCTGGTTGATTTGTGCCTCCTCTTTACGCACCAGGGACCCCAGGTCAGCCAAGGCCCAGAAGGGTGTAGAGAGCAGCAGTCACCAGCCTCCTTGAAATGGTAGAAACCAACTCCATTTACTTAATTTAATTATGCCCTCCCTTAAATCTGTGTCCCTAAAATTGGCTGGTGGTATATATTTCCTTTTTCTCTAGGCAAAGTATGTCACTCGTTTTTAGAGAGCCTGGGGAAAGTTTCATGATCCCCTTCCCTAAATGTTATTGATAAAACTAAAGTTTCTGCCAGAGTCATGCCTTCTTCCTAGTAGCTTTCACTTATTTTTAAAGATTAATTGTGTCTTAATCACACTCATAGACACAAGTCCACACTGATTAATCTGGTATCAATAGTCATTATCTTTCAGCTCCTGTCAAGAAAAGGCAAACACACTCTAGAGCAGGAGTTCTTAGCCTGGGGTCGAATTTTTGTACACTATTTTAAAACTATATTTCAGTATAATTGGTTTCCTGTGCAATTCTAGATATTTTATTTTGTATATTTTAAAACATTGTTCTAAGAAGGGTTCTGTAGACTTTATCAGACTACCAACGGGGTCAATGACACACACAAAGAAAAAGGTTTAGAATTCTTGGTCTGAAGAAATCTCCACGTACTTTTGCTCTGCTTAGAACTGGAAAGATAGAGTAACAGTTAATAATTATAATAATACATAATAATATGTTATATTATATCATTTTGGGATCCCTAGATAATATAATTAATTAATTAATAATGACCATAGTAGTGGTAGTAGATGCAATAATAGTAGGTACAGTAATAGTTGTTACTATTGTTATATAGTGGATTAAAGTTGATAGAGCTTTTTATATGCATTATTTCACTTCACTCGATTCTTATAACCTTGCAAAGTGGGTGGGTGATATTAACCCCATTTGCAAGAGGAAATAGATAAAAAAGATTGACTTTCTCAGTGTCACTCAATAACCTGAGACAGAATTCAAACTCAGGTCCTCCTGAGTCTAAATCTAAGATTTTCATTTTTCTTTTCTACCTACCAGCCAAGTTAGTTGAAAGAATGCTAGGCTTGAAGTTAGGCGTCCTAAAACAAATCTCAGCTCTGACACTTACTTTGTGAACACGGGCAAGTCATTTAGTACCTCTGAGCTTTTAGTTTTCTTGGCTGTAAAATGGGAATAATTAAATATGTTCTACCTGACTTACAGTGTAGTTACAAAGAAAAGAGTTTCATTTGCTTTGATAGGTCAGGGTACCGTAGAAGAAAACATTCCAAACTTGGAGTTGAGAGACTTTTACTTCAATCCTGCTTCCAACATTATCTGTGTGGTTGTGAGAAAGTCATATTAGTCTCTTGAGCCTGTTTCCTCATCTATAAAATAGAGGTAACAATAATTATAGTATTTACTTCATAGGGTTAGGGTTTGGGTCAAATGAGATAATGCATGTAAAAGTGGCTTTCAAATCTCAAAAATGCTTCATAAACCTCAGCTGTTATGATTATCATGTTAGTGTGGGTTTTGCCAATTTTAGCCCACAGCCTTTTTATATCATGTAGATAACTAAAATTTACTTTGAAAGGCTTTTGCCAATGAACTTCATGCTGGTTCAGGTTGAAAAGATT
Source organism: Gracilinanus agilis (assembly GCF_016433145.1). NCBI lineage: Eukaryota > Metazoa > Chordata > Mammalia > Didelphimorphia > Didelphidae > Gracilinanus > Gracilinanus agilis. Next base: position 202,740,692 of record NC_058135.1, read on the forward strand.
TTTGAATATGGTTCTGATAAAAGATTGAATCTACTTTCTGAGGACTAACCTAGCTAAGTATCAAAAGCTCAGCAGCAGCACATATTGGCTACTAGATGATGAATTCTTTGACCATGACAACCCATGAAATGGATAAAAATATACCTTGGTTTTTTAGTCTTGTGCAGTCTCATTCCACATCCACAGTGACTGGTAGGATGGTGGAAAAGGAGGCAGAGTTTCTATGTGTTACACGATTTTAGATTGTCTAGAAACCTTTATTTTATTTTAAATGTGCAACATGAACCATGAACAAAGAATAGATTACATATAATAATGTAATATGTATATTACAATAATGAGGGGAACAAAATTTCACCCATGTTGAGATTTGTGTTAACGGAAACAGAAGACAGAAATAATTTGAAGGTAAATGGAGGATCTAAGGGGGCAAAATCAAGGAGCTATGGATTAAGTGGTACCTTAGGGAAACAAGACACAGTATTCTATGAGCAAGTCATTCATCTATCTTTATTGTGCTTATGATGAGTGTCAGCATTTTGAACACCATGAAAACAGTTGTAATTTATTCACATTGTAATTTTTTCATATAGGTTACAAAGGATGAAGAAGAGAAATTCTTTAAAGAGCTCAAAAATGTTTTCCAAATTGAATCAAAATATAAATCATTCTTCAGTGATTTCACTCATGTGGAAGTAGACACAGGGGATAATGGTAAAAAATGTTGGAAAATGTGGCTTATGATTAAGAAATGAAAAAAGTTCAGTATCTTGCAGATTATTCAGAAGATTCATGCTTATATTGCGTGAACTTTCTTCAAAAAGAATATTGGAAAGCACTGGACATGGCAAATACTGAACAAAATCATACCCCAAATTGAAATTGATTGCATCTTAATTGGCAGGAAATTATTCATTATAATAGTGGGAGCAATTTTAAAATCTACTTTTTTGGGTAGTCAGATCATCTGTTGGTTAGAGCAAAGGTTAACATTAACATCAAACTAAAAAAAGGATACATCTGAGAAGCAGTCACCATAAGAAATTAAAACAGTCTCAATCCAACTAATATAAACAAGATGTTGATTCTAAAAAAATGGGACACGGATAAAAATAAAGACATTGATCCTGAATATTACCAGTTTTAGAGATACTAAGCTGAAAGCAACCACTGCAAAAAGGGGTAAAAAAACTCAAAACAAAAGAAAAGTCATCTTTGACAGCAAGCACATTATTTCCTTAAGTGGACAGAGAGGCAACTAACAGTAAGTTACATTGAGTTAGAGTGCAATTCATTAGCAAGCATTGGGGAAGAGGAGAATAATAATGACCAAGAATATCTTCTTACTAATCAGAGAAAAAGAAATAGAGAGAAAAAAGGCATCTGAAGAAACCCTGGCATTAGACCCAAATAAACCCAGATAAATCCTTACATGAAACCAGAAGAATAAATAGATTTGAAACAGATGTTGGCATTTCTAAAGTAATTTGTTTTTGCAAATGACTGGTACTACCCAAATGATACTCTAATACTGTACTTTAGGTCTTATTATTCTATATTGTTATAAAAGAAATAGGTGAACTGGATACTACCACTATTAGGCTGGTTATTAGTAGTAGTAATCTGAGATATTAATCTGAGGAAGCTTTGGTTTGGTTCCCTAATGGCTGGTGCAGGGATACCCGTAGTCCTGCCACTCAGCTGTATGGTATAATAACTGCCCTTCTTTATAACAGTGCCCAGGCAAGATCCCTAAAGGTCAATGGATGGGTAACCCTTTCAGGTCCCACCTGGGATTGATTGATTATTGGTATTGGGCTTTATCGGCCTTGGATAACGTTCATCTGACTGTGTTGCTCCCTCCACAGAGTGGTGATGGAATAACTACTCCAGGAAGGTACTTAATAAGTTTATCTATGTTGTTTAACAAGGGAAAGGAATGATCAGGAACGGGTTGGGAATAGGTGACCCTATCACTAAATCTATGACAATAATCCCTCAGGACTGTAGGCTGTTCAGTAATGCTAGGCTTGTTCTTCACCTCCTCTGGCTCAGCCTGGCCACAGCCAAACCAGAGTAAGCAATCTGTTTGGATGACACAAACGTTGATGATTTCTCTCAGTTTCTTACTGCTCGTTGTTTGCTACAGCCTTCAGGAAATTCCACCCTTTACCACCCTCTTCTTCTACTCCTACCCACTTCCTGGATCCCCCCTAGGCCCCAGGATATCTAAATATCTAGAGATGGTTTTAGGTGCCTAAATATCTAGGGATTTAGAGAGAATCAGAGGATCCACGGTCTGACCCACAGGTCAATCAATGTTCAAGATCAAATGTCCAAGGCAAGAGTTTAGGCAAAGCTCAGGCAAAGCAAAAACCAAGGTCCCAAAAGACAAGGGGTCCAAGGGGTCTCTGTCAGGGGGCTGCCAGGGTATTTATATCCTTTCTGGACAACTGCCTTTCCTCCTGTCCTCATGGTCTCTGGGAACATTCCGATGTCCAACTGTCTTCACCTGTCAATCATGGTGTGAGTCTCAACTCCCAGAGTTTGAATATGACAATATGAGGAAATGGACCTCACAAAGTCAGGAAACAGAGCTAGACCCAACTAAATAAATATTGAGAACATTCTGGACATGATATAATTTTTAAAGACTCTCAAAAACTAATTTGTAAGCTTCCTCTAAGAGCAGAATAATCAAAGGAAAGGAAAGTAGCATAGAATGTACTGATATATAAAAAATGTAACCAAGAACATACTGTTAATTATTGACCCATGCACCTATTTCACATCTCTATTAAATTTATAATAATGATTTATACTTATTTCAAGAGAACTTTGATTAAAAACAACAAGTAGGAACCAGCAGCTGCTTATTCTTTATAGGGACCACTTTACATCACATATCTAATTGACAGAGAGGTAGGAAGAATATAATACTACTGTTTTTATTATTTATTGATTACCAAAGAAACTGCCTCTTCTTTCATACAAAGTCATATGAGATTCCCTGATCAATAAAATGAGAGTATTCCTCTTTGAAAGTTATTTGAGGCACATATTTATTTTATATATTTAAAAACATTATTTCAAGAAGGGATCCATAGGCTTTTCCAGAATACAAAAGGAATCCATGACTCCTCCCCCCCCTCAAAAAAAAACCTTAAGTATCTACTATCAAGACGTCAGGCTAGATTTTAAAACCAAGCAAGAACTAGAAAAAGTTACAAAATGTAAAATAAATGAATTTGACTACATTAAACTAAAAAGGTTTTGTGTAGACAAAACCAACGTTACCAAAATTAGAAGGGAAGCAACAAATAGGGAAAAAATCTTTATAATGAAAGACTCAGACAAAGGTCTAATTACTCAAATATACAAGGAGCCAAATCAATTGTACAAAAAATCAAGCCATCCCCCAATTAATAAATGGGCAAGGGACATGAATAGGCAATTTTCAGATAAAGAAATTAAAACTATCAATAAGCACATGAGAAAGTGTTCTAAATCTCTAATAATTAGAGAAATGCAAATCAAAACAACTCTGAGGTATCCCCTCACACCTAGCAGATTGGCTAAAATGACAACAAGGGAGAGTAATGAATGTTGGAGGGATGTGGTGAAATTGGGACATTAATGCATTGCTGGTGGAGTTGTGAATTGATCCAACCATTCTGGATGGCAATTTGGAACTATGCCCAAAGGGCTTTAAAAGACTATCTGCCTTTTGGTCCAGCCATAGCACTGCTTGGTTTATACCCCAAAGAGATAATAAGGAAAAAGACTTGTACAAAAATATTTATAGCCGCACTCTTTGTGGTTGCAAAAAATTGGAAAATGAGAGAATGTCTTTGATTGGGGAATGGTTGAACAAATTGTGGTATCTGTTGGTGATGGAATACTATTGTGCTCAAAGGAATAATAAATTGGAGGAATTCCATGTGAACTGGAATAACCTCCAGGAATTGATGCAGAGTGAAATGAGCAGAATCAGGAGAACATCATACCCAGAGACTGATACACTGTGGTACAATCAAACATAACGGACTTCTCTACTGGAAGCAATGCAAGGATCCAGAGCAAGGCTGAGGGACTTATAAGAAAGAAAACTAGCCACATTCAGAGAAAGAACTGTGGGAGCAGAAACACAGAAGAAAAACAACTGCTTGAACATATGGGCTGATGGGGATATCATTGGAGATGAAGACAATAAATGATAACACTAGTCCAACTATCAATAATATGGAATTAGGTCTTAATCAATGATACATGTAAAACCCAGTGGAATAGTGCATTGGCTAAGGTGGTTAGGGAGGTTTGGGGAGAGGGAAAGAACATGAAACATATAACTATGGGAAAATATTCAAAATAAACATAAAAATATAATATATTAAAAAAGACTTCAGGCTAAAGAGTTATCAAAGTTCATGTAATTAAAAGAGCAACCACTATGTAGTGAATAGTCTGAGTTATTATCCTGGTATCCACATCCTGTGATATTTAGTTTCTCTGCCTCTGAACTCTCCCCATTCTCAGAAGCAAGGATTCTTGAGCTTTTTTGTATTGTGGGTTCCTTAGGACATCTGGTGAAGCCTATGGAACTCTTATCAGAATAATGTTTTTAAATGCATGAAGTAAAATATTACAAAGGAAACTAATCATATAGAAATACAGTTATTGAATTTTTAACAAGTCCCTGGGTCCTGAATGAACGATTCCTACTCTAGATTGACAGGGGAATGAGGGAGAGTTTCCTCTGAATGCCAGTAGATCTGTTGCATATCTTGGTTCTCAAATGGACCCTTGAATTGAAGAAGTAGAGTCACAGAACAAGCACCATATCAGATATGCCTGAGTCCATTGACACAGACATCTTTCCAGGCTTAGTTCTTAGTAGAATATTGATGTCTTGCAATGATGGGGCAATAAGAAGCACAGACATAAGACAGTAGACACCTGGGAAAAGTCTCCCTAAGAAGCCTCTGAGCACAATAGGAAAGATGAACAGAGATGAGACCATAGAAGAGAAATTTCTGGTGGGAAAAAAGGAAATCATGCAGCCACGTCCTTCCCAGTTCTGATTCTCAATCTATGAACGATTCTAGGCCATTTAAAAACTCCAGATCTCACCAACCTACTTAAGTCTATTACTCCCAGTAGCAGTAATAGACTTCCTTAGTTCTTAAAGCTCTAAGTTTCCATGCATAATGTCCACTCTTTCTTCCTCCACACACATACAACCAACTGCTACAACAGTGCAATACAGCTCACCTGTAGAGACATCACTTTGTTCCCAAAACACTACACCATTGCCAGCCAATCTCAGTTCCAACAGGAACCTCCATCAAGGTGCTGAGTGTTTCTCTGATACAATGCTAAAAGTTGGCACCCAGAAAAATACTTTTTGGTCACTTCACTCTGGTGCCGAGTTCTAGGAGGCACTTCCTTAGCACCTTGCTAAGGGTGAGGTCAGGACCAAAATTAGACCTTGGTCACCAAAGAGCAATAATCTTCAGGTGGTCAGTCCCCTTTCAGACCAGACCAGCATTCCCTAAGAAAAGATTCCTCAGAGGCAACAGTTAAAAGGCAGCATTTAGCCTTTGCCAATATAGCTAAGCTTCTTTGCAAGGATCCCAGGTGTTTGCCTGCTCTGATGAGGAGTCTTGGCTTCCAGTTCTGTCTGTATCCCCATCCCAGTCTGTAAACTTGGTTTAGATGTCTGAATGTCAGCACCCAGGTCTCCTTGACAAAGATCTGCTCAGCCCAGCTCTCAGGAGCCATCTGCAGCCATTGCACAACAGTCATAAGCATCCTGAAATGTTCCTGCATGAGCAACTGTGACAGAAGAGAGAAAAAGACAAATTTCACAATTTTGTCTAAACTTGCCTTCAGTCAAAAGTACATGCTGATAAAAAAAAAAAGTCCATGTTGCTCCTATTCTCCCTGAGATCTAAAACATAATCCCAGTTTAAGCCCAACCACAAAGTGCTAGGCAACCATGATCTTCTTTCCACTCAGATCATTTCAAAATAAATTCTAGGCTTATGACCGACTAATTCTTTCACTGATTCACTTAAGCATTTATTAAGCCCCATTTTACAAGACGCATCCAATTTGCAGCATCTATCCAATATATATGTTATCTTCTGTGCCAGACATTGAGGGAAATATTTTGATAACGGGCTGTATCTGTGATTTCAGAGGTGTGAGGGGTCCATTCCCCAGGGCGGCTCAGGAAGCTTTCTATTCCTTCTCATCCTGTTTGAGTCTTGTTCATACATTTCTGTAAAGTCTCTACAGAGTTGCCATCCAGTGTGGCAGAGGCCTTCCTCCAAGTCATTTAATATCTCAAGAGCACCTAGGTTGCATGCATGCTGGACACCTCTGATCTATCAAAGGGACTTATTATCTCTCAAAATAATTTGATAACTATATTTATTCTTGTTAGCTGACCAGTCAACCTCCTTTTCTGGTCACTAATGTCCTTGGTGTAGTCATTATGTCACTTTGCACATGAAAATCCTCATTGATAACATCTTACAGTCTACTTATGTTCTGTAATGTCATCCATAATGGCCAATATGTGTTTTATTAGCAAAATCTCTATAATTGGGGGTAGATAGAGAAAATGATTTTGCTAGTATTGAGAAAAAGAAGCAAGTTCTGAATCAGGATCCATGTGAGCAAGTGTAATCCAAAGTCTACATTGGGTAACAACCTTATATCTCCAGAGTATCAATAAAACAAAAATAATAAAAGCAAGGAGCTGAGACAGACTGGGAATCTCCTATTCCCACAGGTTCATAATATCAGAGTCATCCTTTACTCTTTATTCTCCTTCATCATCCATATATAATATCTCTAGATGCTATTAATTCTATCTCTACCTCATCTATGTGAAATATATTGAAATGAGAAGATTTAGTAACTAATTTTTTCTAAACCCTTAACTTCTGTGTATTGGCTCCTAGGTGGAAGAGTGGTAAGGGTGGGCAATGGGGGTCAAGTGACTTGCCCAGGGTCACATAGCTGGGAAGTGTCTGAGGCTGGATTTGAACCTAGGACCTCCCGTCTTTAGGCCTGGCTCTCAATCCACTGAGCTACCCACCTGCCTCAGATTTAGTAACTAATTAGATATGGAGAATGAGTGAATATGAGGAGTCTATGATGACACTGATTTTGGAAGCCAAGGAGACTTAGATGATGGTAGTGCCTTAAGCGATTAAAGGAAAATTCATAAGAAGTGAGGGCCTGAGGGAAAGATAATGAGTTCTGTTAACTTTGAGGTGTTTTTGGTATATGGAGATGTCAGAAAAGCAATTGGTGATGCAAGACTGTAGCTCAGAATATATATATCCCTAGTCTCTCTCTCTCTCAATATATATATATATATATATATATATATATATATATATATATATATAAACTAGATCTTGAAATTATCTGAACAGAGATGATAAATGAACTCACAGGAACTAATGAGATCCCCAAGTGAGAAAATATTTTAAAAAAAAGAGGTGGACCCAAGACAGAGGCATTGAGAACAACCAGTTTAGTTAGCATGACATGGATGAAGATGCAACAACGTGGATATAGAAGAAATAATGAGGAAAGAGAAGAACCAAAGAGAGCAATAACTTAAATATCCAGGAAGAGTATCTAGGAGGATAGGGTAGTCAAAAGCATCAAATTCTACTGAGAGGTCAAGAAGGTAGAGGAATGTGAAGGAAAAAAATTAGATTTAGTAATTAAGGCATCATTGAGAGCTTTGGAGAAAGTGATTCCAAATGAATGAGGATGGCAGATGGCAGATTGTGAAGGACTTAGAAGACAAAGAGAAGAGAAGAAATGGCAGTATGGAGTATAGATAGCATTTTTTGAGTTTAGTCAAGAAGGAAAAGATAAAGGACAACAACTGGCAGAAATGAAAGGACCAAGTAAAGATTTGTTTTTTTAAGAATAGGGAAGACATGAGTGTGTTTGTAGGTATCAATGAATTTGGAAGAACAAAAGATAAGACAGAGTGAGGATAATAGCAGGGGCAAATTACTGGAGAAGTCTTGAGGAAATTGGATCAAGCATACATCTAGAAGGGTTATATATGGCAAGGTAAAAGGTACCTCTTTTTCTGATATTGGTGGAAAGGAGGTGATAGTGGGAAATATTCAGAGAGTTGTAGGATGAGAATGAGGTAAAAAGGGGAAATGATTAATATAACTTCCATTTTTTTCCTGTGTAGAATGAGATAAGACCACTAACTAAGAGGATGGGGTAGAGGATTCCATGAGAGACTTGAGGAGAGATAAAATTTGCAATAGCCACTGTAGAGAATAGGCTAGTGAATCTTTTAAGGAGAAATAGAAAGCTTACCTTGTTGCAGTGAGTACCCAGTTGAGGTTAGATAACACTAAATTTGTAGTACACCCAAGCAAATCTAGTTTCTCCATTTCCCCTAGTTCTAATTAAAAGCATGTGAAAAAGAGCAGAGTTGGATGGTAGGAGTAATCTAAGGTTGGAATTTGGCTAGTCAGGATCATTAACAGCAAAAGAGAGCAAGGATCTCAGAAATAGAGGACAGTGTAGAATTAAATTGGTTTTGCTTAAGGATTGAGAAAGAGCAAAAAAAAAACAGAATATAGCCTGTGAAGAGGTAATAGTATAGGGAAAAAGTGAAGCACAGAGAAATTCTAGTCACAGGGAAAAGACGAATAGGGTTTGGAGTTAGGACACATAAAGAAAATTGGGTTGATAAAGAAAAAGTTCTTGGATTTTGAAGTTAGTTAATATGGAAGTGGAAAACTAGCGAGTGATGGTAAGTTCAAAAGCCCAACCATTTCTGTAACTGAGATGGAGTGGAATCATTCTATGCCATTGAGAGTGAGTGCCTGCCAAGTGTTTGACAAAAGAGGAATGCCCTTTAGGTCAATATAGAATGACCACCAAGAGTATGTAGGAAGGAATTCAGATAGTCTGAATTTCAAAGGAGGAAGGATTGTTGAGTATGGGGGGAAGGGGAGAATGGAGAGGATAGAAGAAAAGTCTAGAAGTGACAATGATGACCAAGGACTTTCTGACTCCTCTTTTGTGATCACTGAGACAATTACTGGAAAGATAATCAGTATAATTAGCAGGGAGTCAGGTCTGAATAGTGCCAAAAGAAGAAAGGAGTAAGAAACAGAGTTTTAAGATGAAATTAAGTTTTTCATTTCTGGAGCAGGCATTCCAGGTAGCACAATTATCTCTAAGTTTACAAAAAGTTTATACATTGCACATTTTCTCTCCATTAGACTGTGAAGTCCATAAGAGCATGAACTATTGTTTTGTATCCCCAACACTTAGGAGAGGCGAATCAGAAGCGAGACATTTCAGAGGGAGGGTCCAAGAGAAGGGGACTAAGGGACAGGCAATTAAGGATGGAGTTTATGGTTTATATACACTGGCATCTGGCTATTCAAAATCACTGGGAGGGAAAAGTATGGAGTATGAGGAATAACTCCAGACAAAATATCAGTGGTTAGAGAAAGATCCACTAGAGAGGCATGAGAAATAGAAACTCTTTAGTTTGACATAAAAGGCTCTCCAGCATCTGGCTTCAATCAACCTTTCTAGCCTTATTTCACATGACCACACCCCCCATCATATTGTCTACATTCCAAACAAACTGGTAGACCAGCTATTTCCTAAATCTGACATTTTCTCTTTCTTGCATCTTTGCATTCATATTGGCTATTCTTAGAATGCCTCCCATTCCTTGCTTCCATGTCATAACTCTTATGTTCCTTCATGTCTCAGCTCAGGCACCATATCAGTGAAGCTTTGCCCTATTTATCCAGTTGCTAATGGTCCTCAGGGCCACTTACTGTCTTACTTTATCTTTTTAGACCCAGTACCTTGAATATAATAAGTACTTAAGAATGTGTGTTGAATGGACATGGACTGATCTTTGAATTACTCATAGCTTTGTTATTTCCAAGTTGTATTTTATATTTCACAGTCATTGGCTGATTATTAGTGGTGAAGAAATGAACTAACATTATACACACTGACTGACAATGTAAATGAAAAAGAGCACCAAAAGAAAAATGAATCAATCGATTTAAAAAACTAATAAAGATATTGGAGATCAGATGCTAAAATGTATTTCCCCCCTTTTAGCAGAAAAGCTAAATATCGTATGTATTGTCAAATATGGTCACTGTCTCACACGCTTACTTTTTTTCTTTGTCATAAGAGAGGACAATCTAGGGTGGGAAATTTTTTTAATATTCCAAAAATAATGGCAATATAAAGGAAATTGCATATTAAACATGAAATAATATACACATTAAAATAAACAAAAATGTGAAAATGATCATAAAAGTGATCAAATTTATCAGTAACAAACAGTTTGAGAATTTGAAAGGAGTGTACAAATTTCCCAAATATGATAAAACCAGATTCCCTCTTGTTACTTAATTCTGGTCCCAGATTATTCGTCCATTTGTAGTACCTATCCAATATACAAGTGTTCCAAAAGTCTAAGTACAGTTTTAAGCCCTTTTAGTTCAAAGCTTTAAACACTCTATAGGTAGATATCAGTATATACCTAAACAGAGGCATAGAGTAACTCTATGTAAATCTTTGGTGCCAAATAGCTGTGCCATATGAATTCACTAACCACATTTGGCTGTTTCTGATGCCATATACTCCTGCCCTTCCCATCTTCCTTTTCCATGGAATAGGGAAGATAAGGGCCTGTCAATGTACTTATCCTTCCAATCAATCAACCTTCCTTTTCTTAAAGGTCATTGTCACTTTTTAACAAAGAAGTACATGGGGTAGGTACTAAAGTAGTCTCACCAAAACATGGGCAGAAATTTTTAGATGAGAAGAAATGAGATCCTTGCTCCCAAAGTTTACAATTTAATGGGGATGGGGGGAGACACAAAATAGGAAATTTACAAGTATGGTATACACAGAAAATGTCACATGAGGTGTGATGAAGGAAAAATCACTCCCAAATGAGAGACACAGGGAAAGTTTTTCATGGAGGAAATGAGCAGAATTTTTTTCAAATAGCTAGAATTTCCATGGACCAAAAAGAGGGGAAACACATTTTAGGCCAAGACAATAATGTTAACAAATGCACAATATCATTAAACCACAGGGGCCAGGCAGAGGGGGAAATAAAAGATGTACAAGTTTACTTAAATGAGTAGTTTTAGCTTGAGGTGATTCTAGAAAGTGTCAGATTGTGGGGAACTTTTAGTACCAGGCTAAAAATTCCTTTTTTTTTTTAAACCCTTAGCTTCGTAGAATCAATACTAAGTATTGACTCCAAAGCAAAAGATTGGTAAAGGACTAGGCAAAGGGAATTAAGTGACTTGCCCAGGGTCATACCAAATTCAAACCTAGGACCTCCCATCTCTAGATCTAGTTCTAAAAACACTGAACCACCTAGCTGCCCCCAGACTAGAATTTCTATGGTATTTTGCAGTAGTAGATAGTCAATCTATCTTAGATTGATTTCGAGCAGTGACATTAACAAAACTATGAACAATGATTAATCCAATTAGCATGATTAATACAGAAGAGTTTAATGTTGTAGGAGTTAAAGATGGGATAGAATGGAGGCAAAATGGCCAGTTAGGTAGTCCAGTTTAATTACAATAATGATCTATCTAAGGTGGTAGCAGTGGGAATAGAGAGTTGGGAATAATTCAGATTTCAGAAATATACTCTATAGGAGTTGGTGAATAGAGATAAGAAGGAAGGGAAAGGGAAGAGTCAAAATAACACTAATATATCCAGTGTAGGAAAGTGAATGGTGATGCTATTGATGGAAAATAAATTCAATCATAGATGAGTATTTTGGGGGATAAATGTAATAAATTCTGTTCTGAATACATTGAATTTGAGGAGCTAGTTTGATTCCTTAGCAATTCTTCTCAAAGAGAAAATGATGCCAATGAGAAGTGGCCAAAGGGTCATTGTCTATGATTCTGCCATAATTGCAAGTGTACTTGAATTTGGATCATCTGTCTCTAGTTGGCCATACTCATTTTCTATTTCTCCTTCAATAATGGTGCTACAGAAACCAGAATGAAAAGATAGGACACTTTGACAGGCAAATACTCACTATTGTGATATGCAGAAATGGGCAGCCATTTTCTGTAGGGGCAAGTTAGCAGTTTGCCACTTTGGAACACAGAACCTGGCAAAGCACCCCAGGGCATGTGCCAGAGTAGCAGTTAAGGACAGGGTACGAATTGGGTTTCATAAACCCCTGGGGCTTCACTTCTTTCTCTCATCTCAAGAGTTAGGGAGGAGGTGGTGGAAACTGGGTCCCTGGGTGGTTTGGGAGATTTGGATTAGGCAGGCAGGTAGGGACAACCTTCATTGCTAGCAAAATCAATACCTTATTGGCATAGCCAACAACCTTTAAATCAAGCAAGAGTGAACAGCTACTTTCAAGAAAAAAACTGCATCTGACCCAGAAGTCTGACAGCCTCTGGGCTCAGCTACAGATAGCAACAGAGTTGGGAAGTGTCCCTCAAGGTCTTCCCATACTCTGCATTTTAGGGAATAACCTTTGTTTCAAGATTTATTTTAGTTTCTAATATTAGGCAAGATCATTTACCTTCACCCACCTTTCCTTCTCCCTCTTACCTACCCTCAGTTTGATTACAAATAAACCCTGTTTGATCCTAAAGCCTAAATAATCTTTGAAACCAACTACTTACCTTAGTAACAGTAATTAGTCTCAAGCAGTCAGATCCAGATAACATCTCTAGCTGGCTATAGTCTTTCCAAGTCATTGTAATCCTTCATTTCAACCTAAGGTTTCAGGAAGACACATTCTACTTCCTGGAAACATCTACCAACTGCCTGGCTGGATTGGTTTCTAAGGCCTTGTGGTCTAGCAAAGAATCTTGGGCTTATAAAGGAGGCTTAACCCAGCTGGTGTGGGAACAAATCTATACTCACATCTAGCTGTGGTTAGGGTATATGTGTATATGACCTATTTTTTATGAAGCAGCATGATGAGTCAGCTAGATGGTATAATGGTGGACAGAGTGCTAAGACTGAAGTCAAGAAGATTCATCTTCCTGAGTTCAAACCTGGTCTCACTTACAAGGTGTGTGACCTTAGGCAAGTCACTTAATTCTGTTTGCCTCAGTTCCTCATCTGTAAAGTGAGCTGGAAAAGAAAGAGACAAAATATTTCAGTATCTTTGCAAAAAAAAAAAAGTCCAAACAGGGTCATGAAGAATCTGAAACAAATGAAACTGAACAATAACAAAAGTCTGATGTGGCATAAAGTACACTGGTTTTAAGTTTTAGGATCATAGATTCAATAGGCCAAGGGAGGTTGGGTGATTTGCCCAAGTCACACAAGTAGTAAGTCTAGGTGGAAATAAACTCAGATCCTCTGACTCTGTCTGCATGATCATGGGCAAATCATCAACTCAGTAACAACATAAGACGCAGAGAAGTTGATGACTTGTATCAAGTAAGAAAGTTCCATATCAAGTCCATATCCATGGACTGAGCAAATCACAAATCTAGATTTCCAGAAAGTGATCCAATAAGAGAGCTTTGTGACAGTTTTTAATCATATAAAGAATAAAATTTGATCAAAATATTTTCATAGGCCCAATAATTTTCATGTTCCATGAATATATAATATAGTCTTGATGGTGAGTGCCCCAAAGATGTAGGTTAGACTGCTTCATGACATGGATGTGATTCAAATGAAAAACCAAAGGTTTAGTGGAAAGAGCACTGACTTCAATACCTGAATGTTTGGAATTTCACTACTCATCTTTCTGAGACATGTCACTGAATCTATTTATAAATGGGACCAATAATACTTAGAAAGTAATTTATATCACTGTTGTGATGCTTATAATATGCTTCTCTGTGATATAATTGTCATCTTCCTTCTCCCAATTAGATGATAAGTACCTTAAGGGAGTGGGGTGGGGTCTATGATTTATACAGTCTTGTATCCCTTTCCCTACCCTATCTAGCCACCAGCAACTAGCATAATGCCCAGACCACAGTAGACAGTGAGTAAATTGAATGGAAATTTGCCTCCTGACTTCCTCAAAATGGCAGGCTGCATTAGATGACCTTCTTAATAGGGCTGTTGTGAAGAAAATACAAAGTAAATTTTGAAGCACTTCTCAAATGAATGTTATCATCATCACAACCATGATTGTTAGACATATGTTCCGAATTCTACTGCTCGTCAACTCCCACTTTCCCTCTGAATTTTGCCGCCTAGTATTCAAGTGTAGAAGGTGAAAGAGGAAAAGAATAATTTATGCTAGAACAATTTAAATTATTTCGGCTAAATAATAAGAGATCAATAAAACAGGAAACATTCTCATACCAACCCAAAAAACCCTTCTAACCTGCAGTTTGTGCATCCAATCCCTTCCCCTCAGTTCTTCAGCACAATAGGAGAGGGAGCCAAGTAGCTCAACTTATCCCAGTTAAGCTTAACATAACAAGATTCCTCAGTCACTTACAGGAGATAGCAGGGAACTTTGCAGCTGCTCTTGGAAAGAGGGATGCCTGATGAACTATTCAACATAACCTTAAAGGGAGACTTTAGCAGTTACTGAGGATCCAGCTCAGTGGTATCTACTGTACAGCTCTCGCTCTTTGGAGTTACGGCATGACCCCAAAGGGTTGTGGCATAATTCCAATAGGTTTCTGATCACTTAGAGAGTGGGAAGATGGGTTGCATTTCTCAATCCTGGGTTTTTCCTCCAGCGCAATTACACCGCCCTCTTCACCCATAGTTTAGCCTGCTCCCACTTACAGTAAGCCCCATCCAACATCCAACTACTGGTCTCCCTTGACTATACTGAGGGGCAATTATAACCGAACCCCAATCTGGGCATTCAAAGCAGCTGAGCAGATACAATCCATTCCCAAACCATCCCACATGGACCTTGTCCACCTCTCCTCCTGAATATTTGTTCTTAAAGTGACATATGTGTCACTTATAAAACCTTTTACATCTTATAAAATTGGGAACATAATTTTCTAATCTATTAAAAGCTTTCCGAAATGAAGTCTCAGTGGATGTTGAACCCATTTGTTATAAAATATAAAAATGCTAACTTCCAATTAGTTTGCTTGAACAAGTGATTGAAATAAGGAAAAATGGAAATTCCCTAAATTTCAACAAAAACCTTTGCATAATTGGTAGATGGGAATTAAAAATTAATAAAATGATTTAATAAAAGTAGTAACAATGCACTTCTTCCATTTTGATCAACATATCTCTGCTAAGTATCTTTTGCAGCTATGACACCATTTATGGAAATAAGTTAAACTTAGAACCAGACCTTGAGATCACTATATCATCAGGTGTCAAATTAAGATAAAAAAATTTTATTAAAGTACATTGCTTTCATTAAAATATTTTATTTATCATTTTAATAATAATGTTAGTAAAAACAGAAAACATCAGCAACAAATTACTTCATCTTTATCTAGTCCTAAAATCTATGTAACTATAAGTTTTATAATATGAATAATTATGAGTACTATAACATTATTTCATTTAGAAATAAGTATGCATATACTAAGGGCATTTGCTAAAAACAAATTACTGATAGATATATGTGATCAAAAAATTTGGAGATTACAACCCTAGCTGACTAGAGTGGAAATTGCCTTACAGGTGACTCTGAAAGGATAAACTTCCAGAAACTAGAAACAGTAATGATGCTCACCAGAAACTGAGACCCACAAAGCAATACTTAGCAGATTACTATGCTCAGAAATGACTAGGAGACCACCAGAGACAAGTGGTGCAATGACTAAATAAGGCTATGTGCCCAGCAATCACTGGGAGACCAGCAAGTACCAAAAAATCAATGAGCCTAGGAGCATTAAACCCAGTAAGGAGCAAGTCCAGTGAGAGCTATATGATGATATCAGTAGAAAACACAGGTGGCCCTGCAGCTTCAGTAAACAGTTGCTCCTCCACAGGTGTACCTATACCTTATTTGTTGCCTAATTGTGAGCCCTTCTTAAATAACCCTTTGTGTGCCTACTCAAACAATGATGTTGATTATTATTTATTTATTTGTGGAAGGATGTACTCATGGCTTACTAGGGAGAAAGCAAGAAAAAGTATTACTATTCATTTTCATCAAATGCCTTTGCTTGAGAACAATCTTGTTTTCTGAGTGAATATTGAAAAAATAGCAAAAACACAAGTGAGGACTCTGGGGATATTATTTGGAGTGAATTTGGGGCCACAAAGTACCTTGAACCTGGGTTATTATGAGAGCATACTGGTAGGAAAGGAAGGTGCCCTCAAGATTTTACATTTTCAATTCCCTTCCCTTCCCTAGAATGATTTCTTCTTTTGCTTTTTCACTTGCCTCAAGTTGATGAAATGGGTCCTGGGACTCTTGGGCCAATTTCTACTTAGAGAATGAGCAAATATTTAAAATAAAATATTAAATGAATTAAATTTAATTAACTAATTAATTAATTTAATTAAAATTATAAAATTTTTAATCCTAAAAAGGTTTGCTGATTTTTATTCTTCTGTGTTGTTTTTTATAGGCAGCAAGATAAAGCAGAAAGTGTCTTGAATCCAAACCAGGGCATCATGGGTGAGTCACTTCTCTCTGGGTCTGAGACACCTCATCTATAAAAAGAGAGCATTGGATCAAATTATAAACAAGGGTCTTTCTTGCAGTTCTACATCTATAACCCTATGAAATGTAAAATGTTAGAAGATTTCTTTATTTGGCTATGTCATTAAGAAATGATAAGGCTTTTCAACAAAATTGCTCATTGGTTCCAGGAACCACAGGTGCCTCTCAATAAAGAAGTATATACTTCAGGTGCTTGGAAAGATCATGAGTTCCCCACCCCTGGAGACATTTAAAGAGAAACTCATTGTCTATTTGTCATCCATTTATTTGCTAGAGGTAAGGGACTGGACAAGTGATAACTAAGATTCAGATGCTGTGAGTGGGTGTCCCCAAAAACTTAGTGTAAATTTGTAGAACATCCTGTATATTATGACTGTGCTTTTCCCCCACTAGACACAAGGCAGATATCATTAGATCTTCTGAATGACAGAAAACATTGCTAAGTGGATCACAGGGCAATAGGGTTTGTTTTCAAGAAAGCAAATAAGGTAATCTGAGTGGGTCAACAAGGTAACTTGGTTGTGAGGAAGGATAAAGGGGATATTAGGTGATTATAAGGTGATTGGAGGAGGAATGAAGGTAAGGGAAGGTATATAGGAGATAAAGGAAATGGGGTATGTGGGAGAGGGCAGCTCAAACAGGTTTATTCCCAGAGGCTTGAGACAGAGGATACAGGGAGGAAATTAGGGCCAGTAAGAAATGTTTAGGTTTTGGCTGGAGGGTTTTTCTTGTTAGTTTCTCAAGTCTCTTGAGGGAGGAGTCAAGAGGGCCGCTCCCTGCCAGTCAAACTGATGGCTGGAGGAAGCCTCAGGTAGGTACTTCCTGCCAAGATGGATGCCCCCAGTTCTCTAGAGAAATAAAAAGAAAATGATTCCTTCCCTCTTTAGCCCTTGTCTCAATTTTTGATACAATGATTTACCAGAGGCTTTGAGTAGGTAACAAGGGGATTTATTACTCTCAGGTTAGTCAGAGGGAAGAGGTTCAGGATTTCTAACTTCTGCTAGGAAGAGGGGTGATGGTGGGGGATGGGTCACGGAGAGGTTTAGACTGAGAGAGCCTGCTCTCCCAGTCAGGAGATTTGACTGCCTTTTAAGTAAAGTCCTTATTAAATCACTAAAACTAGGGGTAACTTATTTGAGGATACTCTACTTGTCTATAGAAACTAAAACCCACAATGTCCAATCACCAAGCCCTCCCTTCCACCCAGGGCCCAAAGGAAATTCAGGGGAAGGGAAGGGAATGTAGATGGAGAGATCAGGGAGAGGTCCAGAGAAATGAGATAGGTTTAAATTTCCCCAAGACAAATAAGCACAGGCCAAAGCTGAAGCAATTAGGCCAAATCCAAGCTGAAAGGCCGCAGCTAACAAGCTAAACCAAAGCAAAGCCTCCAGCCACAGCGAAAGCCAAAAGGCAAAAGCCTTATCAGTTGGAACTTCACCTCTATTTATAGCTTTAAGTTCTAACTGACTTTCTGAAGATTCTAAGACTTCTAACTGACTTTTTTGTGACCGTTAGAAATTACAGAAGCAAAAAGTTTCTGTTTGCCACTTTGCATTACAGGTTCCCAGGCGAGAAAGGAGGTTCCCTAGTTGTGAAATTTAAGATTATTGATGGACACACTTAACCAGCATGGGAACAGTCTTAATCTCCTAAACTTTCAATATTGTCTAAAGGGAATCTTGTGATTTGATTCTCCTCTGCTAATCTTTAGTCTTTCTGATTTCTGGAGCACTGCCAAAGCCACAAAACTGTGTTTGAGTGCAGAGCCAAGGCGGGAAGATGAGGGAAAGGTGTGGATACACTGAGTGGCTAGTGAGGGGGAGTTCTTTCTCACTGTCATCTTAGATGGAAAGGGTCAGCTCGCCTACTCTGTCCCCACAAGCTGCTTAGGAATAACTTTTCATTATTCCTTGGTTAAAGGGTAACAAATTAACACTTCCCACTTAATGCTGGCACAGTTGGAACCTGGGTGTACAAATCTAGCAATAAGAACTAAGATGGACATGGGGGGTGGGGAGGGATCAGAGAAAATGATTAATGATGAACTTGGGTAATTAGTTTGGAAAAACTTTAAGGAGGGGTCTTGGGATTTTATTACTTGTGGTATCAAATATAAATTGCAATGTTTGATATTTAAAGATCTTCAGAACCTGGCCTCTTATTATCCCAGTCTTCTTCCACCTTTTCTTGCTCCATTCACATTGTAGCCCAGCCCTCTAGACCTACTTGCTGTCCATAATCAAAACACAAAAACAAGCAACAAATCAGGAACAAAAAGGAACATAAATTCTATCTCCCATCTCCATACTCTGTGCCGCTTATGCCTTCCTGGAAGGCTCTCTCTATTCACTTTGGTCTTGTAGAATCACCTCCTTCAAGAGAGCCTCCAAACCCCAATTTTCTAGAATCCTTTTCCAATCCCTCCCAAGTGCCTTCCACTCTAAGGTTTCATGTATCTACTCTGTTTGTATTGGGTACATTTCTATTTGTGTGTCTGTTGTCTCCTCCATTCGAATGTAAATGCCTTGAGGCCAGGGACCCTTTGGGCTGATCCTTTTTACCTATACTCCCACAGTACTTAGTAAAGTACTTTCAATGTCTCTGATTTACAATCCCAGGACTTAAACTCAACTCCTCACTTTCCATCACTCCATATATTCAATCAGTTGCCAAAACTAACTGCTTCTACCTTCACAGTATCTCTTACTCTGCCCCCTTTATTACAAACTAAGTTACAACTTTAGTTTAGGCTCTTTCTAACCTCTTGCCCAAAGGAATGCTAATTGATCTCCTAGACTTGTCTCTGCCTACTAATCCTTTCTATACACTGTGAACAAAGTAATTTTCCTGAAGGATAGATATTTTATCCTGTAACTATCCTACTCAGTCAACTCCAGTGGCTTCCTTCTGAGTTTAAAATAAAATCTGAATACCTCTGTTTAGTTTCTAAAGCTCTATACAACTTGGTCCCACCTACCTTCCCAACATCTTCGAACACTACCTCCTCTCCAGGACTCTACAATTCAGTCAAACCAGCCTTCCCTATATTCTTTATTAATGATATTTCATTATTTGTACTGGCTTCTCTCCTTTCCATGGAATACATTTCCTCCTTATCTGTAACTCATAGAGCTTTCTAGATGTGGCTCATGCATCATCTCCTGCACAAAGACCTTATTGATCCCCACAATGGCTAAAGACCTCCTCCCCAAACTACTTTGTATTTAAAGATGGATAAACAAATGCATATTTACTTTGTATTTATTTTGTGTATATTATATTTATTGTCTCCTTCATTCAAATGTAAGTTCTAGTGTAGGCAGGGATTGTTTCAATCTTTGTACTTTGTAGTCAATACCTATTACAGTGCCTGGCACATAGTAGGCAGTTAATGGTTGTTGAGTGATTGATTCATCTCCCCAAGACTTAATAGAGTACCTGGAACATAAAACTGAAAAAAAGGCGTGCTGGTGGTTAAATGACCATCTGAATAAAAATGGGTAATTCCTTCATTTGTAATAAATATGTGTGGTCAGAAAATAAAAAAGAACACATTGACCCTCTTTGAGAATGCACATCCATCCCATGCTACACCTATAGTCTATCAACTCTTTGCCAAGAGGAAGAGGCACATATCCTGGTCAGTCTTTGGAATTCAGCAGTAGTTGTTGCTTTGATCAGAGTTCTTAGGTCATTAAAAGTTGTTTTCCTTCACATTATTACTGTAGCCTTTGTATAACCTGTTATCCTATTTATGTTCATTTTACTCTCAGTTCATATGTCATCCCATATTGTCTGAATCCATCATATATGTCATTTCTTATGCACATTAATATCCCATTATATTTTTCTTATAATCTCCCATGGTTCAATTATCTTCTCTATAGTAAAGATTCTCAAGTCTACACATCTACCTCTAACCTCTCCTAACCTTCAGATTCACATCTTCAGTGCACCAAAGTCATCTTAAATTCAACATATCCAAAACGGAAATCATCATCCATCCAACCCTCCCCTCTTTACAAACATCCTTATTAAACTATTCTCCTTGTCACCAAGCCTTGCAACTTAGATGTCATCCTTGACTCCTGACTTTCTCTTACTCACTGTAGCCAATCTAATGCCAAAGCCTAGAAATTTTACCTCCTAAAAGACCCTTTTAAAATAAATCCCCTTCTCTTCTATAAAACTGCCATCACCCTGGCACAGGCCCTTATCAGCTAATGCAATAGCCTGCTATCTGGTCTTCCTCACTTGTCTCTCCCCACTCAGTTTTCAAATTAGTTTTCCTAAAGCACAGATCTGAGCTTCACACCTCCTTTTACTTCCAGGATCAAATACTAAATCCTCTTTTTGGCATCCAAAGCCATTCAAAATATGGCTCTCTCTCTAACCCTTCCAGTCTTTTTATATCTTCTTATACCCTGCCATCCATGTATTCTTTGATCCAGGAACATTAGCTTCCTTAGCTATCCCTCAAACAAGTAACTATCTCCTGAGTCCAAACATTTGTATCAGCTTCTCTCCATACCTAGAACATTCTCCTTCCTCTTCTCTACTTCCTTGCTTCCTTCAAGTTCCAAATGAAATTCCATCTTTTACAAGAATTACTTATGATCTCTTTTAATTCTAAGACCATTCCTTTATTGTCTTCTATTTATCCTGTTTATATATTGATTCTACATAGTTGTCTTCATGGGTATTCCCCCATTAGACTGTGAGCTTCTTGAGAACAGAAAATATCTTTTGCCCATTTCGTATCTCAAGGGCTTAGTCTGATGCCTGGCTAAATAGGTGCTAAATAAACTATTATTGACTAACAGACATAATTTGATCTATCAGTCTGCAATTTATGAACATTAATTTTGTTTTCAGTTATTTACTACAATGAAAACTGGGTCTATAAATGTGCTTGTAGTTATTGATCCTTTTCTTCTATCCTTGACCTCCTTCGGGTATATGTCCTATATAGGAAACTATTACTGGATAAAAGGGTGTGTGTGTGTGTGTGTGTGTGTGTATACATATATATATACATTCCATTCCAATAAAACTTCATTCCATAAAGCTTATACACATACACACACACACACACACACATACACACATAGATGGCTTAGTGACAAATGGAAACATTTTTAAATAGTTCCAAATTCTTTTCAGAATAGTTGAATCAATTCACAGGTCTATCTTCATGAGGAAATTCTTTGTAAAACCATATACTAATTATGATGTAATTTTTGTAACCTTGGCATGTCTGTGCAGCTGTGAAACTTCTTTGTCCTTTGTGAGAAAAGGTTTTTTTTCTGAATACTGTATAAAATAAAGTCTAATTACTTTAGCCAAATGCAAAAAAACAAACTAGAAAGATTGAGTTTGATAAGTCCAAAATAAATGAGCCTGGTAATAGTTCCTGACTCAGTCTCAGTTAAAAGATGTCAGAAATCTGAAGTTAATCAAGATAAGAAGGAATTGTCTTAAAATTACATTTGGGACATGTATAAAATGAAATGGCTGGGAATTAATTGGTTTTCTTCTCTCCCATTGTCCTTTCCCCAAAATCAATAGCCTATAGAGAGTGCCAACAAGTGGGCACCATGGACATTTGATATAAATGAGATGTATGCCTTCTGTTTTCATGCTCTAAGTGAACATTTTATTAGAATTAAGTGACAGGACATTTTGCTTGAAATCTGAGTTGACGAGATTGCTGTTTCTCATGTTTTACTACAATTTGTATAAATATGCGAAAACCAATATGTTCAGCCAGGTGCAGAGAAAATTTCACCCAGTGTGGAATGGGCTTGCACAAATCTGTAATCCCAGACGGAATCAACAGAGTCTCAAATTAGTGTAATTCAAACAGAAGAGGTTGACCAAGGGGGGGGGGTGGATTTAAAAGATCTCACAGTAAGAAAGAAAGGGGAAATTGGGTCCAGTTTCATGGAAGCCTATTTAGAAATCATTGGGCACCAAATTATTTAATTTTACTTTGTTGAAAAGACTGATTCAATGCACCTTTTATCAAGTCTTGGCAAAGAGATGAAAAAAGCTAAATAATTTGTCCTAAAAATCACCATCTTCTAGATATTATAAACAAGCCCTGGATTATAGTGACACTTTAAAATAAGAGGTAATTTTCCATGTCAGTACTGATTTGGGGCCAGGAGTGAAGTCATAAGTGCATTTAAATCTGAATCCCATTTTTACATATACTGTATTTATACAGTAAAATCCATCAAATTAGATCTATTTGTTCAAACTGCTGTCATTTTTTTGCATATTTATCTATCATTCCAATAATATATTGTTTTACATTTTAATTAACCAAAGTAATATCATTTTGGGGTACTATATCATTCTCTGTCTCTCTCTTTTTCTTTCTTTCTATCCATATATTTGAGTGTATGTGCCTATTGATATAGATTGAATTCTTATCAAGATATGAGAAATCACCAAGAATTAGAAATGTTTGCAGTATCAGCTGTGAATTGTTAACTACTAATCACACATAAAAGACAAATGGAAACACTGACCACGTGTAGAAATGTTTGATAGTGTGTTAACATTATCTACAATGTCCCTCGAATCCAATTTGCTATCAAAGAGTATAGCATTAAAATAAATTAGGTTAAGATTCTAGAAATGAGGAGATGAGAAAGGGATGGAGGAAAAGGAAGGAGAATTTATATTCGCCATATCTAAGTGAGCCATTCAGTCAAAGTAAAGAGAGGTACTCAGATAAGGATGAATTTATTGGCCAAAAGAGGAGAGAATAAAAGAATTTAATGTATATATATAGTACATAATTTGTTTGTTTTTCTTATACCATCTGTTAAATATATTCCCTAGTATAGTATGTCTATTTTTTTGTTTTATTATGTTTTTTAATTTTATTTTTTTAATTTAATTTTATTGATTAATTAATAGTATGTCTGTTTTGAGCTTCACTTTGTACTGTAAAATTTTCAAGGCTAGGGAAATGACTATCAGACTAGTATATCTGTGTATAAAAAGGTCCTCTAGCATAAAGAATGCCTTGCTAGTCACTAAGATGGATATACTGAGTTTAGAAAATAAAAGAGGTAGCCTAGATGATCCCATCCAGAAATAAATCTATGATTCTATGGTCCTTTCCCTCATGAAGTGATATTCTAAAATAATTATAATATATAATATTGAATGGATAAATGCTTTAGAGAATTACAAAAGTCTTGACTGACTGGATCAGTGAAGATCTTTAAATTGTACCACCAATGACAGATAAAATTCAACATATGAAGATGAGGAAGGAGGGCATCTCAAGAGCAGGGAGCTTCCTGAACAAAATATAGAAGGAGCAAGAAAGAGAGTTTAGAAGACAAAGAGTAAATCAGTTGGCTGGATCAAAAAGTATACTGAGATTAGCAAAAGAAGATAAAACTGAACAGGTAGGGAGAGTACCTTGAATACCAAGCAAAAGTATTTGAATTATACATTGAACAAATGGAAATCTTCTAAGATACATAGTGAACTATGGTCAACGAAGGCCAGAGGAAAGTGGAACTCCTTGTACTTATATAGTTTTATATATACCTGTATTTCTACAAGTCATCTCCCCCTAAAATGAAAACTCCTTGAGGGTAGGGATGGTTTTACTTCTGCCTTTGCGTCCCCAGAGCCCATCATGGTATCTCAAATATAGGAAGTAATTAATATATGCTTATAGATAATGTACTTTTATTTTATTTTTTTAATATTTATTAATATTCAATTTTAACATGGTTACATGATTCATGCACCTACTTTCCCCTTCACCCCTCGCACCCCCCCACCCATGCCGGCACACATTTCCACTGGTTTTATCATGTGTCATTGATCAAGACCTATTTCCAAATTGTTGATAGTTGCATTGGTGTGGTAGTTTCGAGTCTACATCCCCAATCATGTCCACCCCAACCCATGCGTTCAAGCAGTTGTTTTTCTTCTGTGTTTCCTCTCCTGCAGTCC
>NC_058135.1:202770333-202832006 GCF_016433145.1 Gracilinanus agilis
AAAGAAAGAAAGAAAGAAAGAAAGAAAGAAAGAAAGAAAGAAAGAAAGAAAGAAAGAAAGAAAGAAAGAAAGAACTTAATGGTGTAGAGTACAAAACCTTTGTCCCTCATCCTCAGATACAAAGTGCAGGAGTAATATAGGAATGGTAGACCATCAGACTGCAGCTTTAGAGATTTAAGTCAAAGGCCATTTAGAACAATCCCTTTATTTTAAAGAGGAAGAAAATGAAACCCAGGTAGAGTTACTTACCCAATATAACACAAGATATAGAGGAGGGAGAATTTGAATCCCAGTCATCTTACTCCAAAACTAGTTATAGTTCAATAGGCATCTGAGTGACACAGGAGATAGAACATTGGACCTGGAGTCAGGAAAACCTGTCTCAGACAATCACTAACTGTGTGACCCTGGGAAAGTCATGACTTCTTTCTGCATCAATTTCCTCTTCTATAAAATAGGGATAATAATAACACCTACCTGTAAGGATAAAATGAGTTATTTGTGAAGCCTTTTGCAAACCTTAAATCATTATGTATATGCTAGCACATATTATTATCATTCAACTATACCATAGCTCTTCAAAAACTAGATGAACCCTTGATTGTTTGTAGAAGAGATTATTTTTCACAAATGTGTTAGTGTAGGTGGCCAATGAAGTCCCTTACAAATCTGAAATTCTGTAATTCTGAGGATAACTTGTATTCCATTCCAGTGCTTCCCTTAAGTACCTGTATAGACTTGGACAAGTAAATGAATCTTTCTGGATCTTTATTCAATACTGAACTAAAGCTTCTCCAGATTGTCCTTGAACTGAAATAGAGATACCTGGGTTTGCATACCAGATCTGACATAGTTGTATGTCTAAGTAGTAAAAGACATTTTACTTCTTTGAATTGAAATTTTCTGGAAAAAGTAGGATACAAATGTATGTATTACTCACTCACAAGACAGTTCTGAGGAAAATGCTATCAAACATGCTCTAGAAGTAAATATGAATTATTATTACTGGGGAAAAGGTACTATATTAGGAATCCAATGACCTGGGTTTTAGGGCCAGCTGTGATTTTATCTATTCAAGTGACCTTACATAAATCACTTCTGTTCCTCATCTTTCTCATCTGTAAAATAATGTGGTTGAACTAAATGATTTCTAAGTCTCCTTCAAAAGCTAATATGTCATTGTTGCTTCATAAATTTAGGCATTTGTTACAGTTTTTTAATAGAAACATTATCTCACCTCATGTATGAGTCCAATACTAGGCTATAAGACTTATTTTTATATCTAGCAAACATTTCCTTTGAATAGTTCCTTATATTAGTATATTAAATATTTTTATCATCCAAAGATACTACTATAACCAAACCTTCATTAGACATGAATTTTGACATATGCCTTTTGCTGTAGGTGGGGAATTTTTTGCACTAATCTTCACACTTTCTTTCCTTGTGCCCCTTGGCACCAATCACATGTATTTGCCAAATAGCTGGCCAGCACAAGGTGTGTAGTATACAGCCACAGAATGAAGGGACTCAACTGCATTGATCTTAGTTGATCTAGTTAACACACCCTTCTCCCTAATAAAGCAATGTGGCAAAAAATTCCAAACACCATTGAATGAAACTCCCAGAAGTGAGAGGATCTTGGTTCAAATCATGGTTTTGCCATTTATTATCTTTATGACCTTAACAAGTCATATCACCTTTCTAAGTCTCAGTTTTCTCTTGTCTAAGTTGAAAGGGGTTGATTTGAGGTCCCTTCCAGCTCTAAATTCCATGATCCTATGACTGAATGATCAATAAATATTAAGTTCTAATCAGTCAATTGATCAACAACTACTTAGTAAATTCTTACTACATGTCAGGGTTAGGCACTGGACATACAAGTATAAAGAATAAAAAAAAATTCAAGTGATGGAGGCAACAAGTACATACAAAAATATATACAGTATATAGAAAGTTAATAAATATAAATTCACACATACAAATATATAGTATGTATGTGTGTGTGTTAAATATAAGACATTTGAAGAAGGAAGGCACTGACAATTGGTGGGAAGGATGGGAGGATGAGAAAAAGTTTCAAGTAGAAGTTGGTGCCTAAACAAAGCTGCATCATAAAAGAAGAGAGGTGGAGGTGGATGTAAGGAGATAATTCATTATAGTAATGGGGGATGGTCAGTACAAAGCCATGGAAATGAGAGAAAAATGGCAAAGTTCCTTCTAGCTCTATATTTATCATCTTAATTTTATCAATTACCACCTCCTTTTAGACCATGATCTTGGGAGCACAGCCCTACAACTCACCATCTCCTCCAAATACTTTTCTACAATGTGTATAGTCTCAGGGTACAGACTATATTCACTTAAATAAGTAACAAATAGAATAGGTTCCAGCTTTTAATATTATATAAACTCTACTCATGTCCTTAATGCTGAAGGTTGAATTAAAGCATCTGCCTCTGAATGTTGGTTCTGACATTTATAAGCTTTGGGACCTTGGAAAAGTCATTTCTTTATTTTTTTCCCATTAACTTATATAGAAATAATACTTGCTTTATCTACCTCACGGGTCTGTTGGGAAGATCAAATTAGATAATTGCTGTTTAAATTATGAAACACTCTAGGAATGTCAGCTATTACTATCTTCATCCACTTTCAAGCTAGCTAGACCCTAGACCTTAAAGAAAATAAAAATTGTTTTCTGATCCTTTGGTTCAGATGAAAATTGTTTAACGCGTGGCTTCCTGATACCTAAAATTGGTTGCCTTTTACTCCTTGTTTCCTTCTCCCAGATGTCTTTAAGTGACCTCTCCTTTTTCAGTGCTTTCCTTCATGCTGCTCTGGTCATAACTACAATTCCTCATATGAGCCTCTCTTCCTTCTGGCAGTGCCCTGACTCCCCTTGTATGTGCCCTGTTCTACAGAGAACTACTCTCAGTTGAGCTTTCATTTCAGAAAGACTCTGATTAAAATGATCAGGAGTAAAAAAAATGGGAAAGGACCTGTTTGTACAAAAATATTTCTACCTGCTCTTTTTATGGTGGCCAAGAATTGGAAACTAAAGGGATGGTCATCAATTGAGGAATGGCTGAACACTGAATTGAGTTGAATATAGCACTATTGTGCTATAAGGAATGATGGACAGGATGATTTCAGAAAGAGCCCAAAAGATCTATGTGAACTGATGCAGAGTGAAATAAGTAGAACCAAGAGGACATTATACACAGTAATTGCAATATTGTGGAATGATCAAACGTGATAGATGTTGCTATTAACAGCAATACAGAGATACAGGACAATTCTGAGG
This sequence comes from Gracilinanus agilis, assembly GCF_016433145.1. Classification (NCBI taxonomy): domain Eukaryota; kingdom Metazoa; phylum Chordata; class Mammalia; order Didelphimorphia; family Didelphidae; genus Gracilinanus; species Gracilinanus agilis. Next base: position 202,773,641 of record NC_058135.1, read on the forward strand.
AACTTATGAAAAAGATTGCTATTCACCTCCAGACAAAGAACTGTTGGAGTAGAAATGCAGATGAAAACATATGATTTATCATTTGTTCATTTGGGTATATGTTTGGGGGTTTTGGTTTTATAAGATTATTTGCTTATAAAAATGAACAATATAGAAATGTGTTGTGTGACAATACATGTATAACCCAGATTGAATTGCTTGTCAGCTCTAGGAGGTGGGGAAAGGAAAAAGGGAGGGAGACAATATGGATTACATAACTTCAGAAAAATTTATGTGGAAATTTGTTATTGAAATTTTTAAAAATTTAAACTAAACAGTTAGGACCCAAAAAGAGAAGTTCATACACTTGGGATCTGCTTTCTCCCTGCAAGTCAGAGAGCTCTCAGTCTCTGATCTAAGACCTTGGGTTTGAATGTAAAGCTTTGGGTAACACTAAAACCAGGTTTGGGAATTATGAAAATAGAGAATTTTAGATTATTGACTTTAACATGTATCAATATATATGACATAAAGCCCCAGAGATCTTTATTACAACTTTTGCAAGAACCACAATATTGGTCCCCCAGAACAAGGCTGTTTTATCACTACTGAAGATTCTAGGAATTCATCCTGATGAACGGGGTGTGTAGTTTTTTTCTAATATATAGCTTGTTGACTAATGTACTTCTTACATGATTGTCAATTGATATAAATTAGTAATCAAATGTTCATCAGCATTTATAAAGGGCTATTTTACAAAGGCAAGTGTGGTAAGAACAGTTGGTACAAAATATCTCCCTTAAAAGTCTGCGACACCGCCCTTCACCCCAACATATATGCAGCTCCCAGGGAAAATCAGACTGAACCTCAGAAAACACATGTGGCAAAGGATAATTCATGGCTTCTAGTTCCTTTGGGGGAATCCCCATGATATTCCCCTTAAGAATAGCATATCTAGGGGCACTGCTTGCATGCCCATTTTTTTAAAAGTCCAAATCCTCTGGTCTTCCAAAGTTCACTAGGTCTTCCTCTGGTCACAATGGGGAGAGGGGACGGAAGCAGAGAATGAGGTTCTCTCTTCACCCATTCAAGAGGCTCCTTCTCAGAGGGTTGGTTGGAAATTCTCTTCTGATTCTCAACTCATTTGAATCTCTAATTCCAACTGGTATGATGGTGCCAAATAGTCCTAAGAGGCTTGACCAAGTTCCTCATCCAATACAAAATACTTCCTACAACACCTAGGAAGATTCTTAGATTCATCAAATTTAATGATGATTTCTTACTTGATAAATGTTTCAAAGCTAAGTGTATGTGTGTGTGTGTGTGTGTGTTTGTGGTAGGGAGTATGTCAACAACACACATAATCTAAGTATACATATAGATTCACCTGTGCACATATTTAAATATAAATATAGGACATTGGGTAATATGTGTGTGCCATATATGTGAAGTATTATGGTATATATTATTGTGTGTGGTATGTGTATATTTGTTATATTTGTAGTTATATTCATGTATAAGTAATACATCATATTTTACTCAACCTCTGATTTAATTGATCTTGTGATTTCCCAACAAAGATCTTCTTCTATCAGTTTAGATGAGCAAATATACATATACAGTGTGTAAATAGAATTTTGTACCCTTGGACTTCATTTCCCAGAATCCCTTTTTCATCCCTGCCTTATGTGCTTACGTTTTGAAGATAAGTTTCTATAACTCTGCCCTCTTCTCTCTCTTCTCCCGCATGTGTGGCTGGGAAAGCTGGCTTTACTCGGGCTTTTACTTTTATCTTTTTATTCCTTTATTTCAAATGATTATTAATAAATCTTATAAAAGTATAATACTTGGAGTATTGGATATTAATTTTTAATCTTACAACAGTTAATATGTATGTATATATATTTCTATATATGAAATCACAGATTAAAATCGTCCCTATATTGTTCTTAACCTATGATGCCATCAGCATATCAGTTAAATTAACTCCTGCTGTGGGAACATCTTTTACCTATGTAAATCAGCAACTCATTAGTGATTAGTGATCTTAGAGAGCTGCCAAAAATACTGAAAAACTAAATAACTCATCCATATTCTCACAGACAGTATGTCTGAGGCAGCACTTGAACTCAGTTCTTTCTGACTCCAAGGCTCTTCTCTCTGTTTCTCTCCCCATCTTATCCCCACCCCACCCACACACACCTCGTTCTATCTCTCACAAGCACATACATTTACTAGTATAAATTACCAGTATATTTGTTTTCTGAGTGGGCACTCTTTAATACCTTGGGAATTTTGAGCAATTGTTTTATGCCCTTTATGCTAGCTTTAAGATGACCTACTCCTCCATCCTTCCTTCCATTGTCCCCATCTCTCTCCCTCTTCAGACAATCCTCCAGAAGGCATAGGATCATCAATTTAGGATTAAAAGGGACCCTAGGAATTTGCTAGTAAAGAGCTTTCTTTTGACAGATGAAGAAACAAAGTGAAAGTGAGATCAAGATACTTGCTCAAAGTCCCAAAGGAAGTAAATGGTGGAGTCAGTTTTGAACCTGAGTCTTCTGATTCCCACTGCAATCCTCTTGCCATTAACATAGCTGTTCACCTTTAAGGACATCCAGAGTTTCAGGAGGGATAGTCCAATACTATCCCCAAATTGATTGATGTAGAAAATGGATATCTTCATCCAAGTGTCTTCACAGAGAGGTCTGTAGACTACAGAAGTATAATGAACACCCAAATGCCACTGTGGGTCACTGAAAAATAGACTGTCCAAAATTAAGACCATTTCCATCATATTTGGAGTTTTCCTTCAATGAATGCTTTACAATTGAGCTTAGACTCTGCCATTTTCCCAAAGATGAATTTCTTTTCAATTTAACCCAGTTTTAACCCCAATGACATTTGGATTCCTTTTTCCAGTATACCCATAAATGGAAGCAAATCATGCCATTTTTATAAATACAGTTGTTTTACCCTTTTATTTTTTCCATTTTAGATGAAAATGTCTTTTTTTATTAACAATCATTTTTTCTCTCTCTACTCCCCACTGAGCTTGTTACTATCAGCTGGTTTTGCTCCTCATCTCCTCTGCTCTTTCCTGTTCCTTCAGAGGGCTCCTGCAGGGATGTTTTCTTATATAATCAAATTATAGGTCAAATTCATCAAAGAGATAAGGCATAGGTATAGTTTTTATAAACATCTGTAACTAATGCAGTAAGTAGAATTTTCATTTTTTAAAAGATAGGAACTTGAGATGCTGACAATAGCTACACTTAGATTTTTAATATAGACACTATAAAATGACAAACTGGTATTATACCAAAGCAAAATTCTGAATTCAGAAAGACTACATTCTCCAACTCAAATAAAATATGGCTTTGGGACCTTAGAGAACTTATTTACCCGATTTGTGCCTCAATTTTCTCCTTTTCCTAGTAAGATTAATAAAATATGCCCTGCTTACTTTAGAGATTTGTGACGAAACTAATAAAGTAACATATGGGAAATGACTTTGAGAAGTGAAAAGTATGATATAAATATGTTATGGTTGGGTCATCTAATGGCAGTTATCCAAATGTGCAACAACTTACATAAAAATTTGTGTTAATACAAATAAGCATATGACAGTGTCTTTATTAGGGTATTAATGTGGTAGCTAGGAAGTGTAGTTAATGGGCCTGGATTAAGGAAGACAGGAATTCAAATTCAGCTTCAGACACCTACTTGATGTGTGACCTTGGGAAAAGTCACTTAAACTCTATTTACTTCAGTTTCCTCATCTATAAAATGGGTATAATAATAGCATTTACTTCCCACAATTGTTAAAAGAATCAAATAAGATAATTGTAAAGCACTTAGTACAACATCTGGCACATAATAAGTGCTATATAAATATTAATTGTCATTATTAAATTGTAGAATGCTTTTCATTTTTACTTAATGATCCATCCTGACAAGAATCCGTGCTACAACTTATATCAAGTAGAGACATTCTCCTACGAAAAAATGAAAAATACACAACCAATGAGTTTCTCCTTCTGCCTTACATGCCAAGAACATGCTGTCAAATTTATTGCCTCAGTATCATATTAAGTCAACTTAAGAAATGTCTATTAAATGCCAACAATGTGCAATCTTTGGTAGCACATGTTCTTTCTCTTCTACACTCTTGCTTTCTAAAATGTTTCATATTGTACTCTACTGTGTTTTCACTTTAAAGCCACCTCCAAACCTTCAGGAAGCAGGTGGTACAAATTAGGAAATGAATAAATCACTTGATGGTACTTTTTTCTTAGCTTTAACACAGAACATCTTGAAAGAAGAATCTCCAATCACTGATTCCACTTCCTTGTTCGTAGTCTATTTCAGCTGGCTTCCGTTCCCTCCATTCTAGTGAACTTGATCATTTGGAGGTTACCAACGGTTACCTACTGTCAAATTCAATGACTTTTTCCTCTGTCTTCGTCCCTTTGGTCTTTTTGCACCACCCCTACCAAACCTCCCCCTTGATTGTTCTCTCTTGGCTCCTTTGACAGTATATATTCCTGGTTCTCTTAAAATCCCTACTTCTTACCCACTCAGATCTCTGAGTGATTGGTGATGATTACCTCTAAATTTGGCATCAAATGGTTTTGTCCTCCACTCCCACTCTCTCTGTTGGTTTTAATTATCACCTCCCTATGAATGACCTCAAATTTCTACATCCCTGACCTTCCTCTGGACCTCAAGACTACCCTTCCAGCTACTGCTGGCATATCTTTATTGTAGATTCTTCTGAGTCCTCAACCTCAACATGTTCAAACCTGAATCCATCCTCTCCCCAAAGCAAACCAGTTCTTCATTTCTGCCTCCCCACTTCTAGTGAAGAACAGCACCATTGTCACAAATCACTCAGGCTTGAAATCTTTGGATCATCTTTGATTCCTCCTTCTCACCTTAACCCCACATTTAATCAGCTGCCAAGTGTTAGCAGTTCTACCTCCAGAATTTCTCACTCTTTTCTCACTCTCCCTAGCCTGCTAATCCGGGTCTCTCTCACATGTCATATGTAAACAAGGCTTTTCCAATAGACTCCAAAGTTACCTCCCAGATTCTAGTCTGTCCATTTATAATCCTATATGTCCCTGCTCTTCATTCATCCAGCAAATATTTCTCCAGAACCTACAATGCACAAGTACTATGCAAGGAACAGTCCAAATGATTTCTCTAAAATATAGTTCAGATGTTTAAGATGTCAATGTGAAAGGCCTTAGAGGAGTCCAGCTCTTTCATCAAAAGGTAGGATCACCAGCAAAAAATCTCCTTTCAGTTCAGGATTTTACAATAGCCAATAACCATTTACTACATTTTTACTATGTGCCAAGCACTGTGCTACATGCTAGTGATGTAAATCTTTTAAAGGAAGGCATTCTTTGCCCTTGAGAAGCTTACAATTTAATAGGGGAAAGACAACATGCAAAGCAAAGCTGAAAAGCTGAGGGAGGAGAGAAGTCATCCTGGAGGAGTAGAACTCAAAGATGTTCCAGGGTAGTTAGTGCAGCCAGATGAGAAATGGAATGTTCTGAGTTGTCCTCCTCCCCTAAATGGAGATTTTAAGATTCATGGCTCCACACTTCAAACAGGGGGCAGAGGATAGCTAGTTAAGAGATGGAATGACAAGGCTGATGGATAAGAAGTCAATCAGAAGGATCTTGTGGGTACTCTTACAAGAGGGTATTTAGAAGGCAATCAGAGTTCAGGTAAACAAGAAGTGAAGCCAGAAGGATCTAGACCCTGCATTAACAAGGGACAGAGGCAGTCCCTGTAACTATGCAGAAAGTCAGGGTTCCCAAGTCACTCTGTAAGTTAAGAAACCAGTACTCTTTTCAAAGCCTAGAAGGATGCAAGAGTAGTTCAACACTTAGCCCACTCAAGGGGATCTTATAGGAGGCAATATCTAGCATGAAATCTTGGTCTGTCAGGGTCATAGTAGAGAATGAAAGCAACTTCTGATTAGGGGCAGAACAAGAAAAAGGAGGCAGAGAAGTGTCTGAAGCCATTTGCTGCGTTGGGCCAACAGGATACTGATGTAGAATATAAGGATTGTGACAGAAGGCGGGACATAATCCTAGCCACTCCATCCAAAACTGTAGCTGCAGCAACTTCCAAATAGCAAAAAGGGGACAGGAACAAGCAGGGCACAGCCATCAAATCCAAGAGTGCTTGAGAGGAACAAAATCTGACCCTGTCCTAATCCATCACTCAAAGCTGGAGATGTGAGTTAAACAAGAAAATTCTAAATACAATGCAGACATAAGTATACTTAAGGGGGAAAAATAAGAGGTAAATATATAAGAAAAGAACTGTTTCTTTCAAATGTACTACACTGATTTTGTTTATGCAAAAACCTTTTAATTTCACCAGGACTCCAAGAGGGACTGAAATAAAATAAAGATTAAATTAAAAATGAAATTAGAGCATTGAAAAAATGGAGAATAAGTGACTTAGAACATAAGAAACTACTGGAAAAAAAACAGAATAGAACAAGTAGAAATCAATGACAGTGAAACAACAAGAAATATTAAAACAAAATCAAAAATTAGAATAGATATACGGTATCTATTTTCAAAAAACAACTTTCCTGGGAAATGGGTAAAGAGATAATTTAAGCATTATCAAATTCATTGAAAAACATTCATAAATTTATATTCTGTAAATAATTTACATTCTCTAAGTAAAATATAATATTATCTATAAAATATAATGATTTGATTACTCTTTGATTATACTTACTCTCTCAAATCTTCTTGTCTGATTGTTTTAACTCGCCTTTCTAATATAACTAGCTTTTCTAAAATCTTTGTCAAATGATAGTTGTGAAAATGGATATTCTTTCTTATACTTAATCTTATTGAAAAGGCTTTGAGAATTTCTTCATTATAGATAATACAGCTCTTGGTTGTAGATGTCATTTTAAGGAAAGATCTATTTTTTTTACTATTTTTTATATATAAATGGATGTTGGTCATATTTTATTAAGAGCTTTTTCTGCATCTATTGAAATAACCATGTGATTTCCTTAAGTTTACTTATGAATATACTCTTCTCATCATTTTTCTAATATCTTTATTAGTATATTATATACGCATAATGAAAATTTATATATATGTACATATATATGTGTATATATATATAATTGTGACTTATGTAAAACTGAAATTTTTTTGCCTAAACAAAATCAGTGCAATTAGATTTTGAAGAGTATTAACTGGGAAAAATCTTCAGAGCATACTTCTTGGATAAAGTTTTGATATTCAAGATAGTTAAGGAAATTATATAAATACAATTTCCTCTATGGATAATATACAAAAGGCAATTCTAAAGGGAAGAAATTCAAGTTGCTAGTATCCAATGAATATGCTGCAAATCATTTGTAATAAGAAAAATTTAAATTAAAATGACTCCAAGTTTCTCTCATGCCCATCAGATTGGGAAAGATGATAAAAAATGTAAAAATGACTATTGTTTGAGAGGCTATTCAGGGGAAGGCACAATATTTTTATTTTTTATTGTTTTTTGATGGAACTCTGAAATGATCCAACCATTCTAGAAAATATTTGGAACCATACACTAAAATTCACTTAATTGTGTATACACAGCCTTTGTCCCAGCTATACTACTACTAAACATACTCCAAAGAGGCAGAAGCAAAAGGGAAAAGGTCTATGTGTTCAAAATATTTATTGCAGCAATTTCTGTTGTAGTAAAGAACTAGAAATAATTGATCTATTGCCATTAATTGTGAAATGGCTAAACAAATGATCATTTTTGAATTAATAGAATATTATTATATGAGAAATTATGTCAATATGGGATCCAAAGAAACATGCAAAGATTTGTATGAATTGATTCAGAGTAAAATGAGAAGAACCAGAAGAACTATTTATGCAAAGACTATAATAATATAAATGAAAGCAACTTTAAAAGACCTAAGAATGCAAATCAGTGCAAAAACCCATCATGATTCTAAGAAAGAAGATGAAGTTTTCTTTCTGCCTTTAGTTGGAGAGGAGATGATCTAGAGATTCAGAATGAGACAGGTTCTAATGAAATAGTAATAATAATAATAATAATAATAGCACGTATATACTGCCTACTATGTGGCTCTCTGTTATCTTCAGGACCAAATGTAAAGGCCTTAATTTAATATTTGAAAATATTCACAGTCTGAACCCTCCATAAGCCTTCTTATACTTTACTCACTTTCATACACTTTATGATCCTACTGGCCTATCTGTAGTTCCTTGAACAAAACACTCTACCTCCTTTCTCTGTGCCTTTTTACTGGCTGTCTCCATGCCTGGAGAGTTCTCTCTTAGTTTCCCTGGCTTCCTTCAAGATTTAGCTCAAACTTTACCTTCAGCTAAAGGGCCTTTCCTGGTCCTCCCAAATTCCAAGCCTTCCATTTTCAGATTATTTTTACTTAAGCATCATATATCTTGTGTGCCTACTTATGTCTATATTGTCTCTCCCATGAGAAGGTATATTCTTTTTTTCTTAGGGTAATCTTTTTATTTTTATTTCTTTAATTTTTTCCATGGTTACATGATTCATATTTTCTCCTTCCCCTCATTCCTCCTTCCTCCCAAGGCGGACAAGCAATTCCATTGAATTATACATAAATGTATTATCATTCAAACTCATTTCCATATTATTCATTTTTTTAAAAGATCAAGATTTTAAAACCAAAATCCCAAATCACTTATTTATATAAATATGTGATGAATCACATATTGTCAAGAAGGTATATTCTTTAAGCACAGGGACTATTTTTTGTTGTTGGTGGTGGTAGTTTGGGTTTTGAGGGAATTTTGGTGGAGAGGGGTGTAAGGAATGGGGATGGGACAAAAAGAGCCAGAAGAAGGTCGTTGGTGACAGTTGGTGACAGTTAAGACCAGAGGGGATTCTGGGTAATTCTCTGGAGGAAGAAGGAGAGAAAGGGCTTCCTACAGAGGACTAAAGGAGGGCTCCCTGAGGATCTTTCTTTGGACACTGAAACCCTCACTCCCTGGTCAAAGGCATCCCATCACTTCTCATCCAGAAAGACTTCAATATTAAAGTCAGCTAAGCTTTTGGGACTCCATTTTGGGAGCGATTCTCTTAGGCTCCATCCCCCATTACCCAACCTTGCTGAGAGACACTTTCCAGTTTGACTTTGCAATTATAGAAAAGGATAGAAATAGGAAATAGAAATAGAAACTGAAGGAGAAGAGGCGAGGGGAGATGCTTAGGTTTGGGAACCCCAAAGGTTCCCACCCAAGTGACAGACCCCATAGGAATAGAGAAGAGGGCACCCCAAAATCCCTCTGCCCTTTAACCCTTTCCCCAATCCCTGAATTGTGATTAATAAAAGCCATTCATTAGTCAGATAGTGATGCAGAGTGCCTGAGAGACAGCGAGGGGGAGAGGAATCACAGCTTGGTGTAGCTGCCTCCATCTTGGAGCCAACCACCTGCTGCAAAGTTGGCTGACCTCAGGGGAGGCTTGCGTCAACCCCGCCCTCATTCAGAATTGGATTGGGGTACTCAATACCTCATCTTATAGAGAAGCCTCAACACCAACTTCTGTGGGGCAGCACGACCATCAGGTCATCCAGTTTCCGGGTGACACCCCCTTGAAGTCTCAGCAGTGCATATTTGGCGGGAGGGGAGAGCTAGAAGAGAGTCTCACTTCAAAGAGTCTCTCTCAATCTCCCTTCCATCCCTAACATTGGTTACAGGCTGGCTTTTATTATTATTCTTATAGGGGCAGATTGATTTTCTTTGTATTCTCTGAACTTTACACAATGCATGGCACAGTAAGCCCCCAAAGGGTTGTCTACTAACCAATATCTTTAAAAATAATTTACTTCTTTCCCCTACAAAAGACACCCATGACTCCCAATTGCATATGAAATTAATAGGACTAATAGAAGGTATAATAGGTGTTTTCAAAGTGCTTAGTAGCTGTCAACTGAAGGAGGGACTAGATTGATTTTAGACCCCAGAGGAAAGAAATAGAAGCAAGGGATGGAAGTTACAGAATCAAATTTAAGTTTATTAATTTCAAAATGAATTTTTAAAATCTCCTATAAGAGTATTAGCTGTTTCTGGAGATACTGCATTCCTGTCACTGGAGATCTTCAAAGAGTTCCCATCTACTTGTTGGCAATTTGGGGATTTTTTTCCCAGGTATGAATTGAGCTTGACAATTTCTAATATCCCTTTCAACTCTGAGATTCTGTGATTCTATAAATTGAAATTCCAAATCTTAATATCCAAGGGTTCCAGATCCCTAATGTATGTAGTAATTTTGCAACAAAGATTTGAACAGTTAAATCTTTCATATTAAATCATATCCATCTCTCCTGATATTCTTGTTGGCTAGTAGCTCCTTGATGGCAAGAACTCTCTCATTCATCTTTGTGTTTCTTCAGCTATTACAATAGGATCTTAAAATATGCCAAGTGCTTGCTCAAAAAGTAATTAATGAATGAAAGTGGCAGAGCTGGGACTAGAACTCCTGCCTCTTTGCCATGGTTCTTTTTCCCAGCACTACCTGTCATCTTGAATCATTAATAGTTGTCTTTTTTTCTAACACCTTTCACTTGAGGAACCCTCAAAAGGTCTTTGTTTCATTTGCATGACCTGTAGTATTAGCAAGTTATTAAGTTAGAACTTAATCACAGAGGAATGTCAAAAGAGAGCTGGTTTTCAAAAACAGCTGTAGTGCAAAGAGGGTGCACTACACAGCCAAGGTCTGAATGGTTCCAGAAAAGAGAAATCTTTGACATGAGCAACTTGTCAAAACTCAGGAAATGGTGTCGAGATTAAACAATATAGATTTGAAAGACCAGTGAATTCTGTCGATCACTACTTGGATTGACCATTACAGGTAATTGTTGGTATTCAGATTGGATTTGTAGAACAAGTATGGATAAATAATACCAGGAATTGACACTCTATGAAGAGTCAGAAAAATCACACAAAAACCTACCTTTAGAAAAAGTACTGATGGGGCAGCTAGGTAGCTCACTGGATAGAGAGCCAAACCTGGAGCCAGGGAGTCCTGGGTTTAAATGTGGCCTTAGACACTTCCCATCTGGATGACCCTAGGCAAGTTCCTAGATTTTAACCCTCTTCTGCCTTGGAACCTATACTTAATATTGATTCTAAGTCAGAAGATAAGGTTTAAAAAAAACAACATAGAAAAATATTGTCTTGAGTTTTTCACACACACAAAGGATATGCCCAAATACACCTAGGGATATGCTGGTAAATGTTTAACAATCAGCTCCCTGAAGAAAAAAATCTATATGCCTGACACACTTTTTTTTACATTTTTAAACCCTTAACTTCTGTGTATTGTCTCGTAGGTGGAAGAGTGGTAAGGGTGGGCAATGGGGGTCAAGTGACTTGCTCATGGTCACACAGCTGGGAAGTGTCTGAGGCCGGATTTGAACCTAGGACCTCCCGTCTCTAGGCCTGGCTCTCAATCCACTGAGCTACCCAGCTGCCCATGACACACTTTTAAGACTTATCTTGATTATCAACATTTTCTCTATTATTTCCTTTTTTCTTTTTTAAATTCAAAGATATTTTATTTTCTCAATTACATTTAATAATAATTTTAACATGTTTTCCAAAATTATAAGATCCAAATTGTCTCCCTCCCTTCTTCCCTTTCCTCTCCCTTCTCAGAGATGGTAAACAATTTGATCTGGAGAATATATGTATTATTGTGCAAAATATATTTCGGTATTGGTCATTGCTGTAAGAGAATACTTATATAAAACCAAATCCCCTAAATAAAATTGTAAATAAACTAATGTGAAAGATAATATATTTTGATTTGCATCTGACTCCAATGGTTCTTTCTCCGGAAGTGTTTAGCATTCTTTGTCATAAGTCCTTCAGAATTATCCTGGATCATTGGACAGCTGAGAGTAGCTGTCTTTCACAGTTGATCATCATACAATATTGTTTCTACTTTGTACAATGTTCTCCCAATTCTGCTTATTTCATTCTGCATTAGTTCATGTAGATCTTTCCAGCTTTTTCCAAAAGCATCCTATTTATCATTTCTTATACCACAATAGTATTCTATCACCAACATATGCCACTATCTGTTCAAGCATTCCACAATTGATAGACATTTCATCAGTTTCCAATTCTTTGCCACCATAAAAGGGTTGCTATGAGTATTTTTATACAATTAAGTCTTTTTTTTTCTTTTTATGATCTCTTTGGTATACAGACTCAGTAGTGGTATTCAGGATTAAAGGGTATGTACAGTTTTATACCCCTTTGGCCATAGTTTCAAATTACCTTCCAGAATCATTGGATCGGTTCAAAGCTCCACCAACAATGCACTAGTGTCCCACTTTTGTCACATCCCCTCTAATATTTATCTCTTTTCTTTACTGTCATATTGGCTAATCTGATATTTATGAAGTAGTACCTCAAAGTTATTTTAATGTCCATTTCCCTAATGAAGAGTGATTTAGAGAATTTTTATGTGATTATTTTTAGCTTTGTTTTCTTCATCTGAAAACTGCCTGTTCATGTCCTTTGGCCATTTAATTGGGGAATGACTTTGTATTCTTATAGATTTGACTTAATTCTGTATAAATTTGAGAAATTAGACTTTTATCAGAGAAATTTGTTGAAAAAAATTTTCAGTTTGTTGTTTCCCTTCTAATCTTGGTTACATTGTTTTTGTTTGTACAAACACTTTTTAGTTTAATATAATCAAAATTATTTATTTTATACCTTATAATGTTCTCTGTCTCATATTTGGTCATATATTCTTCCCTTCTTCATAGATCTGCCAGGTAAATTATCCTATGTTCTCCTGATATACTTATGGTATAACATTTTATATGTAGATTATATATCCATCTCCATCATTTTCCTAAGTCTATCAAAAAAACAATAAATCAAGCCCTGATTTGTAGCTTTTGATGATTTCCACAATATAAATGCTAACACTAATAATTGGCTCTCTCCAGCAAGTTTCAGATGGTTCCAGTGCACCCTTGCATACACCTTAGATAAGGAATGTTCTTCTGTCCTGGAAGGATGTTTTCTGGAACATTTGTAGAAAAGCCTAAGCCACATTGCAGAAAACAGGTTAAGTATATTCTAATAACTGTTACATTACTGATTCAAATACTTTGGTTAAAAAAAAGATGTAGTGGAATACTGATAGAAGTTGGAGAAGAATCATGTTTTCACCTCCAAGTCAGGAGTACAAATATGTAAAAAGGATAAATCAGGTCAACTTTCTATTTTATAACACACTCTGGCTACAAAACATCTTTCATCCATTATTTCATTTGAACTTCACAATTTCAAGAGATAAGTAGTATATTATTATCTCCATTTTACACAAAAAGAAAGTAATATTCACAGAAGCTGTGACTTGCTCAAGATCATATGGTTAGAAAGTGTCAGTCAGTACCCAACCCTAAGTCTTTTTACTATAAGTCCTGTCCTCTTTTTGCTATGTCACATGTCTTTTCTGAAAGAGAATGTTTGATTTGACATATTTGAACTGAAAACAAGAAAGCTTTCCAAAATTTCTGTAATATACTTCATTTTTCTCAGAAAGATTAGAAAGTGATGGGGGGATGGTTCCCATATACAAATTTTCTCAAGAGAAAAGATTCCTAGAGCTAGAATGACATAATGGGAAATGTATTATATTTGAGTCAGTTAACCCAGGGCCAACACTTACTAATTGCATGACCGTGGGCAAGCCACTCAGAAAATCTTTGAGCCTCAATTTTCCTTAACTATAAAATGCAGATAATAATACTTACACCCTTAACTCCCCAGGTTGACTGCAAAGATAGTGCTTTGTAAACCTCAAAGCATTATAGAATCTGAACTTGAGTTCATCATTGAGTAAGATACTTCCAAGACAACAAAAATTTTGTCTCCACATTTTCTTAAACGAGTGCAACTTTCCCTATCTCATTTCATACCAGTAGGCTCTCTGAAAGAAATGACCTGTAGACACAACTGAGAAGACACTCTTGGATAACCTCAGCAATCCTCCATATTCATTTTCACCACCATCCATTTGTTGCCATTGATTCCTCCAGGACCTCAATACCTTGGGATCTCTGTTTACTCTTCCTGATTTGTCACTGTACTCCACTGGCTGTCCAGTTGGAAGGCCCTAACTAGGTCATAACAAACTATTGAACAAGTGTTACTATATGCCAGGTACTGTGCTATATACCAGTGATATGAAGAAAGGCAGAAATATGGTACTGCCCCTCTTGAAGCTTATGCTTCAATGAGGGAAACAACATGTAAATATCTATGTACACACAAAATAAATATAGGTTAAATGAGAGAAGGTACTAACATTGAGGGGGCCCCAAAAAGATCTCTTGCAGGAGATAAGATTTTAGCTAACACTTCAAGGAAACCAGGGAAACCAGAAGGCAGAGACAAGGAAAGAGAACATTTTAGATATGGAGGATAAAGTGAAAAGAGAGACAGAGGGTCTTATGGGAAGCACAGCAAGAAGGTCATTGTCACAAGATCATATAAAACATGATGGGGGGATAGGAAGGAAAGCTAATATAGGCAATATATTGGTATTGGGAAAGATCTTTGGGAATATCTAGTTTAACCCATTCATTTCATTCATTCACTCAACTACCTAGAGGTGATTAGGTGGCTGAGGTAAATGTTTAACTATGTGAACCTGGATAAATCACTTACTTCTACCTGTCTCAATCCCTTCAACTATGAAATAGGAAGTATAATAGCACCTATTTTCCAAGACTGTGGTCAGGATCAAATGATTTTTGCAAATATTTGCAAAGCATTGTGAGTGTGCCTGGCACTGGCAGAAATTTAGTAAATGCTTGTTTCCTTCTCTCCTCCAGTTACCAGTGCCCTTTCTCTAAAGATTTGTTTTTATTTTATGGATATTTCTTTTTAAATATGTTGCCTCTCTTAGTGGGATATAAACTCCTCAAAGGGTAAGGAGTGGAGTCATCTGCCTCAAGATTTCATAGAAAGTCCAACTTTATGTTCCCAATTTTTGACACAAGATTTGGCAAATATCAAGTTTAAGGAGAGTCGTTTAATACACTTTGTAGGTCATTTGCATTTGGCCTCACCAAATGCCACAGCATGCCAAGAAGATAGCAAACATCTCTGTTGGAATTATATAAGAGAGGACACAAGATTTCAAAGGCAAAGGTTCAGTGTTATCTCCCAAAAGTAGAGTGTTTAGGATTTGTTTTAGCTGATGGTGCCCACTTCATTTCCCTTAAGTGTACTGAAGATATCCAAAAATTGATTGCCCTATACACTAAGAGATAAAGTCCTACAAAGTATTATAAGTGTTGATCAACACTTGCCTCAGGGTAGATATTGTATTTACATAATATTCTTGTATATTTTTGTACATAATAATAATTGTAAACATTTTATATGTTATTTATTGAATTTAGATTAATATCTATAGGTTCTTATTTCTGTAGAGTATGGTCAGGATTGTGTTATTTTTAACTGTAATTATCTGTAATTTTGTAACTAATTATTTGTAATTGTAATTTGAGAGTTGTATGTTGCAAGATTGGTTTTGTTTTCTTTCTCTCTTTACTTCTCCCTGTTTCTCATATTAATATAGTTTTCTATTAGAAAGTATTAATAGCATAGGCAGCTTTGACTAGGGAATATGATTATAGGTATAAGATAGTTATGTTTGATAGATTCATTGGGGAAACTAGTCTCCCAAAGGATCTCGGGGGGGATATCTTAAAGAGATTTTCTTAATCTCTCCCTCTGTCTCCTTAAGAGGCTAGAGAGCCGGATTCCTAAGTAGATCAAAACTGACAGGAGTCAGTGAACCAGAGCTGAAGATTCCATTATCACGGAGACTAGGACTGAGGAGAGGAAGTAGCTGGCTCTCTGACAGGAAGTTAGGGGTGACAGATGGTCAGTGAGGAGAGCAAGAAAACAGCCACTGACAGTTGAAGGTCTTTTGCTTCTGAGATCTTTAGCCAGCAAGAGATCTGTCTTTGAGGCAAGGATCTACTGGCAGTCGGCTGCTGACAGTTGGCTGCTGTAGAAAACTGATTGAAGGAGTGAGTAAGTGATGGCTGTCTATTATTTTAGGGAGTTGGGTAATTAGTGAATAATTTATAGATAGAGTAGAGTAGAGTAGGCCTGGTGTGCCAGGCAGAAGAACCTGTTCTAAGAATACAGTTAAAGATAGTTTTAGGAAATTTTAGGCAGTATTAGGAATTTTAGGTATATTTATAGGATAGAAGATTAATAATCTCTCCTCTTTTCTATCTTTCTATCTGTACTTCTTTCTTGAATTAAACCAAGCTTATGTTAAATTGCTCTCTTCACTTTGTTGAACTCCTTAATTTAACCCTTACACTTGTTTACCCTAGTGCAGTTACTGACACAAAGAAAGCACTTGATAAATGCTGATTGAATGAGGAGAAATTTGAGACTCAAGAGAGTCGGAGCAAAACCTGTCCCATGTGACACACCCAGTCAGTGACAATACCAAGAATAGAAATTTGACTCCTGGTTCTGTGTTCTTTCTCCCATAGTCTGCTATCTCCCACTTACAGGAGAAATAAAACTCATTTCCTGCTTCTTTCCTTATACTCATTTATGCATTCATTTATTTTTACATACATATATATTTACATATCCTTATATTCATCCTTTAATGTTCATGTCAAATTCTGACTCCTCCATAAAGTCTATGACCTCTCCCATCTCTGAACTTGCATAATGAAACACAACATCCAAAGTAATGCAGTCTAAGTAAAACTCTAGCCCTAATTTTGGCATAGGAAGGAGTGAGTTCAAGTTCTAACTTTCCTTGTTACTAGATTTGACCTTGGACAAGGGAAGTCACCTCTCTAAGTCTCAGTTTCCTCATCTGTATGTTGAAATATGAATGATTGGTGAATTTATCAGTGTAGGACTGCAAAACAAATCTGAAATTTTAAGGAAATGTCTGAGACATATAGAGGTTATGTGATAATAATAATAATAATAAGAAGAAGAAGAAGAAGAAGAATAGCACCTACTCCCCTGGGTTGTTACAAAGGTTAAGTGAGATAACATTTGGAAAGTGCTTTGCAAACCTTAAGGTACTATAACTAGCTATTATTACAAGTGACTTGCCCTGGGATCAAATAAGTAATAAATATCAGAGGCAGATTTAATCCCTTATCTTCCTGACTTCAAGCCCAGGAAAGTATCTGCTGCTGCTATACTATCTCTAGTCTTTTCCTGTCAAAGAGAGTTAAAACACTTTCGAATGAGATAATGTATGGATTGTGCTTTGGAAATATTATCTCACCCTACAAATGTCAACTATCATTTTGATTAAACGAGAATAGCTAATTGTGTCTTAAAGATTATTTCTATTAAAATCCATTTTAAAGTTCCTATTAAAGTATCATTTTAGACATGTTTATTTAATGTTTGTTCAAATTTAACTGTTTTAAAAAATATTTTACAAAACTCTCTTATCTCAATCAAAATATGGGTATGTTGTCTTAATGACTGGACCCCCTGACCTCTTTCTATCTCCTTGTCCTGTGATCATGCCTCTCCTTATACCACTGCCAGATGGTAAAAAAGAGCAATAGCTCAAAGCCTTCATTTTCCTCCTTGTCATTTAGCTTCTGATTCAAATCTGGCAGAGGAAAAAAGCTTTGTCTCTTCCACAGGACAGCATCTGTACTTTCTGAGCATATATGTTTGAGAATTATCTAGAAGCTCAGAACCCCCAGCTGGAAACACACTGAAAGAGATAAAGCAGTACTCATATAACAGAAGATAAGACTCATGATGCCTTTCCACCTCTTAAAGCTGCTCAGAGTTCAATGGCTTGTCCAGGAGTGGCAAGATGCCTCCTGATAAATGTCCTGAATTCTAGTTCAGGACCTTGGACAAGCCACTGAACTTTTAGCAACCTTAGGAGGAAAGGTCTCTTTAAGTAAACTTAAATGCTGTTAGAAAAATCTTCACAAGGAAGTTCCTGAGATCATAGGATCATACATTTTAAAATGAAAAGGATCTTAGATTAGCACAGATAAGTGACTTGTCCAAAGTCACACATGTAGTAAACATCAGAAGTAGGATTTGAATTCATGTCCCCTGATTTCAAAATCAGTGCTCTTTTGGCTATACCATATTGCATCCTAATTGAAACATGTAGGACAGCTAGGTGGGACAATGGCTAGAACACCAGTCCTAGAGTCAGAAGGATCTGGATTCAAATTTGTAAGGTAGCTTTGCTCTTGGGTCTATGAAAGAATAAAGCTATTTAAGGTTGTGAAAAGGAGGCATCTGCAAAGCTAAGTTGGGACATAGTAGAAATGATACTGTTTGCAGAAGGAATAAATAGAGTTCAGGTCATTAGTTTCTAGGAATCAAATTCAAGAAATTTGACTATACATCAAAGATGGACATTTTGACCTGCTGAATAGAAAATGTAGTCTGGGCATATATGCTATATTTGTGTGTACCAGTCATCTGTAGCCCTTCTGCCTCATTGCTAGTCCTACTCCCATAAACACACACTAGAGTAGGGGTGATTACACAGTGAGTAATCACAAAGTTGTGTGGACCACTGCCCAAGTCTCATGGTTCCCTACTCCAATGCTCCTCCTCCTACAACTTGCTACCTCTTTTACATTCCCCTTAAAGATAAATATTAACTTTTTTGTAGATATTCCAAATGCCTATTATTGACCTTGGGGAAGAAGTAGATAAAATAATTTTGAATTGAAGGAGGGGCAGGGAATAGGATTCAAATTGATATGAAACTGTCACTGACAGAACTATCAGTCACTCAGCTTCCTGAGCACTATAAAAGCAATGCCAAATAATGTTCTTTGAAAAAAAATGTGCCATTCAAAAATCCCTGAAGAACAACAGAGGGGGTAATAATGAATAATTCATGAAGCCTATGAAATTCTTGCTTAATTCTCACCAGAGACAAATTGGGAATTTTGAGCAAGTTTTATGAACAACTTTGTCACTAAAACTGAATAATGAAAAATATTTAAATTTTAAAATCCAAGGTTGCATAGGTAACTTCTCTTCTAGTTGCCACATTAAAGGAAGCCAGAACAGTTGAGAAAATGAAGATGGCAAAGCAGCAACTAAAGGTAATAACCCTGAGGAATGCACAGGACCTTCTCCCAATCTGAGGCTGCCTTCAATCAGCACATAAAGGTAGAAGAAAGTAGATTTATTGGCTAGAGTATATATATAGGTCTACTTTGCCTTCAGCAGTTACACTGTAGTATTGGGGAGAGAATAAAGTGGGGAGAAAGACAAATTGAGGAATAAGAACAAACAAGGAATGGTGCTTTTTTGTAGTAAATTGCAATAAAATACCTCTCTCCAAGTCAAATGTTTAGAAAGACCAGTGGTTTTCCCTGTCTATCTCTATTTGTGTTCTTGGGCACTTGTGTTACTGGGTGAGTTCTGTGCTCCAAATGGTACTATGAATTATCCGAAGTCATGAACACTGGGAAACCCGTGAAGAGCATGAATGATGATGATATTGGGTCCAAAGGTCAGCCACAGTGATAAATCCTTCTGACCTATTCACTATTCTCTTGGGTATTCCTGTGTTAGAAGATCCAGGACCCAGGAAGTCAGAGATCATGTAACTCTGATAAGCTGTAAAAAAAAATCTCAAGCATAAAACCCTTACTAGACCTGAGCCACAGACATATTCCTATTTGTGTTTTCTTCTTTTTTGGATCTTTACTGAGTCTGCTCTATTGAGCTGGTGGAATGATGACCCTTTCTATATTTCCACCTCTGATGCTAGTCCTTACTTGTCCTCTGGGGACTCCAAATACTCCCTTCCCAGCTTCTCCTTAGCAAGAACACTTTCTTATTTCTCCCTTAGCTCTCCAGAGTTTTCCTAAGAAGATTTTACCAGTAACAAATAAAAATCACTTACACTTCTGTAATGTTTTAAAGTTTGCATGGTGCTTTCCTCACTTCAGCCCTGTTCCTATTTTATAAATAAGCTAAGTGAGGTTCAGAAAAGTTGAGAATTGCTCTAGATCATACAAATAATTAATATTAGAGCTAGGTCTTAAACCCAGGTCTTCTGACTAATACCAGTAATTTTCCCACTAAACTATGTTCTTTCTTCCCTTAAGAGAACAAAATTAAAAATAAAATGAACATTCAGAATACAAACTTACTAAGTTACAGACCATAGGGTGCCACACATAAGGTATCCCCCAGATATCAATCCATATATATATTCAGCAGTTTCCTGAGTCTAATAGCCCTCTTTTCATCAGAACAGTTGTTTTTTTATTGTTGTTGTTTTGTTTTAGACTGTAACCTTCTTTCTTAGACTCAATAGTTCCAAGACAGAAGAGTAGTAAATGCTAGATAATTTGGGATTAAGTGACTTGCTCAGGGTCACAAAGTTAGGAAGTGTCTGAGGTCATATTTGAACCCAGAACCTTCAGTCTCCAGGCCTGGCTCTCTATCCACCAAGCCATCTACCTGTCCCTCATTAAACTAATGTTTAGGCCCTCTCCTGCCATGTACTTGTTACCTTGGTATGAGATCTGTCACATGTGTTCCTGCTCATGCCACCAACCCAACTCCTAGTTCCATTAATCTTCCAAGTACTGCTTCTTCCAGACTCTAGGCCATTGCTTCCAGTTGTGATTAGATAACCACATTGGCAAGAATATAACAGACTGAAACAAGCTGAGTCCAATTAAGTATTCCCTACTTATTTTCTTCTCCTGGCTCACACTCCCCAGGGGCTCAAATTAATGAGTCATGGCTCACATCCTCCCACCAGGATGGCATTCACCCAAATTCCTTTAAAGGTTACAATGCTACCCATATATCATACCTATAGCAATAACGTCATGACCAGTTAGCTGACTTTCACAAAGCAAAGCAAGGGTTTACTGTCATGATCTTGTGGCCCTTTTTGATCTTAGGAAAATAGGCACAGGTCTCTAGACTGCAGGTATCTCCTCTGTAAAATGAGGGGGTGGGACTAGATGATTTCTAAGGTCTCTAAACCTATGATCCTATTATGACAAATATTTTAGGACCTGCCGGCCACTTTTGCTTCATTAAAGGGGTCATGCAATCAAGTTTTTGGATACAACAGTTCATACCGTGCTCAAGATGGAAAGGGTCTTGGAGAGCATCTTATCAAATGATTCTCTTAAAGTATACAGGATCCTTTAAAAACCATTAAAACAAATACACAAGGAGGGAAAGAGTACTAACAAATAGAAGGATTAAGAAAAGCACATAGGTTAAGCTTTAAAGTTGGCATTATAAGAGGCAGAGAAAAAAAGGACAACATTTCCAATTGTAGTGCACAGCCTAAGCAAAGTCACAGAGAGAGGAGATGGAATGTCAAGTTCAGGGACCAGAAACCTGGCCTATTTGGCTGGAACACAGAGAGCTGGTATAATAAACCCAGCAAAAATATGTTTTTTAATCACTGTACAGTCCCTACTATCAATAAAGAATGGGTCATTTTGTCCTAGCTGATTCCCAGCTTTCTCAACTATGATCTTGACGCTACCCAACTGGCATTTCAGATTGTGCTCTAATGTGTCAGGAAATCAGCTTCCATGAATCTAATGACACATCACCAGTACTGAACGGGATGGGGGCAGCTCAGTGCTAGAAGCCAAGAGGGTTAATTTGATGCAATTCCCAGCAATTGGTAGCCCTTTGTGTGGAGCCCCCCCAAAACAGAGAGAAATGGGCTACATGGCAGTTTAAAAAATTTAAATGTTGAATCTCTGTCCTTTAAACTGCATCCTGCAGTTTGCAAATAAAGCTCCATATTTTTAGAACGCCAAGAAGAATTGTTCCAAGCTCTGCCCCTGCAGTTTCAATAGCAGCCTAGTGCTTTCAAGCCCTGACCTTGAAAAGAAAACGTTTACATTGTAAATGTGCCGGCACTCCAAGGACTGTTCTGTCCCAGAGTTTCCAGTGGAGGCACAAAGTTCAGAAGCAGCTTTTTTCCATTCCTCTGAAAGGCCTAATCCATGGGGCTTTCACAGCAGCAAAATCAAACCCAAACCAAAATCAGTAATTGGGCCCGGGTTCTAGCTGTGAACTTGCATAAAAATCTCAAATTTGCTGTGGCCAATCTAGTCCTAGGGATTTTTCCACTGATCATCAAGAACTTCAGGGAGCATCAGGGAAAACCAGAACATTCTGGCTTGTGGGTCAGCAAGGGTAAGAACAAAATCTATGAAAAGTAAACTGTTTTCCTCTCCAAACTTCTAGGAATGTCCAATGCCGCCACCATAGGAATGACAGCCACTTTCAGGGCAGGGATCAATATTCTTCTTCCAGTCAATCTATTTCATCTAGGCTAACAATTTCATTCTAGCATATAGCAGACACTTAATAAACACTTCATTCATTCACTACTTAACACTGTATCCAGCTAATCCGTCATTCATCCATTCATTTATCTAATGTGACCACTTCATTAAGAAGCTAAATAGAGAAAGGAGGTAAAGCAATTTTTCCCCAGGATCACGCAGGTGACATAAGAGCTAAGATTTGGACATGTCCTCTGCCTCTTTAAATCCAGCATTCTTTCCTCATCTGCTCCTATAACAATAAGAACAGCAGAGGGAATTTTTGTATACTTTGAAAAGTACTAAATGTACCTTTCTGATGCTGTCTACACACCATCTACTTATAGCTTTCAAGAAATGGATTTTGATCATGAAAGGTTGTGTCCAGGAGTGAGCTGGTACACCCTGTCTAATAGCATCAGAGACTATGTTATGTAGTAACACACTTCCTACACTTGTGCAACATGCCAGGAAACGTTCCATCTGCCCCTCATCCCACTTCATTAACCCCATATTGGAAAAAAGAATTAGAGATCCAATAAATATATAGCCAGAGCTATCTATGCCTTATGATAGGAAGAGGGCTACCGAAATGTTTCCCAATCCCTAAATAGTATTGATGAAGTTTGGGAAGGGGAATGAGTTCATTCTTCAGAGAGGAATTCAACAAGATGATGCCTAAGATCTTCTTCTTCAAGGATCCTATGAGCCTATGAATTCCCACTGCAGGCTATCACATGATGCCTTGAAATTTCCATCCTTAGAGAACCAATCCTTTGATTAAAGCATGAAGGTTTCCAGGAGCACCTTTTAAAAATTCATTAAAAAAAAACCTTGGCAGGAGTAAAATATTAACTCATTATAAACTTTCATTACCTTATCTCTAATTGTTCATCAGAGGCATTAGCTAACCTATCACCACAAAATGGATCTCTGGACTCAGATCTAAATTCATCTTTGAATATAGGCTGGAGCTAGGTTACACTGTGGAGAAGGTGATAGACTTGGAGTGAGAAATACTTGAGTTCAAATCCAGTCTCAGATATTTACTTGTTTGTGAGCTTTCGTGAGGATAAAATGAGATTATATTTGTGTTTTGCAAGCCTTAAGGCACTTTGTAAGTGCTAGTTGCTATTATTATCTATGACAGAATAACTGTGTCTTTATTCCAGGGTACCAACCAGATTTCTTTCCCAAAGACAATCCAATGACTGCCACTGTATCCCTCTTATAATTTACGCTGCATGGCACAACCCATCTCGCTCACTCAAATCCAGATCACAACTTACAGGGTGTTGTCACTATGAAATTACTTTCCTAGCACCCACTTTTCCCCATAAAGGTATAGGACCCTGGTGGCAAACCTATGACACACATGTCTGCACTGACACATGTAACCATTTTTGATGACATGCAGCTGCATGTGGCTGCATTACAGAGAAGTATGGAGCCGCATGCCAAGGATGAAACATTTGCTGTAGTGTAGTGAGTGTAGACACTCTGTGGAGGAAGTCTGGAGGCCAAAACAACTGTCACTAAGCTGTAAGTTAAATAATTAGATTTTTTATTTATTAAATACATTTATATAGTACAATCATACATTTTTATAATTTAAATATCACAAAATTATTTTTTTTCTCAAAGTGACACACCATCTGAGTTATGCTCGGTTTTTTGGCGAATTTTGACACACCAAGCTCAAAAGGTTGCCCATCACTGATCTAAGACTAGAGTTGTTAGGTGACAAGCCACCTCTTCTCTTAAAGTTATTGCAGCTTCAGGGATTTCAGTCAGACAGTCATCAGAACTGCCCACTACACCAATCACCCATATACACATTTTTTAATCAAATAAAAGAAATCCCTTAATTATGACTGTGCTATCTGAACTGGCCTAGATTTCATAAGATCTACATTGCATTGATAGTTGGTGGAGGAAAAAAGAGTATAAACTCTAACACAGAGAGAACATAGTCAAGAGAAGGTAAATGTTAAGGGAGAAAGATAGTGTGAGGCATTGTCAAAGAGAGGACAGTTTAAGGGAGTTATAAGGATGATGGGCACTGGATGAGGTAAGGAATATTGAACAAATAATTATAATAGTTCACATTTAAATACTGTTTTTGATTTTGCAAAGTAATTTCCCAATCACAAGCAAGCAACCGAAGTTTTGTTCAAAAATTTTCCCCATTTTACAGAAAGGAAAACTAAGAATCAGAACATATCAAGGGGCTGATGTATAGAAAAGGGCATTGGTTTGAAGAGCAACTGAACTATGGGCAAGGATTTGGGACCAATGGAACCCTAGAAATAGCTAAAGAACACATAAAATGCAGGGGGACTAATGATACTTCCTTTCTTTTCTACCAATGTCACTTGTCAAGTGAGCTATCAATCAGCATTAGGTCAGCTAGTTAATGAGCTGCCAAACTCATCAACTAGTTGGCTGAGTGCAAATGGACAGTTCACCAATGTGCCAGTAGTAGAGGAGATATGCTTTTTAAAAAAATCTTTCTTTAAAAGAATTCTTTTTTAAAAAATACTAAATTTCTTCTTCTCTCCTTCCCTGATTTAAAAGCTTCATGTAGTGTTAGACCTAAAGTCAGAAAACCTGGGTTCAAATCTTACATCTGAAACTTACTAGTTCTGTGACACAGAGCAAGTCACTTAAGATATATGAGTTTCAGTTTTTCCATCTCTGAAATACAGGTAATAATACCTGTAGTGCCTATCTCACAGAGCAGCTCTGTGATTCAAAGATTATTTGCAAACTTGAAAGTCCTTTAAAAATGCCACAAGAGGGGGCAGCTGGGTAGCTCAGTGGATTGAGAGCCAGGTCTAGAGACGGGAGGTCCTAGGTTCAAATCTGACCTCAGACACTTCCCAGCTGTGTGACCCTGGGCAAGTCACTTGACCCCCATTGCCTACCCTTACCACTCTTCTGCCTTGGAGCCAATACACAGTATTGACTCCAAGACGGAAGGTAAAGGTTTAAAAAAAAAAAAAAAAAACGCCACAAGATAGAGGTCTGCGGACAAAGAAATATCTCTTGATTCTCTGGAAATGCTGGAACGTCAGTGAGGCACCATTGCCTCAGCCTTCAGTGCCTCCTTCACCCCTCATAAGTAATTAAGAGGGAGACTAGTATCTGAAGCCAAGATGTCCCCAAATGGGGTTATAACCATAAATGTCTCAGGACAGTTAATCATCTAGATAGTGACAAATCTTACCCACATCACCTTTGGCATAAGGAATAGGATATGTGGCATAATATCAGTCCAAGCAACCAATAATGAAACAATAATGGGGTGGGGGACTATGGATGTGGAATGGAGCATATATTATTAGACCAGACACTGTGTGTGTTAATTAAAGGTTTTTCTTAATCTTTTTTTCCTTTGTTAGATGGAGAATTTAATGGGAAATGGGAGGTGTGATTAAGGACAAATAATGGCAGATACAAACATTTTTAAGAAATGGATTGTGCAAAAGGCTTTTTCGCTAAGTCAAAGAAGAACTTGGCATCTAGTTCATGATTTAAGAATTTTGCAATTGGGGGAAGGGGAGAGAGAGAGAGATGTCTGTGACATTCTTGTCCAAAACCTTCTCCTTCTCCCCTTCACCAGTGACCTTTATGTTTAGACTGAATGTAAGGAGAGCTGTCAGGACATCAGGTTACATTACACAGTATATCTATTTATGCCTTTTACAAAAGGAAATTCCAACATGTACAACACAGTAGGACACATTGACTGTAATAACATTCTCAAAACCATGGTGGCTCTGATTGAATTCGGAAATGGGTCAACAGTGAAGAAGGCAAATTGAAAGATTTTTTCAGAGAAGTCTTTTTCATCAAATATGAGACAGGAGGGGACAGTCTTCCTCTTACAGAGAGAATAAGAAAGTCTGGCTTGGTAGTCTACCCTTTTTTGTAACAGCCCTGTTAAAGAGGAAGGTGTGTTTGAACCAAGAGCCTGTCATTACTCATATTTCCCTTTCTAGTAGGTGTATGGTTTACATATCAGTTTGTGCAGCCTAGAATAATATCACTGATTTTTTTTCTATTCACACTGAGTATCCTCTATCCCCATTTCTTTACCAATGCTTCCCAGAGTACTTTTATACCTATTATTTCATTTGATCACAAGATATTGTTGTTCCCATTCTCAGAATGAGGACATTTAAGCTAGGAGAAATGATATGACTTGCCCAGAGTCATATGGTCACACAATTGGAGATTTGGAACTCAAGCCCCCAATCTTATGACTTATATGCCCAAAGGAAGGAAAGAGCACTGGCTATGGAGTCATAGGACCTCAGTTTGAACCATAGTAACTGGTGTTTACCTTCTATGTGACTTTAAGAAAGTTACTTCAATTTTGTGAGCTCTCAGTTTCCTTATCTATAAAATAAAAGATTTGAAAAATATTCTCAGCAATGAAGAACTAGGAACAAATTGAGTGCCCATCGATGACTAAAGAAACTAAAATATATCCATTTAATGGAATATTATCATTTAGTAAG
This sequence comes from Gracilinanus agilis, assembly GCF_016433145.1. Lineage (NCBI taxonomy): Eukaryota > Metazoa > Chordata > Mammalia > Didelphimorphia > Didelphidae > Gracilinanus > Gracilinanus agilis. Next base: position 202,800,566 of record NC_058135.1, read on the forward strand.
AAATAATAAGCATGGAAGCAGATAGATAGCTCAATAGATAGAGAGTTAGACCTGGAGAATAAAGATCCTGGGTTCAAATCTGGCCTCAGGTACTTCCTAGTTGTATGACCTTAGGCAAGGCACTTAATCACTATTGCCTAAGATTACTGCTTTTCTGCCTTGGAACCAAAAAATAGTATTGATTCTAAGAGGAAGGTAAATATTTTTTCAAAAAAGGAAGCATCAATGAAAAGAAATAATGAGCAGAAAGAATTCAGAGAGAGATGGGAAAATTGGAATGAACTGATGCAATGAAATAACAGAACCCCCCCCCCCAAAAAAAAACAATATTTGCCACTACCATGATATATGTGAAGAACTCACTAAAAGGAAGCTGAGGAGGCAGGTAGGTAGTTCAGTGGACTGAGAGCCAGTCCTAAAAATGGGAGGTCCTGGGTTCAAATCTTGCCTCAGACACTTCCTACATATGTGACCTTGGGCAATTCACTTAACCCCCATTACCTAGCTCACAATACTCTTCTGCCTTGGAACAGTTACACAGTATTAATTCTAAGACAGAAGGCAAAGTTTTAAAAAATAAAAAAAGAAAGCTTAATTTAAAGTAAAAACAAATGAGAAATGACCGAACATATGCACCCCTAATGGCAAAGAGGCAAAGTCTGGTAGAGCAAAATGTCTTCACTCTCTGCCTGCAGGTATCTTTGCTTAACTGTTACAAGAATGGATTCCATTTCAAATGGTGGCAGAAAAGATCATGATGTAAGAACAAATTAAATTTTTACTTTTATTGAAAACAAACTAAAATAAATGAGTTGGACTAACTGATATCTGAATTCCCTTCCAGCTCTAAATATCACAGAAGCCACACAAAATGATTATCTTTTTCTATTGCACTGCACTGCACACGGCTGCTTCTGCTAATAAACCAGAATCAGAAACTAACAAAACCATTTCTCTGACCTTAAAGAATTTCCAACATTCCTAATCTTAAAATCATCACTATATAACACCTGAATTTTATTTAATCCAAAAAGATTTTTGTTCATCTTATCAATTCATCTAGTTTCTATATAGTGGGGTTCAGGCATGAGAAAGGAGTCTATTCTTTTGTAAAATAAGATTTGTGAGTTAGAATCCATATTTATTCTCACACAAAGACAATGAGGCTCCTTTAAATGGAGGCAACCCTGGTCTTGCACAAAATATCTGGCTATTTCATACACTCTACAGGCTGACAGGAGTCAGATCATAAAGCCTTGGCTTTTTTTGGGCCAAACTTAGAGCCATCTTCCCTCATCTTTTTCTCATTCTCCTCCTTCCTTCCCAAACGCCTCTCTGCTCTGGCTCTCTCAGGACCAATAAACCCCAGCAATAAATAGCAACAGCCATATAGTCTGGTCTGCTTGGTTGTCTTTTTTTTTTTAAGCAAATTAGGGATTATGTCCAACTTCCTGTATTTAAAATGGGATTCAAAGAAAGGTTTTCCAGAGTCTGCTGAGGATTTGGTAGAAAGGAAGCTATGAAACCGTGAAAATGAGTGATATGATTTCCAAACACCAGTACTCTTTAATACATCAATAATGCAGAGAAGCAAGCTGCAGTACATTAGCAAAGGATAAAAAATATGGGAAGCCAGTAGAAGTAAAAATATTTCATTTGTGAAGAAGAGATGAACATTCATATTGGTCCACAGTGCCATCTTGTGGAAGATTTTTGGTTTTCTGTCTTGGCTACATAATCTCAAATTTCATAGCAATGTTTCTCAAAGTTCTGAATCAAGTAGGTCTGATGACCTCCATCCAAAGTCCAGCTATAAACACTTTCCAAATGAGGAAACTGAGGCCCAGAGAGAGGAAAGTGGATAAAGTTATTAAAATAAAAAGCTTACTTTAAAGAAATAGTTAAAACATCTGAAAGAGCACTCCCTGGTTTCTATAATAAAATATGAGCTAGCTAAGTGAAATAGCAGCTAACTGGCAATGTTGAGAAAGGGAGATTTTGGTTCTAATTCTATTTCTGCCAGTGAGTAGCTCTGTAACTTCAAGCTGACCACTCTGGCCCATTAGTTCTATTTTCTCATTTTTTAAATAAAAGGATTAGTCAAGGTTATTATCTCCAATGAGGCTTCCAGCTTTTTATACTCTATGATCTTTTTTTAAGTTGCTATAGGGAAATGCAGAAGAAAAACATATGCTTTATCACGTGGTTCTATGGGCAGATGATCTGGTGTTTGGGTTTTAAAAGATGACTCTATTACAAATATGAATAATATGAAAATAGGTTTTCAGCAATAATACATGTAAAACTCGGTGGAGTTGCTTGTTGGCTCTGGTAGGGGGAGGAAAAAGGGGAGGGAGAGAACATGAATTGTGTAACCATGGAAAAATATTCTTAATTAATTAACTAATTAATTTTTAAAAACAAAATTCCCATTGGAATTTAGCAGTTCCATGTGAAAGCTGCAGAAATACAGATTTGGATTTTTAAAAAATCCTTCCTAGCAGAGAATACTTTCTAAAAATGAAGTCAGTTGTGTTCTGGAAAGACTTGGCTCCCTGCCACTTGTTGAGGATGTTGTAGAAAAGATTCATGCTCAGGTATGGGTGGGACTAGCTGACTTCTGAGGTCTATTCTAACTCTGAGATACTGTGATATGGTTAGGGATAGAGTTTCCCTTTTCAAGGGTTTGAAAAATATTCTGAGTAGCAAAGAACAAGAAATAAAGTGAGTACTCATCAATTAGAGAAAACTAAGTAAACTAAAATATATGAATGTAAAGGATATTATCATGTAATGAGAAATGATAAACATGAAGAATTCAGAAAACTTGGGGAAATTCAAATGAACTTATTCAGGGACATAAAGCAGAACCAAAAGGACAATATCCATTGCTACTATAATATATATGAAGAGGAATTTAGAGTAACTAAAAAACAAATGAGTGACAACAAAACCCTCCCCTTCCCCAAAAGGTGAATCATGTTTTTTACCATTTAATAGTACTAGTGAAGTTACTCCTGAAAACATCTTAGTTCAAACCTATAAAAAAACATATAGGTACTGTTGAAGGATCTGGTAGAACACTTACACTTAACAAGACTTCATTCTGACCATCTTTCTGGGAAGTAGACAATTTTTATGATTAATTGATGCTAATTGTAGGTGATAGGAGTCACAGTTATTTGGAGATACCCCCCAAAAAAAAGTTTCCACGGAAAGAGGCTAAATTAAGGGCAAGATATACAATATAATGAAAAGAGTACTAAGAACTGGAAAAAGGAGAATTCTGGTCCTGCTTCTGCCACTAGTTAGCTGTGTGGCAAGTTATCTTGACCCACTCTAAAGTCTTGTCTAATTCTGGAATTGTATAGCTATGAAAATTGTTCCCCCAGGCTCTTTTCTGGAGGAAAAATCTTTCACTCCAATGCACTGGGTCCACTTTATAAAATATATTAATCTTGGACTGGCTCTTCCCCAAGAGGTGTCAGTGTATTAATCACTTCAGGAAAATAAAAGTTATGTATTCATTAACTTCTGTCTCATTTGACTTCTCTTTGCAGCCTCGGCTAAGTCTGTGTGGGCTCACATTGAGGTTTCAGCCAGCAGTTTTTGCAGCTGTAATGGGCTGAGGCTGCTTTTCTGTCCCACTATAATAATGATAAATGGAATATCTTTGAAGACACTGCTTAGATCAATGTTGGCCAATTTCAGAATTCATGGCCTTTCCTGTGATAAAATGTGTTAGACTAAATCATGAATCCTAGGCATAAATTTAGATTTTGTTAAAATTTCTTATTATCTGGCACTCTTTTATCTTCCCAGACTTCCCTCCATTTCTTTACCTCCTGAATTATTATCCAAACTGTAAAGCCATACTTCGACTCCACTACCTCAGTTAGGGGTTCCCTGATCCTTCCTGGTTCTGAGGATCTTTGCCTGAGAATCTCCCTTGGTATTTTGGTTTACACTTCTCTAACATACTTATCATGCAACATATTTTATGAATATTTATGTCCTTTCCTTTGCAAAAATGTAAAGTGTCATATCTGTAGGTTGGCTCATAACCATAATTTCCCAAAATGCCATTTCAGAATTGAGAAGAAAATTATGTGCAAAGAGCACTGTAATGAAAAAAGAAATGAAGGAAGAAGGCCTGACTGTACCAGATCTCAAGCTATACAATAAAGCAGGAATCATCAAAACAATCTGGTACAGGCTAACAGAGAGTAGTGGATCAGTGGAAGAGATTAAGTAATCAATATGTGGCAGTTAATGTCCGTAGCAATTTAGTGTTTGATAAACCCAAAGAATTCGCTATTTGAAAAAAAAATTGCTGGGAAAATTGGAAAACTACATGGCAGAAACAAGGCATAGACCAATATCTCACACCATACATGTTGTGAGGAAGATTAGGTAGTAATTAATTAAGAATTAAGGTTCATCTAGCAGGCTGGAGATGGAGAATTCTATGATGGAATGGAGGAGGAGGAAGTAGGTGCCTTGTGCCCTGAGAGAGAGACTCCATTATTGGTGGGCAAACTATTGCCAGCCCAGGGAGATCTCAGACCCTGCTTCCTGATTTCCTTGGGATCCTGAGTGGAGGTGGATTTCCAGCAAGAGGAGAAGACCTACAGAGCAGAACCAAGCAGAGGAGGAGTTTGAGACCTGGTGGACAGCACCTCAAGTTCACTCACTCTTCTTGGTATCTTGGACCACCTAGGATTTTGGCATCCTGTGAGCATCTTTGGAAAACTGTGAGAACCCTCAAAGCCACCCCTCTGATCCATAGCTGTGCTGTTCAAGTCTGGCTGGTTCCAGGCTTGAATCAGCTTCTCAGAGACTGCATTGCTCCTTGGGCCCTGCCTGCTGGATCACTTAGATTAGAGTAGAATAAGTCCTCCCCTTGCCCTGTGGTTTTGCCCTTTAGATTTTAAGTATAGAAATCCCTTTCCCACCTTTTAGTTAAACATAATTAAAGTTGTTAAACCCTTTTACCTTGCCTGCTTGTTTCTAGACTCTGGCCTATGGAGAGCAGGGTGACAGTTAAGACCAACTGCCATTCCTGTGATAAATCCAGTGAACTCCTTATCCTAGTCCAGTCTTTCCTATACCCCAGTGTGTGTACCCATAACTATTAGATTTATTGTAACATCCCTGGTGTCTCCATTATTTATTTATTATCTTTTCTACATACACCAGGATAAAGCCAAAATGAATACTTAATCTAAAAATAAAGGGTGACACCATGAACAAATTAGGGGAAAATGAAAAAGTTTTCCTATCAGATTTGTGTACAAGGGAAGAAGTTATAACTAAATAAGACATAGATACCATCATAAAAAATGGATAATTTTGATTACATTAAGTTTAAAAGCTTTAAACAAATGAAATGATGTAACCAGGATTAGAATGCAAATAACAAATTAGGGGAAATTTTTTATAGTGTGTGTTTCTGGCAAAAGCCTTGGTCAAAGGATATGAAAAGGCAGATATCAGAAGAAGAAATTAAAACTAGTCATAATCAAATAAAAATACTTCAAATAACTATTGATTAGAGAAATGTAAATTAAAACAACTCTGACATAACATCTTATACCTATCAGTTTGGCTAACATGATGAAAAAAAGGAAATTGATAAATGTTAGTAGAGATGTGGGAAAATTGGGGAAACTAATACAGTGTTGACAGAATTATGAACTGCTACAACCATTCTGGAGAACAATCTGGAACCAGGTTCAAAGAGCTATAAAATTATGCGTATCCTTTGACCTAATATTACCACTACTCAGGCTATATCCCCCACAAAAAAAGATCAGAGATAAGAAAAAAGGGCCTACCTGCACCAAAATATTTTTAGCAATTCTTTTTGTAGTGGCAAAGATTTGGAAACAAGAAGATTGTCTCTCATATGGGGATTGGATGATCAAGTTGTAGTATATGGTGGTAATGGAATATCATTATGTCATAAGAATAAACAGGGTGAGTTCAGAAAAAATGGAATGATTTATTTGATCTGACACAAAGTGAAATGAGCAGAACTAGGAGAACAATTTCTACAGTAATAGAAATATTATATCTGTAATGATATAATGATCACCTGTAAAGGACTAAACCATTATCAGCAAAATGATGAAAATGTTGTCCACAACCAAACAAGGAACTGCTGGAATCTGAGTGCAGATAAAAGCTTGTCATCTTCCACTTTTATTTCACTTCACAAGATTTTTGTTATATGTGTGATATGTGACTTCTATCATTACATGAGCAATATGAAAATGAAAGTATTATTTATCATCTCGAGAAGGTTGGGGGCAAGGAGAGAGGGAGAAAATCTGAATCCTAAAATGTCAAAAAACAATTGTCAAAAATTATTTTTACATATTTGAGGAAAAAAACAATTTAAAAAAAGAAAGAGCACTGGACTTGGAGTCAGGAGGCCTGAGTTCAAGTCCCACTTATTACTTCTATGAGAATAGACAAGTCACTTAAATTCTAGGGGCCTCAGTTTCTTTAGCTGCAAAATTGGTATTTAAATGCTTCTACTATAAACCTAACAGGTTTGCTAAGATTTACTTTGCAAACTATTTTCTAAAGTATTACAGAAATATTAGTTCGTATTGCAATTTGTGATGTATTACCAAAGCTATAGTCTCACACAGGCACACACTGAAATAAGTATGTCTCCTATTAACAAGTAATAAAAATCTATTCTTTCTCTTTCTTCTCCTCTTCCTCCATATCCTCTCCCTCAGAGAACCCACAAGTATGACTTCATTAATATAGAAAATTCCCAGTAAGGAAATTTCCTTTATCCATGTATAAAAACTTTCTCTGAAACTTAGCCTTATAGTATTGCCTGAGGCATATTAAATCATTAGCCATGGGTCACATAGGGAGTATATGTCAGAGAAAAGACTTGAGCCTATGACTTCTTGACTCAGAGACTAGCTCTGTTTATAGCATAATGCTACCCTATTTCTTTTTATTCAATACTTATTCAATAAATATTTTCATTTTTGTAAAATGTAATAAATATTTACTCTATTGTGCTAGATAATAAAGAGGAAGCAGAAATACAGGGCACAGGGTTTTACCTAAAATAAATTTACAATCTAAAAAGGAAGACAAAATACAGAAACAAACCTCATACTAATTTTCATAAGAGGGGAAAAATAGTCTGTAAACTATAGGCCAATGCGTTTAACTTTGATTCCTCAATAAATTCTAGAATGTTATTAAAGAGATGGTTCATAAACAACTAGGTGGGACAGTGGATAGTGCTAGACCTAGAGTCAGGAAGATCTAAGTACAAATTCAACCTCAGATATTTCCTAGTGTTGTGACACTGTGCAAGCCATTTAACCCTCAGCTTGCCTCAGATGTAATAGGTAATTGCCTCAGTTTCCTCTTATGTAAAGTGAGCTATAGAAGGAAATGACAAACCACTTCAGTCTCGTTGCCAAGAAAATCCCACATGGGGTCATGAAGATTCAGACATGACTGAAACAATTGAACACCAACAAAAGGAAAAGGTGATTCCAAAGAAGTAGTAGGACTTCATCAAGTACAAGTCTTGTCAGACTAACTTCATTTCCTTTTCTGATGGAGTCACTAAACTGGTAAATGTTGTAGATATTGTTTATCTGGATTTTAGTATAGCATATGTGTGGTGAAATGGTCCTTTCTTTTTAAACATTCTCTAAATTATACATTTTCTAAAACTCATTAGTAGATGGGAATTTCCCAGATAGGATACTGCACACTGCTATAATTCATTTTCAAGGTCCCAAGAGTAATACAAGTATGAGGAAAGTTCTACCATTTACAGCTCTAGCTCCTGAGCCCCAACTGATGTGGTTCTCATTTAAATAAATTGGACAAGATGACACTGTAAACCCTTGCTCATGAAACATGAACTAAACAAGAATGCAAAAGGCAGAATAATCGTAACATCAGAGTCCACCCATGAACTAGATCACACTCCTCCACCAATGCTTAAGGAGAAGTAAGAGTGGGCACAGACTTACAGAAAATCAAACAAGGAGGATTATATGTAACAAAACTCAAATGCCCAGAGTAATTCACAACTCAACTTCTATTCTCATTGCATTCAACTCCCTTAGGAAATAGTGTCTACTACATACTTTCCCATCTTCCAACGGGGAATCCTTTCTCCACTGACTGGTAATTTTTAGGCCACTAAAGCCTAATTAAATTCTTTTAGTGAAAGCAAAGACCCTAATGCCTGTGATGCTTTTCAGATCATCTCTCTTGGATGGGCTGCAAGGAAGTATTAGCTCTCTCAACAGTACAAATTCTCTAAGCTGACACTCCACAGAGCTACTCAAGTATTCTATAACTTGAGTTCTGAAGGGGGTTCCCTTTCACAAGTCATATCTGGAAATAAAGAACAATGGTGGGGTTCCATCTTTCAAAGTATAGGTGGCAGTAAAAACAAAACAAAACAAAACAAAACAAAAACAAAGTAAATTGGCCTTTCTTCTCCCCAGCAAGGTCTCCAGAAAGCAGATTTATCTTTCTTCCAATCATGTCTTTAAAACAACAGTTTTTCACCAATCAGATTGCCAACCAATCATGTTTTTAAAACAACAGAGCTTTTCTCCAACCGGATGACCAAACAGCATAAGACAAAAAAAAAATATGTTTTCCTGAATCACATCAGCTATCAGCAGCACCTGTCAATCTTATCTGCCTTCTCTGTACTCAGCTGAGTTTTGACTAAAACAAAAGCTATTCTCTGCTTGGCTTCTAGGTGCTCTGCTTTTGTTTTCTATTGCTTACTCTCCTTCTTCAAAGTAAAGGTTCCTAGTATGAATTGATTGACTTCAGCCTTAAATTGAAAAACCAAAATTCACGTTCCTATTATATACAGCACAGATAGGTGATGTACAATTGTCCTTCCATCTGTTTTTGTTTTTTTTCAGTCATGCCCAACTCTTTGTGGCACCATTTGGGGTTTTCTTGGTAAAGATACTAGAGTGGTCTGCCATTTCCTTCTTCAACTCATTTTATAGATCAGGAAACTGAGGCTTACAGGGTGAATTGACTGACCCAGGGTAACACAGCAAGTGTCTAAGTCCAGACCTGAACTCAGATCCTCCTGATTCTGGGCTGTACACCATCCACTGTGCCACCTAGCTGTGCCTATAGTTGTCCTATTGTTACCCCAAAAGTTTTAATTGCCTGTTTCCCAACTATGCCTTCCAAAGGCTACAAAATGGTAATATGTAAATAAGGTTTAGGAAATAAAGTAATTGGACTCTCTTTGCCTTTGTCAAATTGCTTTTTTTTCCTGAATGACTTTTCTCTCAGAGCCATTCTTTTTTGTTTGTTTGTTTTGTTTTCTTCCCAAAAACATGAAAAAAATTCCAAATTCTCATCCCCCCTAAAATCTCTCCCATATGCTCTTGAGAAGTCAATTTTATTTTTATTATACATGTGAGGTTATACAAAATATGTTTCCATATTAGCCATGTGGCAAAGAAAAACATAAAACAATAAAAATAAAAATAATTTTAAATGTATTATTCAATCTATATGAAGAGTTCATCAGTTCTTTCTCTGGAGTTAAATAGCATTTATGATCATGAATCCTTCAGAATTGTCCTGGTCCATTGTCTTGATCAGAAAAGCTGTCTTTCCCAGTTAACCATCATACAATTGTATACTTTTTCATACTGTTACTGTGGACATTGTTCTCTTGGTGCTTCTTGTATCACTTTGGATCAGTTCATATAAATCTTTCTAGGTTTTTCTCAAAGCTTCCTGCTAATCATTTCTTATACCAAAATAGTATTCAATCACAATTATATACCATGACTTGTCCAGTCATTGCCCAATTGATTGACATTCCCTCAATTTTCAATTCTTTATCATCGCAAAAAAAAGCTGCTATATTTTCATACAAATTGGTTTTTTTCTTGTTGTCTTTAATTTTGTTGTGATGCAGACCTAGTACTGGTATTGTTAGGTCAAAGACTATGCAAAGTTTTATCATCCTTTGAACTTTATTTCAAATTGTTCTCCAGAATGGTTGGACTAATTCATAACTCCACCAACAATATGTTAGTGTCTCAATTTCTTTTACATCCCCTTTAGCATTTGTCATTTTCATTGTGTCATGTCAGCCAATCTGATAGGAAGGAGATGATATCTCAGAGTTATTATAATTTGCATTTCTCTAATCAGTTGATTAGATTCTCTAATCAGATTTTTTCATGTAACATTAATAGCTTTTATTTCTTCTGAAAACTACCTGTTCATATCCTTTGACCACTAATAAATTGAGGAAGAGCTCTTATTATTTTGCATTTGCTTCAAGTCCTTATATATTTTGAAAAATGAGGCCTTAATTAGTGAAACAATGCAATTTTTTTACCCAGTTTCTAATTGTCCTAATTTTGACTAGTTTTGTTTGTGCATAAGCTTTTTATTTTATTTAATCAAAAAATTGTCTATTTTACTTCCTATAATCTCCTCTGTCTCTGATTTGGTCATAAACTCTTCAATTAACCATAAATCTGATAGGTGCATTTTTCTACTTTCCCCTCACTTATTAATTTATATCACCCTTTATTTATCAATTTTGACCTTATTTTGGTATATGGGGGAAGATGTTGTTTCAGCAAGATTGGTTTCCAATTTTCCTAGCAACTTTTTTCAAATGTTGAGTTCTTTTTTACGCACAAAACATGGATCTTTGGGATTTAGAAACACAAGATTACTATGATCATTTATTTCTGTGTATTGTATGCCTAATTTATTCCACTGTTGTACCATTCTATTTCTTAGCTAATACCATGTTATTTTGATGATTACTGCTTTATAATATAACTTGAAATCTGGAATTGCTAATCTATTTTCCTTAACACTTTTTGATTCCTTTGATATTCTTTTTTTTCTTTGAAATTTTGTTTTTCCAGATGAATTTTGTTACTGTATTTCTAGCTCTATAAAGCAATTCTTTGGTAGTTTGATTGATATGACACTGAAATGGTAAATTAACTTTGGCATAATTGTCATTGGCTCAGCCTACCCATGAGCATTTAGTATTTCTCTAGTTGTTTAGATCCATCTTTATTTCTCTGATAGGTGTTTTGCAAATGTGTTCATATGATCCCTGGGTTTATCTTGGAGAAAAGACTTCCTAGCTTTTATATTGTCTGCTGTTATTTTTAATGAAATTTCTTTTTCTATCTATTTGCTTCTGGGGTTTGTTTGTAATACAAAGAAATGCCGACAATGGGGGTTATACCTTGAAAGTTTGCTGAACTTGGTTCAATTAGTTTTTTAGTTGATTCTATAAGTATACCATCATATCATCTACAAAGAATGAATTTTGTTTTCTTTTGCCTATTTTTATTCCTTCAATTTCTTGTTCTTGTCTTATTGCTATAGTTAACATTTCTAGTGTAATATTGAATAACAGTGGTGATAATGGATGTCCTTTTGTTTTGCTTTTGTTCATTCATTTTCAGTTGTAAGTGACTCTTCATGACCCAATTTGGGGTTTTCTCTGCAAAGATAATGGAATGGGTTGCCATTTTCTTTTCTGGTTCATTTTATAGATGAGGAAATTGAAGTAAATGGCGTTAAGTGACTTGCCCAGATGGTACAACTGGTAGTTTCTGAAGTCAAATTTGAACTTGTGTTTTTGAATCCAGGCCCTGTGCTCTATCCATTGTGCCACCTATCTGCTTCTTGCTTTATTCCTGATCTTATTGGGAAGGCTTAAGATTTATCCCTATTATAAATAATGTTTACTCTTACTTTTAGATAGATACTGCTTATCATTTTAAGAAAGATTCCATTTATTTCTGTGATTTTTTTCTAGTGTTTTAGTAGGAATAAGCATTGTATTTTGTCAAATTTATTTATATAATAATATAGTTTTTATTGTTATTTTTATTTGTATATTTAAATAGGCTGATAATTTTCTTATATTGAAATAGCTTTTCATTGTGGTATAAATCCCACCTGGTCATAGTGATAATCATTGAAGTTGTAAAATTGCTGTATTCCTTGCTAGTATTTTATTTTAAAATATTTGTATGAATATTCACCAATTGGTGATTGGACTATAGTTTTATTTCTGTTTTTTCCTTCTTGGCTTAGGTATCAAAACCATATTTGTGCTACAAAAAGAATTTGGTAGGATTCCTTCCATACCTACTTTTTCTAATAGTTTATATGGAATTGGGATGAATTGTTCCTTCACTGTTTAGTAAAATTCACTTTATGAATCTATCTGGTCCTGGGGATTTTTTCTTAGTCAAATCATTGATTGTTCAGTTTCTTTTTCTAAGATAGAGTTATTAAATATTCTATTTCCTCTTCTGTTAATCTAATCTGTTTGTATTTATCTAAATATTCATCCATTTCATTTAAATTTTCAGTTTTACTGGCATATAATTGAACAAAATAACTCTTAATAATTGCTTTAATTTCATCTTCATTGATAATGGAGTCACCCTTTTCATTCTTGGTAATAGCTCTATCTGTTTTTAAATAAAAATAACAATAAATTATTGATTTTACTATTTTTCCCTAAAATTAGGTCCTAGTTTTATTTGTTAGTATAATGATTTTTTTTAATTTTATTAATCTCTTGTTTAATTTTCAGGATTTTTATTTCGGTGTTAAATTAAGGATTTTTCATTTGTCCTTTTTCTTTTTTTTTGTTGCATACCTAATTCATTGATCTCTGTATGCATTTAAATGCAAAATGTTTAAACATATGCATTTAAAGTTATGAATTTTTCCCAAGTACTACTTTGACCATATCACACAAATTGTGTAATATTGTTTCATTGTTGTCATTCTCTTTAATGAAATTATTGATTGTTGCTATGATTTATTCTTTGACATATTCATTCTTTAGGATTGGATTGTTTAGTGTCCAAGCAAATTTTAACTATGCTTTGACAGTCCTTTATTAAATCTAATTTTTATTTCAATAATTAAAGATTAAAAGATGAATCTGTTACTTTTGCTTTTCTGCATGTGGTTTTTATGCCCTTATATAAGATCAATTTTGAAACTGCCAAGTAAAGTTGAGAAAAAAGATATGCTCCTTTCTATTCCCATTCATTTTTCTTCAGAGGTCTATTATATCTAAGATGTCTAAGTTCCTATTTATCTTCTTAACTTTCTTCTTACTTATTGTATGGTAAGATTTATCTAACTCTAATATGTGAAGGTTAAAGTCCCCAACTTGTATAATTTTACTTTCTATTCCTCCTGTAACTTATTTATCTTTTCTTTTAAGAATTTGGATGCTATACCATTTGATGCATATGTGTTTTTTATTATTAATATTATTTCATTGTCTCTTTTTTAGCAATATGTAATTTTCCCATTTATCCCCTTTCATAAGCTCTATTTTTACTTTTTCTTCTCTGAGATCATAATTGCTACCCTTGCATTTTTACTTTAGCTGAAAATATAATAGATTCTGTTAAAGCCCCTTATTTTAACTCTGTGTGTGTCTCTCTATTCCAAATGTGTTTTTTGTAAATAACATATTCTTGGATTCTAGACTCTAATACATTTTCCATCTGCTTCCATTTTATAGATGAGTTTATCACATTCACATTCACATATCCCTTTTCACATTATCTCTATATTTTTCTTGAATCTTGTAATTGAAAGTCAATTTTTTTATTCAACTCTCATCTTTTTATGAGAATTTTATGAGAATATCACAATTATTTTGTCTTCCCTAAAATCATATTCCACATCAAAAAGGCCATAAAATTGTGCATATCCTCTGATTCAGCAATATCACTACTATTTCTGTATCTCAAAAAGATTAAAGACAGGGAAAAGACAAGTACCTGTACAAAAATATAAATATAGCAGTCTTTTGTGGTGGCAAAAAATTGGAAACTGAATGGCTGTCCAGCAATTGGAGAATGGCTGAACAAATTGTATATGCTTGTAATGGAATACTATTGTGACATAAAAAATGACCAACAAGATGATCACAAAAACAATGGAAAGACTTATTTGAAGTGATACAAAGTGAAGTGAGAAGAACCAGGAGAATGTTGTCCACAGTAACAACAGTAATATATGATGATCAGCTGTGAATAACAACTATTATCAACAAGGCAAGTATCTAGGACAACTCCAAGGGATTCATAACAAAAAAGGATATTTACTGACATAGAAGGACAGTGTCTGAATGCAGACTGAAACATACTATTCTTCACTTTATTTCCTTTATGAATTTTTCTCTAGTGTAATGTAAGGTGTAATATAGAAAATGGCAGCCTGGAATTTCTACAAAATACAGGGTCAAGCCTCACCCAGAATTCCAGGGGACCCCCCTGGAGAACTTTGGGTGAGGGGGCAGTTGGTAGGGAGTTGATTTCTTGGAGTTGAGGGGAGCAGATCTCTCTGCTTGCTGTTCCTGATTTGGGGTTTGCCTGGGAGGCCATAGTGGCAAAAGCCATTGTGGTTTCTATTCAGGAGTTTGCCTGTCTAGTAGAATTAGACATTTCCAGCATCAATATAATAATTATTTAGTTATATAGACATTAGAAGTAATTCCTATTAGCTTTGAGAGCAAGTTAGCTAAAGGTCTGCCACTCCCTCCTGGGGGGTAGGGGCAGCTTCAACCTGACAGTTCAGGGCTTCCCAGTTCTTATCCAAATCCTAAATACCCCCTCTTGCCTTCCCCTTCCTTCTTTTATCAATATAAGCTTTATCTTTGATAGCAGTGCCTACGTATTATTTGGGTATACTCACTACAACCATTAAGCTTTATTGCTGTCAGTTGCCAGCCTAATAAGTCTGTTCCTTCTCAATCCTTAACATCAAGATATCTAGTTTGTACTCAGTCCTCAACCTGACCTGTGGGGAATATAAGTTGAGGAGAACATCATTAGAGATTAGCTTTGCTGAGCCTTGTCAGAAGTCATTGCCCTGCTTCCATATTCAACTGAAAACTAACTGCTGAGTAGGAGGGCTTTGAGAACAAGAAGCACTTGCCCCTCCCCACTCACTCAAGCCTTTGGGGGAGGAGAGTGTCTTACAGGCATCTGGCCCTGGCCAGTCCATCAGTTTCCCAACATCCCTGTTATTACAAACATAACAAAGGGGAGAAAGGTTTTTTGGTGGTTCTTTTTTGGTTTCAATATATTAAAAGGTGGTCTCCAGGGGAAATTTCCCCAATTAAGGAATAACCTCAAGTCAAAATTGACTTTATGGAAGCTGATTTATAATTGAGAAGACAGAGAGAGGAAATAAGGAAATAAGAATCTAACACAGTAGGTAAATTACTACAATCCCCTAATTAGTCCAGGTAGATCTAATTAACCCTCAGCTGAGAGTCAGAGGGCCAGAGGCCCAAAGGTGAATGAAGCAAAGCTTCATTCATAGAGTCTCTATTAAAGGGAAGTTCCTTAAGAGAAGATCAGGAAGATTCAGTCTTTAAACTCACCACATCGACTTCCAAAGAAGATATTGAAAGTAGTCTCACCAAGTTCTCAGTGTTCAAGCCAGCACTCCTCCATGAACCAGGAAAGCTAGAAGACCAACCCTAGCTGCCTGAGGTCTCTTTTTAAAGGGGTCACTTATGTGTCACTTCCTGTGCCTCCCTCCTAGTTTGCATGTTCAATTACAACAGATGCTTTTCTTAGGACTGCCTAGGGGGCAGTCAGTTGATTCTGATTCATCACCTACTCTAGCGCACGTGGGTTACGGACCTCCCAAAATTGGAGGAGTTCTCACCTTTGGTGATTAAAGATAGGCAGTGTAGACTTAATCTAATTGTCACAGTAAGCATATGTGTCTTGTTTCACAATATGGTGAACATGGAAATATGTTTTATATGATCATATATTATAACATATATCATATTAGCTACCTTTTGGGGGAAGAGGGACTGGTGGGAGGACGGGAGAGAACTTAGATGTCAGAAAACAAATATTAAAATTATATCAACATGTAATCAAAAAATAAAAATTACAGAAAATTTTAAAGGAAAAAAATCATTTTCCGCACACTCCACTCCTTTAACATGGCAGCAGCTAACTCTTGTATAATCCTGACTGGTTCCACAGTATTTGAATGCTTTCTTTCTGGTTGTTTAAAGTATTTTCTCTTTGACCTAGAATATCTGGATTTTGACTATAATATTCCTTGAAGTTTTCACTTCTGGATTTTTTTCAGGTGTTAATCATGGGATTCTTTTGATTCCTATTTTACCCTCTAATTCAAAGATATCAGAGTAGTTTTCTTTAATAATTTCTTTAAGTATGATAACTAGGATCTTCTTGTTGTCATTGCTTTCAAGTAACCAAATAATTCTTGAATTATCTCTCCATCTGTTTTCCAGGTCGATTTTTTTCCAATGAGATATTTTATATTTTTTCTATTTTTTCAAACCTTTGACTTTGTTTTATTGTTTCTTGATGTCTCATAGAGTCATTAGCTTCTACTTGTCCAAATCTACTTTTTAAGAAATTATTTTCTTCAATGAGCTTCTGTACCTCCTTTTCCATTTGATCAATTCTGCTTTTTAAAGTGTTATTTTCATCAGTGGATTTTGGATCATTTTTCATTTGATCAGTACTGTTTCTTAAGTTGTTGTTTCCTTCAGTATTTTTGTGCTTCTTTTACCAAGTTGTTAATTATCTTTCATACTTTTCTTTCATTTTTTTCTACTATCACTCCTATTTGAATTTAAAAATCAGTTTTTTAATTCTTCTGGTAATTCTTGTTGGGCTAGTTTCTGATTTACATTTTTTCTTTGAGGCTTTTCTTATACTTGTTTTGACTTCTGTATTTGTGTCTTGATCTTCCTTGTTATCATAGTTAATTTTTATGATCAGGTTTGGGGTTATTTTGTTTGTTTAGTTTTTTGTTGTTTACTCAGGTTTCCACCCTATTTATTTATTTGGAAATGTATATTAATGTTCATATTTATTCCCAACATGGGGTTTAAAAGGTCTATCACAAGCTTCAGGATTTTTCACACTACTGTGTTCAAAGCTAGTTGTTAGTATTTGGAAGTTTTTGATGTTTCCAAGGGGATGTTATCTGGTGAGAAGTACAGTCACTCCTCTGTTGGTCTGAAATCTGGACCTTACCCAGGAAGGGTTACTGATCCTTTTGAATTGCTATCAATACTTCTCCTCAGGACTCCTCTTCCCTTAGTATTAGATGCTATTCCTCATGGTCACTGATCTCTTGGGGCCAGAAGTGACACTGCCTCTCAGAATTTTCACTCCTTCTTTACGAAAAGTGCTCTTATTCACTCTTAAACTATGTCTCAGAAGTGCACACAGGCAATGGAGTTGCAAAACAGCATCTAATTCTGCATCCATCATTAGAACAGGAATGCCCTGTAATCTCTTTCTAGCTAGTTGCTGAGTCCTGTTGTGAGGATTATTTAGGTATTAGTTTATATATAGTTAATGTGGACCTAGCAGGAAGGGCTGAAGAATTCCACATGGAATGGGGAAGCAGAAAGTTGCTTGCACTCTCGGAGAAGGACTCCATGGTGAGAGTTACAGGTAGTAACTGATTCTCTGGGAGACCTCAGAGCTTGTGGAATTGTATGTACCCTGATTCCCTGGGATCCTGGAGTGTGGTGAAGGTTGTAAGCAGAGGACATCTATCCGGCACAACAGCACTGAGTAGGGAGTGATCTGTGATCTGGTGGACAGCTTGCAGGCTCCTTTCCCTACTGGGCTGCTTTGGACCATCAGTTCTGGAGGAGTTGGTTCCTGGCATCCTAAAAACATCTCTGGACTCTACTGTGAGGATTCCCACTCCAGTCCTGTTATTCTCTGGGCCCTGCCTGGCTTAGGTCTTAGTTTAGTGTAGTCAAGTCTTTCCCTTGACCCTGTGGTTTGCCCTTAGCTTGTAAGTGTAGAATCCCAATTCCCATCCTTTATTATTTTTTCCCACATTAAACTGTTATAAACTTTTACCTGTTGCCTGCTGGTTCCATAGGCCCTTGCCTAGGTGGGCTGAGTGACTATTGGGCTTAACTGCCATTCCTGTTGGTAGTTAGCTCCTTGGCAGTAAACCCTGGTCTCCCTATCCTGTTTGGTCCTGTCCTTCTGACATTCCTGTCTCTCTCAACCCAGTGTGAACCCACAAATAATAATAGTTGACATCCCTCCAATCCTCCATTACAGTCCCCTAACTATCTCTGAAATGAGAGTTTCCTAAACTAGACAGACACCACCTAGTCCCAGACCAGCCTCCTCCACTCAGATCAAAGTTCTTCTTTTCTAATGTCATGTCTCTGACTGGAAAAATGTCTTACTCAGACCTTTTATTGACTTTGTCAAGTTAGAAACCAATTTGAGATGTTATTTTTAAATTGTTTTGAGGAGAATGTTGAGAGACCTAAGTTTTCCCTATTTTGTCATTTTGGATCTACCCCCAGAAGTCCTTTCTCAGATACTTTCAATATTTTTCTGTGAGGTGTCCTCTCAGAACCATCTGTGTTGCTACAGCTTTACTATGCCTTTCTCAAATAATTGTTATTATTTTTTGCCCCTTTTATAAGTAAAATGTATAAATAAGAAAGGGAGAGAACTTTATATCAGGAAATGTTCTTTTTTATATAAACCCTTAATTTTGGTGTATTGTCTCATAGGTGGAAGAGTGGTAAGGGTGGGCAATGGGGGTCAAGTGACTTGCCCAGGGTCACACAGCTGGGAAGTGACTGAGGCCGGGTTTAAACCTAGGACCTCCTGTCTCTAGGCCTGACTCTCACTCCACTGAGCTACCCAGCTGCCCCCAGGAAATGTTCTGATAAGGTGTATTATACTTTTTTTATAAAGAACTTGGGGAAGTCTGGATGAGATGATACAATTCTGCAGATCCACATCTGGTTGAATGGCTGGGCTCAAAAAGTACTTGTTAATAATTCAATGTCAAATTGGCAGGAAGTCTTTAGTAGAGTACCCCAGGAATATTGCTTGCCCTTGTGCTATTAGTATTTTTATTAATTACTTGGATAAGGAAAAATTACATGATCAGCAAATTTGTAGGAGCTATAAATTTGGGAGGTGTAACTAACCCAGGAGACAGAATCAGAATCGAAAAACATCTGTCATCCAGTGTGTTAGTTACATCTCCCAAAAGGTTAACAGCACAAGGCTAAGTACACCTAATGAATGCCCACTTATTAGATTTAGTATAAATATAGGTCCTTGTCTATCACACAGTATAACGTCTTATATTTGGGTACCCAAAAAATCAACTCCACAAGTACAACATTGAGGAAGAATTAGACTACAATCTGGAAAGACCTAGGGGTTCTAGGATTACAAGTTCAATATAAGTCATCAATATGATCCATAATTTCATGATTGTAAGAAGTTCTTGAGAAGTTCCTAATGAGGACCTTCTACAAATGAAGATTACCTTTACTGAAACTTATGATCTTAAAGAACAGCATTGAATGCGAAGATAAGTATTAGAGTCATTTACCATTACCAGTATATGGCAGAAGTAAGACCTGAATTCATGTCTTTCTGATACTGAGACCCAGTGTTCACTGAAAGTCTTGAGGTGTCATAAGGTTGCCACTTGGTAATGCTTTCCAGATAACACCTTGGTTAGGTGTTAACCTAGATGATCTTTGAGATTCCTTCCATTGTCAAGAGTATGACTTTTTGTTAGAAATGGATGCCCAGAAAAATATGAGTTCCAATTTATGCATTCCTAAAATTGTATACAACCCAAAAAAGAAACAAAGTAGTGAAGGCAATATGTACCAGTGCTCTTGGGTTGTACATATTATCTCCACCACCACCTCCCATATCCATAGCCCTTCAGCAATGCTATTCAATTATGTGATGAAGCTTTGGGTGCCCTGAAAGCTGTTCATCAAAACTCATCTCAGCTTGGCACCTATTTCCAGCATCAACAGCCAAACAATTTCTGCTGAGCCCCAATGCCAGCTGAACACATGGGCATGAAAAGAGGCAGCCAAAAGACCATCTTCAAGCAGAGTCAGTCAACAGATAATTTATCTTTGAGCCTGGGGCATGTTTGGTGAGGGCAAGCTCTCTCCCCTTAAAAATCCAAATATTTCTTGGCTATTGGGTTGCTGGCCTTTAATAAAGCATATGGGCTCATTGTCAGCCAAGCTACCTTCCTAAGATGAAATCAAAAGTTCTAGATATATGGTAATATCTACATATTTGTTGCACTTTACAACACATCATCTTTGAACCTCACAATACCGCTATGTGATAAGCAAAACAAGTATCTCCATTGTACCCATGAGGAACCAAAAGCCCAGCAAAATTAATGGCTTGTCCAAGGCCACATGACTAAATAGTGACAGAACAAGGATTTGAACCCAAGCCTCCTGAGGCTGAGTAGTGCTTTTTCCACCATATTACACCTCAAGTCAAAGGAAACTTGAGGACCCAGTGATTAAGGAACTGAGCCAGAACTGCTATAGTGGTTACTGTCATTCTTCCTACTGTTTCAAACCTACTTACAAAAAGAAGAATGAGATGCACTAACACACACACACACAGAGAGAGAGAGAGAGAGAGAGAGAGAGAGAGAGAGAGAGAGAGAGAGAGATATTCCTGGGGAGGAAAGGAATAGACTAAGGAAAGGATTATGGAAGAGGCAGCAAATAAACTGAGATTTTAAAGAAAATTATTGATATGTTTTTAATAACATCTTCATTTTCAAGTATGTTCTGCCCTTCCTATATGTCTCAGAATCAAGAAAAATATATTTCAGCACCTTTCCCTTCCTCTTCTTTATTCTCTGTTGCAAAGGATGGTTTTCTGGGATTGAGAGAGTAGAGCAGCATTAGTGATGTTTTTTGGGACTGAGTGCCCAAACTGCAACTTCAAACTGCCTGTAAGCCCCTGGCATTACCCCCGGAGAGCAGAGGGAGGAAGTGCTCAAATTGGGTGGTGGAACAAAGGGATAGGGCATGCAAAAATGTCCTGGGCACTGTGGAGAGAGGGAATAGGGCAGCCCCCTCTGTGCTGCCCTGGCACCCATGCCATGGCTTCTCCAAAACAGGAGCAGAGGAATACATTGCAAAATCTAGGTTATTTAAAAGATGTAAACAAAGATTTAAGAAAAAAAGAAAAGTTGTTCAGCAAAACTAACAGATCATAAACCAATATATGTGATGCTCCACACCCTTTAGCTCCTTGCCTACCTCTGCAAAGAAGGTAGAGAAACATTTTCTCATTTCTTGTTAAGGTCATTTGGTCATAACTGCGTAGCATTGTTTTAGGTTTCTTTTATCATTGTTTATCTTACCATTTACATTGTTGTAACCACTATGTTTATTGGTTTCCTCTTCTGCTTGCTTTACTTTGTATCCATTTATATAAGACCTTTCCCATGTATCTCTGAATTCTTCATATACATCATTTATTCAAGCACAATAACATTCCTTTATACTCATATACCACAATTTATTTAACCATTTCACAGTTAACAAGTATCTGCTCTATTTATATTTCTTTGCTACTACAAGAATTGCTGCTATGAATATTTCAATTTGGGATTTTAACAAGTTGAACTTTGGATCAAGAATGGGGAAGAGCAACACAAGGGGGAGATGGGAATTTTAGGCATGTGTTAACAAAGAGAACAAAAGAAGAGATGAGTTTGAGGAGCAGCAGTAGAGAAATTAAGCCAAAGTATATGTGAAGTGAAATAACACCAGGTAAAACTGAAATGACAGATTTATTTTTTCCTTTGATATTGTGTTATTTCTCCTAGATTTGACTCATATGGATACTTTATCACTTCTATCAATATCTGTGAGAATATTCTATGCACACATCAATGGGAACATGAGAATAAAATAGACAACCTTTAATAGATAACTTATCTATTGAAAGTTCTATTTTCAGATTATATAACTGCCTAAAAGATATAGGAATATAAGATGCCCCTGTGACTATAGTTTGTTGATTTATTTTGATTTTCTAGAACAAAATTTAACTTTAAAGTCTCTCTTCAAACAAGCTATCCCCCACATATGTTAAAATCATTCAAAATTTAATGATAGGTGAAACCACTGAGGAAACCTTGTTCATCAGTCTGAGGCAGATGAGTTGACAATTGACTGAATCTGGATTTAATAATACCTAACTGATGATAATAGTAGACATAAAAATTAAAAGACATATGACACAATGTATGTGTATACTTTATAATTGTATATGATGATATATTGGTATACCTATTTTAATACATGAACGTAAATAAATCCCCTAAAATTCCACCTAGTTAAAGAATTAATCCTCTATAAAAGCAACACAGAAGGTAGTTCCAAGCTGATTTGCAAAGAAATAAGAGGCATTAAATTATCTAGAATTTAGTTTGAAAAAAATAATGATATTTTAAAGATATAAAAGTATCATAAATTAAAAAATTGCAAGGCATGTTTTAGCTTGATGAAAAAATCCTAACAATTAGAGCTTTCAAAAAATGAAACATTTTTGTACAAGTCTTTTTCCTTATTATCTCTTTGGAGTATAAACCAAGCAAAGAGATAATAAGGAAAAAGACTTATGCAAAAATGTTTATAGCCGTGCTCTTTGTGGTTGCAAAAAAAATTGGAAAATGAGAGAATGTCCTTCAATTGGGGAATGGCTGAACAAATTGTGGTGTCTGTTGGTGATGGAATACTATTGTGCTCAAAGGAATAATGAACTGGAGGAATTCCATGTGAACTGGAATGACCTCCAGGAATTGATGCAGAGTGAAAGGAGCAGATCCAGGAGAACATTGTACACAGAGACTGATACACTGTGGTACAATCAAACATAACAGACTTCTCTACTAGCGGCAATGCAATGACCCAGGACAATTCTGAGGGACTTATAAGAAAGAAAACTAGCCACATTCAGAGGAAAAACTGTGGGAGTAGAAACACAGAAATAAAACAACTGCTTGAACACATGGGCTGATGGCAATATTATTGGGGATGTAGACGCTAAACGATAACTCCAGTCCAACTATCAATAATATGGAATTAGGTCTTAATCAATGATACATGTAAAACTTAGTGGAATTGTGTGTCGGCTACAGTGGTGTATGTGGAAGTTTGGGGGAGAGGGAAAGAATGTGAAACGTAATTATGGGAAAATATTCAAAATAAAATTTTTTTAAAAATGAAACATGCTGCCTCAGTGGATAGTAAGCTCTCCATAAATGGGGGGATTCAGGCAAAGGCTGGATGATTATCTGTCAGAGAAATTGCTGTATCTTTCATATCGGTCCTCTTTACTCTTCCCCTTGCTATCACCTTAGTGCCAGCTGTCATTACCTTTCACCTAAATAATTGCAATAGCCTCTTAATAGGTCTCCCTATCTCGAGTCTGTATCCCCCTCCAATCCATCCTTGGCAAATCTGCTTGACTAATTTAAAAGGAATTATAGAATCTCAGACAAGGAAGGGATTTCAAAATGTATCTAGTCCAATAGCTCTGCTCATTCCTTTTNATATATATATATACACACACACACATATGTACAGTCATCCCTCGCTATATCACAGTTCACTTATCATGGCTTCACTGTATCGTGGGTATATATATATATATTTCTGTAATTTGTAGTTTTTGCTATATCATGGGATTTTGTGGATGAATACCATACTGTAACAATGGAAATGCAGTATGCCACTACTGCTTGCACAAGTTTGCCAATGTGAAATTGTACATGGCACACTAATGGCTGATGAAATTAAGGGCAACCAACCACAGCACTGTGTTCTGTATCCTGGGCACTGATGTTCAGTATATATAAGAGTGTGGGAAAGGTTAATAAGAGTGTGGGAAAAGTTTATAGGAGAGTGGGAAGGATTTATTAAGCCTTAAAACATATACATATATATATATATATATGTATATAAATATAATAAAATAAATATAACTCCACTACTTCATGGATTTTTACCTATCACGGGAGTCTCTGGAACATAACTCCCATGAAAGGTAGGGACCACTGTACATCCAATATATGATATATGAATATATAGCATATATCTACATTTAAGTATATACACAATCTATAAAACAGCTGTTATAAATGGCTCTTGCTAAACACTATGGTACTAAAGAAAAAAACAAATATGCTATCAAGCATTCTAAGCAAATATGCACTGATCACTTCTAAATTAGGAATTGACATCAGTAAATCCAGCTCTGGGCTAACCTACATGATTTAGCCCATCAGAGACAGTCTCTGAAGTACAGGGCCCCTATATAGAGAAATGTAGTAGTTGAAATGTACAACTAAAATTGTGAAGGGATGAAAGTTAGGATAAGGCATGGGTATCAGAGTAGAAGAATAGGGAAGAATTAAGGAATTTTAGATTGGACACAGGATAGATTTAGGAGGAAGAATGCAAAATGGAGAGTAAAGGATAGAAGTCTACGAATAAAAAGAGAATGTGAGAGTCCCAGATGAAAAAAGAGATAGTTATGGAAGAGAGAGGGTAGTAGTAATATCTTAGTTATATCTACCCCTGAGGAGAGCTGAGCTATACTGTAGATACTAGTCATCGCACTGGAATGATTCATGAGCTAGGAGCCAATATAGTCTAGGAGAAATTAACTAAAAATATTAAAGTCCTTGAGGATTAGAGGAAGGATGATGGCAAAGAAATAGAGTATGAGGTAAGTACTAAACTCCTGAAGAAAGAAGAGTATAACAAAGAAGATGATAGCTTATGGCAACAAGGATATATACCAAATATCACAGTGAACTTCAAAGGAGACAAGTGCAGAGAGATGATAGCTGAGAAAGGGTCTGAAAATCACAGAGGAAAATGAAGAACATGTTGACTACTGTAAAGTAAGCAGATGATGAACATGATGAATTTAAAAATTGTAAACAGAGAACTCTCCCTGTAAAAAAAATCAAATCTGAGAGCTTTGTGATTATAGTGACTGAAGTTGGCTGCAAAGAAAGGATATAAGAAGATATATCTCTATCCCTTCTTCGTAGAAGAGGGAAACTGTGAGTATAGAACCCCGCAAATAACATCAGACTTAGTTGAATTTCTTGGTTGGATTTGCTAAACTTTTATTTGTTTTTTGCTCTTTTTTATTGTTATAAAGCAACTAAGTCAAGTAATAGAGATTTCTGTGAAGACTTAGAAAAGTCTAAGTTCAAATCTACACCAGATACTTATGAACTGTGTAACCCTGGACAAGTCACTTAATCTCTGCCTCAGTTTCCTCACATGTAAGTATGGGATACTAATAGCATTTATCTCTTAGGGTTTGAGGGAGAACAGAATGAAATAATATTTGTAAATCAATTTAAGAATTTTAAAAATCATATAAATGCTAAGTATTACTTGTTGAGTATAGGTTAACTCTCTGGTGGGAGGTGGAGGATGTATTATTTTTAAATTTTAAGGTGATATAAAAACAAAAGATATCAATTTAAAAAAATGTTTTTAAAGGAGTATGTTGAGTCCTCTGCCTCCTAGGCATAAGAAAAGAAGTAATCAGCCCTGGAGGGGATATCCAGGGATATAACTTTTCCTAAAGGGAGCCAGATTTCAGGGAATACAAGAAAATGGAGTATAAGGTAAAGAGATAGAGCTTGGTAGTACAAAAGTAGCAGCTATAGAGATCATTGTGGAAGTAGATCCCCATCAGTTTTCTCCCCATACTCCACTTCCCAATCTGTTACTCTCTCTGACTTTAAAGCTAACGCTAGAAATCATCTAATCCAGAGCCAAAGAATGAAAGGTGAAATTCTGAAATTTCAGAGCTAGAAGGATTAACCCAACCCTTTCATTTTATGCATGACTCATTACTATAAATTTCCTAACAAATTATTATCCAGCTTCTGCTTGAAAGAGAACTCCACTTTAAAAATCAACCAATTCCCCTCAATTGGGGAATGGCTGAACAAACTGTAGTATAGGATGGTGATGGAATACTATTGTGCTATAAGAAATGATGAAGCATGACTTCAGAAAGAGCTGGAAAGACCTGTAAACTGATGCAGAGTGAAATAAGCAGATTCAGAACACTGTATACAACAACAACTATATTATGAGATGATCAACTGTGAAAGACAACTATTCTCAGCAATACAATGATCCAGGACAATTCTAAAGGACTTGTGACAAAAAAAATGCTATCCATTTCCAGAGAAAGAACTCAGAGTCAGAATATAGATGAAAGCATACAATTTTCCACTTTAGTTTATTTGGATTTTTATTTGGGGGGGCTGGGTATTTTTCTCTTACAATAATGACCAATATAGAAATATGTTTTATATGATAATACATGTATAACCCAGAAAAAAAGAATTCAATCAGTTCAATTCTCAAACAGACCTGATTAATTAGGAAGCTTGTTATTCATAATTTTGCCCTCTGGAACTAGGCAAAAAGGTCTAATTCTACTGCTTTCCTGAGCATCCTTCAAATATTTGTAGTTATCCCTTATCAAATTCCTATTGTAGCTCTCGGTCACATGACATGATTTTGAATCTGCCTGCAGCATCCTGGTCAACTTCCTCATTGCTTTTCACTCCACTTGCTGAATTTCAATTTCCTCATCCATTAAATGAGGGACTTAAACTAGATAACTTCTAAGTTCCCATCCAGTTCTATACCCATGATCATTTCCATAACTCCTGTCCCTCACAAAGCTGTCTCTACAACCACAATAATATATTAGACACCCCAGACCAGTTACCAGTACTCCTTCCTGTATTCTGAGGCTAGCAGAGGTATTTTACACCTGGGCCCACCTATTCCCTTCCTTCCTCTATGCTAACAATAATACTTAAGAGAGAAATATTACAAGATGCCTTTAAAACTATTCTTAATTTGTGTTACTATACTTCTTTTATCCCTCCTCTTTTTATTATAAGGGAAGGCTAGAGGTTGAGGGAAGAAGGGATACAGTGGGAAATGTAGGTAAAGTAAAAAACTAAAGATATTTTTTGATTTAAAAAAATTAGTTTGGAAAAAAATCTCCCGTATCGGCTGAATTTCCCAAGACATCTTCTCCATATCCAAATGTGCTTCTCTTGTACACATTCATTGCTTTTTAACCCACTGTATAAAATTGATAAGGCAGGAGGATGATAGATTTTGCAAATTAATTCAAATAGTTATCCTTCTCATTAGCTGGCCTTTTGTTTTCCATTCTTTAAACAAGTGGGGACTATTAAATTAAATCTCTATAATCCACACATTAAGGATTCTTGAACCATGTGCCTATGAAAGATTAAACGTCATTACCCAGTATTTTTTTAAAAGTCACAGTAATGCATTAAAGGGCAGGATGAAGAGCTCAAAGCATCTTAGCTGCCCAATTTAGGGCAATTTCTAGGCAAGATGGATGCTCAAGTTTTAGAGTCTATCCTCCATTTCTACTTCGACAGTTATTCTCTTTGCCATGTATGAATGTGTTTTTTGTTGATGTAGAATCCTAACTCAAAGAATATCAAATCTGGAAAGGAACTTGGAACATCAGACATAGGATAGAAGAACTAAAACACCCCTAGAGTTCATTTAGTACCAGCACCTCATTTAGCAGACGTGAAGCCAACAATCACATAGCTAGTTGGTGGCATATCCATAAATAAAAATCCAATTTCTGAACTCCTAAACCACCATTCTTTCCAAGTTAATATTTAGACATATGT
This sequence comes from Gracilinanus agilis, assembly GCF_016433145.1. Classification (NCBI taxonomy): domain Eukaryota; kingdom Metazoa; phylum Chordata; class Mammalia; order Didelphimorphia; family Didelphidae; genus Gracilinanus; species Gracilinanus agilis. The sequence goes on from NC_058135.1 coordinate 202,828,238, forward strand.
GTTCATAGCTAGTAATTTACTTATATGTCTTGTTGAAAATGTTATCTTTTAAAACATGAAGGAACCAACAAATGGAATGCATATTCTCTACCTTTTACCAACAAAGAACTGATTATTGGGGTGGAAAAGATGAAAAACTTTGTGGGGAATGTTATCACTTCATATAAGAAATATTTGAGAAATGAAAGGAGAGCCAAGCATGGCCTGAAATGGACCTTAAATTATAGGAGAATAGATTTTAAAGGGCCCATTGTCTAAGGGCTGGGAATTCCCCAAGTATGAAATTCTGAAGACACGAAGAAAAAAAAGTGAGGAGAAAAGAGGAAGTTATTTTTAAAAGAATGACAGGGACACAGAGGGAACTTAGTGAGCATCTTGAGTTTTAAAAACACATTCTGAAGGTAAAAGCAAAAACAATTAAGTACAAAATTAATACAAAAGTGTGATACGGTCTTATAAGAACAAGTCCAGGAGCACTAAAGCCCAGGATAGCCTGAATCTGGTAAAGAAAAGGAAGGAAAATAAAAAGATAAGTGATTTGTTGTCATCAAATTGAGAAAAAGAGAAGTAAAGAAGGGGTACAATAATCAGAGGTGACAGGACATTGATTACAGATAACAAGGAGAAGTTAGAGTTGCTGATTCTACTTTTTAAATGAAGAAAAATTATTTTTGGACTAGAAAAGACATAGCAAAATCAAGAATTAAAAACAAAGATAGTAATAGGGCACAAATCTACCCTTCATGAATTCAAGTTACCAAGCCTAGATAAGTTAAATCCTCAGGTATTGAAAGAACTGGAAGCTGTGTTTGCAGGACCATTCTTGGTGATCTTTGAAAGATTATTAAGATTGGGACAGAAGTTGCAATATTTGAGGATAGCAAATGTTCTAATTGTCAAGAAAGAGATGATCTGGATAGTCTCTAAATTACAGGGCAGTGAGCTTAACTTCAATTCCTGGCACAATTTTTGAGCCTGTTATCAAAAAGGTGGCTAATGAACATCTACAAAAGGAAGCTGTGATCTCAAAAAACGGCATGGCTTCATCAAAAATAGAAAATGACATGCTAATCTCATTATCTTTTGAGACTGTGATACTAGACTGCCAGAACAGGAAAGTGCTATTAATATAGATAGGCTTGATTTTAGCAAAACATTTGATAAATACTCTCATGCTCTCTTTATGGAAAATATGAAGAGATGAGAATCAAGCCTGGAGATGGGAGGTACTGGGTTCAAATCTGAAGTCAGACACTTCTAGCTGTGTGATCCTGAGACTGGTTCTGAGACAGAAGGTAAGAGTATATATATATATATATATGAAGAGATGACAATAGAACAAGCTATATTTAGAACTACTTGGATGGTGAATCACAAGAATAATCATTATTATTGACTACTTCAGCATCAACTTTAAGGATATTTCTAATTGAGATCTCCAGGGATCTTGTGCTTTGTACTCTACAGTAGAGTACATTTGCATCAACGACTTGGATAAGGCATATCTTAAAGGTAAAAAGGAATGATTATAGAACTTGCAGATGACAATTGGGAGAAATTGCTAATACTCAGGAAGGTAGAATCAGGATTCGAAAACTCTCAACAGGCTAGAAAAATGAGCTGAATCTAAAGATGAATTTTTTTAATGTAGTCTTAGAAGAAGATAGGTGGTTCAGTGGATAGAGTACTAAGATCTGAGTTCAAATTTGACCTCAGACACTTACTAGCTATATAATCATGTCATTTAACTGCTTTCTGTCTCAGTTTGCTCAACTGTAAAATGAGGATAATAATAGCACCTGATTCACAGGGTTATTGTAAGGTTCAAATATGATCATACTTGTAAAGTACCTATAAAATATTTGGCATTTAGTAGGCATTATATAAGGGCCAGCTATAATTATTATTATTATTACCCTTTAAACCTTTCCAGCTTTTTTCCAGTTTAGTGATCCTGCCAGGGAATGTACACTATTAATATAGCTTTCAAAATACTAAAGTCAGTCACTTCTATGCCATCTTGAAACATTTTCCAAGACTTTACCAAAGAAGATTTATGTATTATAAATGCATAAATATATTTCAGTAGGTTTGCCTTCCTATGATATTTTATGAATTAAGTTGTAGGTAAAAGTAGCAAATGGAAAATTCAAATAAGCATTGATGGCTGAATCATATAATATTTCTCTGGACCAATCAAATTCATGGTTTTTCTCCTTTTTTTACAAATGACTTAAAAATTAGGGGATGGTAAGTTCATGATAAAGGTTATTTAGAAGTAGAAGAGTATATGAGTGACCAAGAGTTTCGTTTGAGTATATTATAATGTGCTCCTTCCAAAACCTTGCAGGTGTGCCATGTGATTAATGAGGGATCATTGTCTGGTGTTACCAGAAGGCAAACATTTCTAATTACCAATAAGCTAAACTATAATTACTATGCAAATGATTTCCATAATGTCATGGAAACTGGTCATTATAGGGCAAACAATTCACAATGTTAATTGAGGTTAGTTGGTTTCCGGAAAGTAAATAATATTAAAAATAAAACAAATTTCAGCTAATATTAGCTTTGAATTTGCTTATAAAGGAATGTCTTTTGCTTAATGTACTTTTACTTCATAAAAATATATCATGTTCACTTCAATCTCTATCATCCTTGTAGCATTTTTAAATTATGAAATGTTAAGAAAAGACAAAGAACATGAAAATTTAAGCTTTAGGCCAAGGGTTATCCATTGATGTTCCATAATCTTGAGACATGAGTTGATAAGGGATGTGAGGAAGAGGACAAAGAAAGAGAAGTTGCTTTTTTACATCAAAATATCAAAGGGTCATAGATTTAGAGAGCTATGTTGTGAGCAAGTGACCTTAGAGAACATTTTCAGAGGGAATATATAGTACAGTAGAGAAATTACTAGCTTTGGAATCAGAGGGCCAAGGGTCGCATCTCACCTCAGTCATTTACTTATTGTGATGGTGGACAAGTCACTATCCCTTTTTAGACCTCAGTTTCTCATCTATAAAAATGAGGAGGTTAGACCAACTGACTTTCAAAATCTCTTCCAATTATAAATCTATGGTCTTATGATATAGTTGTAATACTGGGAGCTACTCACAAGGGTTTTCCAAGACAATACACACCAGGTTCAAGGTATTCTATCGATCCATTTCTGCTCAAATCTATAACTCAGGAAACCCTCTTGATATTTTTCTATTTTCCAGCTGGAGGACACACTCAATTCAAATAAAAAATTCTACTAGGAAAATAGCAAAGATAAGCTCCTCCCAATAAACACAAACCATACTTTCCTATAAATACACAGTGTAATTTAGAAATGTTAGCAAAGCATATGATTTTTCAATTCTTTATTTCGGTTTGTGTTTTGGAGTTTTGGTTTTGTAAGATTACTCACAGAAATGAATGATATGGAAAAAACTAATTAAATTAAATTAGAAATATTAGCATACTTAGAGAACACAAGCAAAAGGATATATAGGAAGAATAGATTACAACCAAAATATATGTGTACCAGGGTAAACACATGGAGAATACATGTGACAAAAGTGAAACAGCAATTTAGTTTTTGGTACTATAGAGTCATATCTCTACTTCCATTAGGCTTTCGCTCGACTGACCATGGAATGAAAAAGAGAAGGAAGGAAAGAAAGAAAAGAAGGAAGGAAGGAAGGAAGGAAGGAAGGAAGGAAGGAAGGAAGGAAGTAAGGAAGGAAGGAAGGAAGGAAGGAAGGAAGGAAGGAAAGAAGGA
>NC_058135.1:202834945-202861919 GCF_016433145.1 Gracilinanus agilis
GAAGGAAGGAAGGAAGGAAGGAAAGAAGGAAGGAAGGAAGGAAGGAAAGAAGGAAGGAAGGAGTTTATTTTTTAAGAGGAGAGGTAAAGGAAGAGAGAAGAGACAGGAAAAAGAAAACTTAAGAACCACAGCATAGAACACTCAAATCTAAACTAGGTATCAGAAGATCTGGATTTCAGCCCTGCCTTTTATTAACTATTTGACTTTGGACAATTCATTTAATATCTATAAGCCCAAGTTTTCATCTGTAAAATTAAGATAATAATATTTGACCTCTCTGCCTCATGGAAAGGCTATGAACATCAAATGTAATGCATTTTTGTGTGGCAGTGCTTTGAAAGTTGTGAAACACCATATGGGAGCAAACTATTATATCATCAAGGTCATAAATACAAGGAAGGGTCCTGGACCCTCAATAAGAGTAACAAAGGCAATGAGTTTGCTGTACCACAAAACAGGTCTGGCTCTCTTATAGTAAATAAGTATTCCAAGTCTAGTTTAGTCAGGAGAGAATCCCTGTCCAGGACCTGAAAAGCTCAAATGTCTCAAAATACTAATTGTCCCACTCAATTGCTATGGCCAATTCAACAGAGCTTCAACCACCACGATCCAATGACAACTTCATCCAAGCTATTTCTATGAAGTACCAGAGATATATTTAAAGATTTCCTAATTATAATATCACTAACTGTTTTCCGGCACCTCTGAGACATATCTCCGAATGATGATTCAGGTTGTGGATGCTATGAATAAGTTCTAAAAGAAATTGTATTTCTGGGAAGCCCTGGCCTTGTTCCATTTGATGAGATGATTGGTTCCTTCCTTGTGTTGAGAGCCTGTGAGTTCTGCTCTTTAAAAAAAACCCTTATCTTCTGTCTTAGAATCAATACTAATATTAGTTCCAAGTAGTTAAATTTCCAATTAGTTTTTCTGAACTTTTTCCTTTTTCAATCTTAGAAGGGAAAACTCGGTTGGTGGTAGATGGAGGAAGGGCATATTCAGGAGTGAATGTGATCAATATGAAGTATTGGCAAAAAAAAGTATACAGAATAATGGTTCATGGGCAATAAATAGCAAAGGTCATTCCTTTCTGGCAAAAAAAAATGGCATTGCTGTGGAGCAAGCTACAGGTCAGGTCATTTGAAAAACAAACTGTGAAAATGACAATTGGAAAAACACCTCCTGCTCTTGGGGGAAAAAGATGTGAAAAGCTATATAAAGCGAAAACAAATATTAATATATGTTCTTTTCATTTGGTAGTTGGGACATGGCAAAGGAGATTACAGAAATGACCCTGTGTTCAACCCCAACATTAATGACAGTTTACAAGTGGTTTCTGTTCACAAGGCAGTTTCACACATATTAGGGAATGGAACATGACAGATAAATAATGATGAAGGAAGAAGATTTGGACAAAGGAACTGAGTATGGGGTATTAACCAGAGAGGACAGTCTAGCTGAAGTGATCCAGTAATGGGATTTGGGTAGCTGGTCAGCAGGATAAAAGGCATTGGGTTCCTTGAGGATATAGAAATGGCAGGGGAAATATAAAGATAAACTTTAAAAGACAGAGGACCATAGACATAAAGCTGAACAGGAAACTGGGCACCATCTAATACAAATTCCTCATTTTATAGATAAGGAAATTGAGATCCAGGGATGTTAAATAATTTGCCATAGTTACAAAGATATGATGCTAGGAAGTTTGGTTTACGAAACACTTTTCTTTCAATATTCTCGTGAAGTAGTCAGCGTAGGTTCCACTAACTACATTTCAAAGATGACGGAGCTGAGAATCAAAGAAGTCAGATGACTTAGCCAAACTCACCAGCTTACACAGGTAAGTGGCAGAGTTGGGACTCACCCAAATCTTTGGACTCCAAATGTAGGGGACTTTCAATTGCATCTCACTGGCTTTAGATTATTAATTTTATTAAATAATTTGTTTATGTAATGATTTAATATTTTCTAAACACATTTCTCATAGTGACCCTTTGATTTGATTGTTGTTCAGTCATTTCAGTCATGTTAGATTCTTTGTGACCCTATTCAGGGTTTTCTAGGCAAAGATACTTGTGCGGTTTGATACTTGGGTGGTTTGCCATTTCTTCCTCCAATTGCTTTTACATCTGAGGAAATTGGGGCAAAAAAGGTTAAGTGACTTGCCCTGGGTCACACAGCAAGTGTCTAAGGCTGGATTTTAATTCAGGTCTTCCTTAATCCATGCCAAATGATCTATCCACTGCCCCAAGAGGAAAATGAGGTCCAGAAAAACTAAAGTGATTTGCCCATGGTCACACAACTAGTGTCATAGCTGACATCAAAACTCAAGGTTCTTGATTCCCAGTCCAGTGCTTTTTTCACTCTACCTCCTTGCCTCTTCCAGAAATACTGAAAATGCTCACATTCTTGCCACATTGATACATCCTGCCTGGAGAGGTGATAGGAGATGAAATGCTGCATAATTTCCATTCCATTCCTATGGAATTTAGGTATGTCTCCATGGAACCAAATGAAGAAGGTTATGGCTGTGATTATCTGAAGATCTCAGTCTATGTAGATGCTTTTAAACAGTGGTTACTTCTGCCAGATTTTGCCTTAGAACTTGCCTATATATGATCATTACTACTGTAAAGCCTATGTCAATATCTGAAAAAGATACATACATCTTATACCATTTACTTTATATGCAAAATATGACCATAAAATAACATGACTTTTTTAGGAGACTAGAAATTATCCATATAAATGAGGTTGACCTTCCTCCAAACCATCTTCCTGGAAAACTTATTTGCTAATTACAACAATGCTGCTATTGCTAAAAATATTTCTTACTCTCCCTTCAAGGGCAGCCTAGAGACCACACTGGACAGCCAACTCATTACTTCAGTGTGTCCCATTGTTTTTAAACAAATACAGCTAAGTTGCTTGCCCTACTCCCCAATTTACTTTACAGGACTTTGTTGGCTATTTCTGAAAATCAAATTCACCCTCAGAGGACAAAGCTTTTCTGCCAGTTGGGAATATTCAAAGGAATTTTAATCAGATTCTGATGTGTTGTTTAGACAATCATTACCTATTTATAGTCCTTTACACTTGGTATTATCACTATTGTCTGGTCAAAAATATTCCTAAATCACAAATCTGATGATTTCATGCCCCTGCTCAAAAAGTTCCAATACTTTCCTATTTCTGCTATCATAAAACACAATCTCCCTTTTCTCTGGCACTTAAAAAACCTTCAGTCTTGTTCCAGGCTTGTCGTGCATTATTTCCCTTCAAGCACTTTATGGTCAATACAAACCAGTTTGTTTTCTTTTCACTGTATACAACTTGATATCTCTGATTTCCATTCTTTTGCTCAAGCTCTCTCCCAAGTCAGGACCTGACTCTCATCTTATCTTAGTACCCCTGGTTCTCTTCAAATCTTAGCTCAGTTTCCATCTCCTACAGGGAGGTTTTCCTGATCCTCTAGTTACTAGAGTCCCCACAAAATTACTTTGTTTGTATGTCATATTTACTTCTAAGTGTTGGTGTTATTATCCCCAATAAAGAATAAATTCCTTGAGGGAAGAGGCTGTTTCATGGTTCCATGTTTTTATTCTTGCCTTTTCTAGTACAGTTCCTGAAATATAGTAGGTACTTAATAAATGCTTATCAATTTACTGATTGCTGCCTTCTCAGAGCAATTAGTACAATTCAAATTTATTATAAAACTATGTCTTATTTCTAGTTATTAGTTCTTTCACAAACAATTCTTCAAGCAATATTTCTGTTACTATTTATAATGTTCTCTTGGTTCTGATTTTCACTCTTTAAAATTTCATGTGAGTCTTTCCATGTTTTTCCAAAATTAACCTCCTTGCTATTATTTAGCTAAGTATTTCCCAATAATATATAAAAAATTAACTATTATTTTTAAAATTTTTGAGCACCAAATTCTCTACATACCTCTCACCCACTTCCCCTTTAGCTTTTGTTTTCTCTGTGATCAAGATTGCTTACCCTTTTTTTTACTCCAGTCCTTATTTTAATCCTGTGTCTCTATTTCAAATACATTTCTTGCAAATAATTATTGTTATTTGGTTGATTGATTGGTATGGCGCCACACAAGCAAATCAACTTAATGTAGAATTGTCATTTTTATTATATTGACTCATCCTAACCATGAGTAATTAATATTTCTCCAGTTATTTAGATTTTCTTTATATCTATGAAAAGTATTTTTAATTGAATTCATATAGTTCCTGAGTTTGCTTTGGCAGGTAGAGACTCCCCAGTATTTTTAATTGTCTGTTATTGTAAATGGAATTTCTCTCTCTTCTTGATGGGTTTTGTTGGTAGCATATCAAAATTTTGATGGTTTATGTGAGTTTATGATATATCCTGCACATTTGCTGATGTTGATTATTTCAACTAATTTTTAAGTTGATTCTTTATGTTCTCAAAGTATAGCAATGCATACCTATTTTTATTCCTTCAATTTCTTTTTCTGGTCTTATTGCTATAGGTAGCATTTCTTGAATGATATTGAATAATAATGATAATAATGGACATCCTTGCTTCACTCTAATCTTATTGGGAAAGCTTCAAGTTTATCCTTGTTAAAGACAATTCTTGATCTTAGTTTCAGACAGATTCTACTTATCATTTTAAGAAAGATTCCTTTAGTTTTAGCAACACTAGATTTTGAATTATATTATAAAGCAGTAGTTATCAAAACAACCTGGTACTGGCCAAAAAATAGAACAAAACAAACATTCAACAAAAAATTGTAAAGATTATAATAATTGTATTTGACAAAAGTAAAGATCCAAATTTTGGTGATAAGAATTCACTATTAGGTAAAAATTGCTGGGAAAACTAGAAAACAGTCTGGCAGAAACTAGATGTTGACCAATATCTTTCACCATTTACCAAGATAGGATCAAAATTAAAACATAGCATAGCATAAAGAGAGATAGCATAAGCAAATTAGAAGAACATCAAACATATTACCTATCAGATTTATGAATAAGAAAAGAATTTATGAATAAACAAGAGATAGAAAGCACCATGATATGAAAATTTGAATGTTTTAATACATTAAATTTAAAAGATTTTGTACAAATAAAACTAATGTAGCCAAGATTAGAAAGAAAGAGGTAAGTCTGGGGGGAAAAACTTTATAGAAAGTTTCTTGGATAAAATTCTCATATCTAAAATAAATAGAGAAGTATGTCAAATATATAAGAATGTAAGCTATTCTCCAACTGATAAGTGCTCAAAAGATATGAACAGTTTTTGGATGAAGAAATCAAAGCAATATGAAAAATATATGAAGAAATGCCCTAAGTCATTGCTGATTAGAGAGATGCAAGTCAAAACATCTCTGAGACATCATGTCACAACTATAAGATTGGCTAAAATGATAAAAGGGCAAAATGACAAATGTTGAAGGGGGTGTGGAAAAATGGAGACACTAATACAGTGTTGGTAGAACTGTGAACTGATCCAATCATTTTGGAAGGCAATCCTATAATCATAGGATTTTTGTTGTTTTAATTATTGATATGTTCAATTTTGCTGATAGTTTATCTAATATTTCCTAATATTGAAATAGCCCTGCAATCCTGGTGTAAATCCTACCTGGTCATAGTATATGATCTTTGTGACTAGCAAGTAATCTTGCAAGTGTTTTGATTTAAAATTTTGCATTAGTGTTCATTAAGGAAATTGGTCTATAGCTTTCTTTTCTGTTTTTATACTCCCTGGTTTAGGTATCAAAAATATATTTGTATTAGAAAAGGAATTTGGTAGGACTCCTTTACCTATTTTTTCAAATAGTTTAATAGGATTAATTGTTCTTTAAATGTTTAGTACAACTGACTTGTAAACCCATCTAGTCCTTGGGATTTGTTTTTTGGCAGTTCATTGATGGATTATCTATTTCTTTTTCTAAAATAGGATTATGTATTATATGTCCTTTTTTCTTAACCTGAGCAGTTAAAACTTTTGGAAATATTCAACCATTTCATTTAGATTCTGTTTTACTGGCACAAAGCTGGGTAAAATAACTTCTAAAAATTGCTTTAATTGTACCTAAGTTGGTGGTATAGTTACCTTTTTTCATTTTTTGGTAATAGTAATTTGATTTTCTTCTTTCTTTTTCTTAAACTTACCAATTTTTTATTGGAGTTTTTTCATGGAACCAGCTTTTAATTTTGTTTATTTGTTCAATGGGCTTTTTTATTTTGGATTTTATTCATCTTTCTTTTGATTTTCAGGATTTCCATTTGGGTGTTTAGTTCTGATTTTTAAATTTGCTTTTTTTCCATTTGTTGTTGTTGTTGCACGTCCGGTACATTAATTTTCTCTTTTTCTCTTTTATTGATATACAAATTAAGAAATATAATTTTTCCCTTAAGTGCTGCTTTGGTTACATCCCACAAGTTGTGGAATGTCATTTCATTGTTGTCATTCTCTTTAATGAAATTGATTGTTTTTGTAATTTATTCTTTGACCATTCATTCTTTAAGATTAGATTGTTTAGTTTCCAAGTAACTTTTAATAAATGCTTCCACAGCCCTTTATTAAATAAATTTTTATTGTATTATGGCCTAAAAAGGATTTAATATTTCTACTTTTCTACATCTGGTTTTGAAGTTAATAATCAATTTCAGTAAAGGTGGCATGTACAGCTGAGAAAAGGTATATTCCTTTTTTTTCCCTTTGAATTTTCTCCAGAGTTCTTTCATAACTAACTTTTCTAAGATTCTATTCATCTCTTTGGATAATTTCTTATTCATGTTATATTTAGATTCATCCAGCTCTGAGAGGAGAAAGTTGAAGCTTTCCACTAGTATAGTTTTATTGTCTATTTTTCCTTTTGACTTTTCCTTTAAGAATTTGAATGCTATTTCATTTGGTACATATATGTTTACTAATAATATAATTTCATTGTTTACGGTTTCTTTTAGTAAGACCCAATTTCCCTGTTTATCCTTTTTAATTAAATCTATTTTTGTTTTTCTTTTTTCTTAGATGATGATGGCTACCCTTGAGAACAGATTAGCAATCACTGTTTCTCAACTTGCTTACATCTATAATAGCAACCCTGTTAATGTTCATGTGTAAAGGAATGACCTCCAGGAATTGATGTAGAGTGAAAAAAGCAGAACTAGGAGATCATTATACACAGAAACTGATACACTGCGGCAAAATAGAATATGATTAACTTATCTATTAGCAGCAGTGCAATGATTCAGAACAACTCTGAGGGACTTATGAGAAAGAAAACAATCCACATTCAGAGGAAGAACTGTGGGAGTAGAAACACAGAAGAAAAACAACTGCTTGAACACATGGAATGATGGGGATATGACTGGGGATGTAGACACTAAACGGCCACCCTAGTACGACTATCAATAATATGGAAATAGGTCTTGATCTATGACATATGTAAAACCCAGTGGAAATGCATGTCAACTATAGAGAGGGGAGGCTGATTGGGGGGGGGGGGGGAGGGTGAAGAGAAAGAACATGAATTATGTAACCATGGAAAATTTTTCCAAAAAATTTTTTAAAAATGAAATTCAAATAAATAAATGAGTGGGTTGATTGATTAATTAATGCAGTGTTATTTTCTTCAGTATTTTTGTTTCTTTTACCAAACTGTTTATTGTTTTTTCATAATTTCCTCCTTTGCTTTCATGTCTTTGTCTAATTTTTCCTCTATCACTTTTATTTGATTTAGAAAATTCTTTTTTAAAGCTATTTCAGGAAGTTTTGGGGGGCTTATGTCCAAATCAGATTTATTTTTCTTTGAGATTTTTCATGTACCTGTTTTGATTCAATGTCTTCTTTTGAATTTCTGTCTTGCTCTTCCCTGTCACTATAGTAGTTTTTGTGAACAGATTTTTTGTTGTTGTTTTTTGCCTATTTTCCACTGTATTTCTTAATTTAGATCTGTATGTTAATGTTGTGCTGTGTTACGAATTTTGGATGGGGATTTGGAGGAAACCCGTCTTAAGCTTCAGGCTTTTTGTACTTCTCTTTTCAAAGCTGGTTTTTAGTAGGGAGGAGAGGGCAATGCATTTTTAATGGCTATCTTCTGGACATGTGCCTGTAATTCTTTTCCTCCTTATCTCCTCTCCTGATTTCACTGACTTTCTTTAAGTCCCATATAAAACCTCACCTTCTATAGGAAATCTTTCCAAAACCTTCATTCTATGTTTTCTCTGTTTTTATCATCTATAATTTGTCTAGGATATGACTTAATTGCTCATAGTTGTTTGAATGTTATTTCCCTCATTCAAATGTGAGCACCTTGAGATCATAGACTGTCTTTTGTCAGTCTTTGTCAATCCCAGCTCTCAGCACAATATCTGGCACCTAGTAGGTGCTTGATAAATACTTATTGACTATTTCCATCTATAGAGAATCATTCTTCTTTTTGGAACTTGTACAATAACAGTCCTCAAAAAATACTCAATATTTTTGATGAATATATCTCTCACTGTTTTATGACTTGCTTTACAATGGTCAGAGGAACATTGAGCAATTATTTCTGTGATTGTAAACCTTGAAATGACCAGAGTACATGAGAGTAACAGTAGGAGTATGGGAAGGAAAGATGGCATGAGGCACAGTGTTTTTGCTTTGTATCAGTTTTAATTTATTTATATGTGTGTGTCTGCATGTGTGTGTGTGTGTGTGTGCTATTGTCTCTAATGGAATTTGTAAACTCATTATGAGTAGAAAACTGTTTCACTCTTTACTTTTTAATTATGGTGCCTAAAACAGTGCCTGTTACATTATAGGCATTTGATAAATAGCTGTCATTTGATTATTCCTAGATATCAAATTATAAATTGTGCATTATTGCATAACCTTGATTGTGTTTTCTGCATAGAAAATCAGCAGTAGGGGCAGCTAGGTGTCTCATGGATAGAGAGCCAGCCCTAAAAACAAGAGGTCCTGGGTTCAAATATGGCCTCAGATACTTCCTCGCTTTATGAGCCTGGGCAAGTCACTTAACTCCGATTCTGTCTTGGAATAGATACTTAGTACCAATTCTAAGACAGAAGATAAGGGTTTTTTAAAAATCAGCAGCATTTTGTCAATATTTCTGAAAGCATTTTGGAGATATATTTAAACTCTCCTTAGGATATATATATATGTATATATATCATGCATATATACATATATAATGTACATATTTATCCACAGTCAGTACACATTCATACATGTATACACATCAGCACATACACATGAAAACATATGTGTGAACATCTACAAGTCTCATCATTGAAGTTACACTCTACCTGCAACTTCATCATCTGATTATTTGGGTTTAAAGGTGTCTTCCAAAAATCCAACTACCTTGTAGGACAAATATGAACCAAGGCAAAATCAGGAGAACCATGTTGAAAATAATTACAATAAAAGAAATACAAGCAATGTTCAAAAATGGCTAAACTGAAATTAATGGCAATAATCTACTTAGGTCCCAGAGAACAGATTATGATCTAATTTCTTTTCAATAGAGAACCAGGGCACTATGGAATCAGACAGGGTCATTTTGGACTCATTTTACATAACAGTTTTTCTTTCTTATAATGAAGGGTTTAGTGAGGACAGGGAAGTTTTATGAGAAATTAATGAAAAAGCTACTCATTTTTGAAAGAAAGAAAATCAACCACCCTAAATATCAACTTTAATTTTCATGTAACATTTCACAGAATCTGGGGTCATCTAGTCTAATCCATACCTAAAAAAGAATCAATCTTCTCTACAAATCTTGAAAAGTACTCATCTAGCCTCTGCTTTAAGACCTATCATGATGAGGACTCTGTACCTCCTGAGGCAGCCTGTTCCACTTTTGTACGGCTCACATCACTGAAAGGTTTTTCTTTACATAGAGCCTAAATCCATCTCTCTACAACTTTCATCCATCATTTCTAGCTCTGCCCTCTGGGGCCAAACAGAACAAGTCTAATCCCTCTTCCTTATGACAACCCTTCAAATACTTGAAGAAAGCTATCATGTCTCCCCCTAAGTCTTACCCACAGCTTTTCTTTTGACAAGTCTGATCTCAAGTCTCTTAAACTGTCACTGTTACCACTAAAAAGATTTTATCAAGCCAGCACATGCAAAGAATCCCAATTCCCTGAGGACTACTTCTAAGCACATACACAAAGTTTACCTTTCTTCCTTTTTCCCCTATTGTAACTGTTCTATAGTATAATTTGTCCTAGGCTCACAAAAGACTGTCCACCTTTCAAAAACGTGGTGAACTAAAATAGCTTTCAAATTACTCTTTTCAATAGTGAAAAATCTCCTTTCTTTGAAAGAATCCCCAATATGTTTCATTCATTGTACACTAATATCTTGCAGCTTAATGTTTGACTTGTAGAGTCTAAGAAAGAAAATTTAACAACAAAATATTGATTAGCTCACCAAAAGGCCAGCCACCTGATGATTTTTTGTAAATTAAGGCAGCTAATGAAGGAGTTCTTATGTATGGTAGGGAAAGTATATTGATGAAATAAAAGACATTTGGAGTACTGAAGTACTACATATATCTAAGTAAGTGCAATCAAATACAAAGAGGATTGTCACATAATGATGGGTATTGGCCAACTCTCAGGAGCTGGAGGAAAAGGATCCCCTGAAGACCTGGAGGAGGGAAGGAGAGGCTCCTAGAAAGTCCTTCTACCAAAAGTTGGTAACTGTCCTCTGAAAAAATTGTAAACTGAAAGCCTTGGAGTTTCAATTTCTTCACTTTGTTAGTGAAATGTGGGCACTAGACTAAACAAGATACCTTCAAGTACTTGTACCTTGAATATCTATCTCCAGAGTTTAATATATATAATTCCTTAATAAATGCTTTATATACTTTTATTTCATGGTTCAGTGAAAATATAGGTAAAAATTTGTCCTCTGTCTCAGTGTAGAGTTTCATCAAAAAATAACCACTTCATGTAAAAAATCAATGACATATAAATTACTACTATTCTCTCTCTCTCTCTCTCTCTCTCTCTCTCTCTCTCTCTCTCTCTCTCTCTCTCTCTCTCTCTCTCCCTCCCTCCCTCCCTCCCCCCCCTTAATGGATCATTGGAAAAGTATGCTTGAGTCATCAAGGGCAATGGTTTCTAGCCTTACATCATTCCACAAACTTGTCAACAAGAATTCTGGCCCAGAACTGCTCTGCTTAGCTTAGCCTTTCCAACAGATGCATCAGCAATTTGCTTTATAATATTTTGTCATTTTTCTCTCTTTGACATGAATTCCCAAAACAGTGCATGCACACTCTAAGCCAAGCCCTAAGAGAAAGGCAGGTGAATAAAAATGATTATGTCATTGTTTCTCCTCTGGTCTAGTACACTTTAATCCAGGTGCTATTTAAGCTCATCATCCTCTTTTTCTGCATCAGAGACTTCTGCATTGCAGTTCCTTGAACTGACTTCCCTCACTTTCACATGTCCTTCTATATAATTCTTTCATGTAGGAAAGAAGGCATGGTTCAGGAGAAGGTCTACTTAATTGGGAATAAGGAGACCTGTGTTCTAGTCTTGATTTTTGTCTCAGATTAGTTGTATGACCTGGAACAAATCACATCACCTCTCTGGGGTTCTTTTCTTTATTATGTAAGTGAGTAAGTGAATGGTGTGGGTGTGTATGATAGAGAGGGAGAGAGAGGGAGAGGGAGACAGAGAGAGAGAGAGAGAGAGAGAGAGAGAGAGAGAGAGAATACTCAAATGTCTATGCATATTTTTCTGTTCTGGGGATGGGAGAAGGGAGATATGCTTGAACTTGAGAAAATCTAAGATCCTCTTAAAATCTATGATCATCTTTTCAACTTCTCAAACTTGAAAAAATTGTAAGTGATTATCTCTTATCACAAATTTAAAGGTCATCTTTTACTCCAAATGAACTCCAACTTATAAGCTCTTCCCTCATGCCCAAAATAGCATATTTAGAAAACCCACCTTAAGTTGTTTAAGTAATCATTTTATTAGGTATATTTTATGAATTTGTTTCATTTTTATTATTTTTATTATGATGATCTTTAATAAAATTAATCAAGATTATTCATTTCTTTCAATTGCTATATATAGAGAGCCAGCTTTATATGGTAGGGGTCCTGAGTGGCGTTTAATGGCGTCAGATCGAAAAGACAGGAAACAGAAAATGAGAACAGCCAGACTAGTGGTTAGCCCATAGCTGCTCTAACCGCTATGGAGTTTAGAGTTTATTTATATACTGGTTTCAAACAAAGAACACAGAGAAAGAATCACAGCTGTGAAGGGGTTACAAATCATACACAAACCCATTAAAGTCTAAAAAATAGAGAGATAGGTACAAGGGCAAGGGCCAAATTCCAACCACCAATTAGTAGGGGGTTAATTCTGGGAGCAGAAACATATTTCATACAGATTTTTACTAATTGCGTTCTGCCTTGATTTACAAGACTGCACCTGGTCAGATAAAGTCTTATCTCTATCTTTGCCCGTGTCTGGCCTTGACCATATTTTTTAGAGTTCAGGCTTCTTAATTATCAAGGAGAGAAATTGTTAACTCAGTAGCTGCTGGTCTGCTAAGGACTCAAAGCTTTTCAATAAGTATATAATGTTTTTCCAATAAAAAAAGGTATGAATCATAAAAGGTGTCAAAAGAGGGGTCTCAGATTTTTATCTATTCTCTTATTGGCTTCCCACAGCTATACCTTGGTTCTAGCCTTCATTTTTTTATGCAATTCCACACCAAGTGATTTTTTTGGCTAAATTTTTGTTGATAATATTAACTTCAAACTTGTGATTTTATAATTATAACTTGTACATAGTTGATCTCACCAGAACCTTATAAAGTAAGTAAAGCAAACCTTATCCTCATTTTGCAGATGGGGAATTGATATTCAAGGCATAATAAATAAAGTCTTAAATTTTTTAGAGTTAGAAAAAACTTAAATATCTAATTCAACACTCATTTTTTTTTCAGTTCTTTTCTTGGTTTGAACTTGAAAAACATCGAGCATTAACATTTCCACAAAAATTCTTCCTTGTATATGAAAATATACAAAAAAGTATTACATATAACTTGCTTATCATTACATACTTTTCTTATTATGTGTTTTATAAATATATACAATTATATACACATTTATTATTATGTAGCCTTTATTACATATAGTTTGTTTTTAAATATGTAATTCAGCCTGTTAGTTTCAAAACTATAGTCTGTTTCTGGGTCTCCCTTTGAATGAAATTCAAGTTGGAAGGAATTCAGTGAATTCCTTTCAATGTCACTCTTTTGTTGTTGTTGTTGTTGTCATCATCACAAGCTTCCCTCTCCTACCCTATATTCTCAACTAAAAGGGGACTGGGGGGAATCTTCCTTGTATCAGATAAGTATAGTCAAGAAAAATAAATCCATACTTTGCCTGAATCCAAAAAAGTATATCTTCTTCTTCATCTGTAGTTCACCTCTCTGTCAGGAAGTAAGAAGAGTCTGTGCTTTCGCATTGGCTATCCCCCATGCCTCCCTCCTTAGCTTTGCCTCAGATTTCCAATATTCTTTTCAGACACAAATCAAGCAAAATCTCATATATAAAGCTTTCCCTTCTTTCTCCCCACTACTAGTATTCTTCCTCCAAAAATACCTCATATTTGACTATTTGTAATATAATTGTATTTACTAACTTTCTATTTATGTTATATATGTGTTTTTGTATGTTCTTATTATCTATGAGCTCATTTCACATAGACTTTCATTCATTGTGCCTCTAACCATTTTCTGGCACAATACCTAATATATAGTACATGCTTAAGCAATACTTGTTTCTTGATTTATATTTTACATAAATAATCTGAAAGCATGATTAATAATTCATTGATCAGAGTTCTTAGGTAATTCAAAATTGTTTTTCTTTACAATTTTATAGTCATATAATTTGTTCTCCTGGTTTTGCTTATCATTCTTCAACATTTTTAAAGTGTTCCCAGGTTGCCCTGAATACATATTCTTTCTAATTTCTTTCCATTCTTTTGAATAGTATAATAATATTCTTTTATTCAGTTCTTTGCTCTTACAAAAAAATGCTTCTATAAATATTTTTTGAATATCCAGGACCTTTTCTTCTTTATTTGATTTCTTTATGATATATGCCTATTATTGGTATTATGGAGTCAATAGCTCTGCACAGTTTAGATACATTTGAGGTACAGTTTCAAATTGTTCTCTGATATAGGAGAAGAGAGAAACTGCATGGCATAGTGGATAGAGAGCCACTTCAAAGCCAGGGAAACCTTGGTTCAAGTCCTGAATCTGGTACATACTTACAGTGTGCCCTAATCAATTCCCTAAGACTATCATTTGTAATGGATGTTTCCTCCTCTAATAGTTCCCTAAGTCCTATGGATCCAATAAGCTGAAGCATGAACAATAGCCATACCCTGGTAAACTGTCTTGGCAGGCAGACTAAACTAAATTGAGGGTAACTAACAAGCATCAAACCCACCAGTGAGTTAGGGAATGTCTACCCAAAGTATGTGAAGGCTTCCTCCTGTGGAATGTGTAAATGATAACAATTTGTTCCAACAGCCATGAAGATGGGAGAAGCAGGTGCCCTGGAATGCTTAGAGCTTGGACAGACATCCAAGATACCAAGGTCACCCAATGCATCCTGGACCAAGACTGGTCATCTTGACTTTTGCCCTGTCACTGGACTTCAATGACTCTGGAAGAAAACTTGAGGCTGATGATTTTGTGTAACTGCCTCACTTAAATCCAAATCATAAGCAAGTCAGGATACCACCCCAAAAAGTCATCAGTCCTCTTTGAAAGGAAGGGTAAACAACAGCATACAAATAAAGTCAAGTACTATCCTTATCCCTTTCTGGACCAATTCATAATTCCACCAATAATGCATCAGTGTTCTTATTCTTCCAAAGACTAATAATTGCCTTTTTAAAATCATATTTACAATTCTAACATCTTCAGTATAGAAACATAATAATTTTCATTTTCATTTCTCTTATTATTTGTGATTTGGAGAATTCTTTATACTACTATTGATAGCTTGTATTTCTTCCCTTGAGAACTCCCATGAATATTCTTTCATTATGTCACCTTAAGCAGTAAATAATTGCCCAGTTATGTTACTAGTGAATATTTCTATTGTGACAACAAAGGTGTACATGTTTGAAGTGTTATAGGTTTTGTATTTTATAAACACCTAGGCAGCAAAATGGCACAGTAGATAGAGAATCTCACTTGGAGTCAGTAGTCTCAACTTCAAATTCACCTTCAGACACTTATTAGCTATATGACCCTTGGTAAGTCACTTAGCCTCTCTATATATCTGTTTCTTAATCTGTAAAATGGGTATAATAATAATAGCACCTATCTCCCAGGTCTGTTATGAAGATAAAATATTATTTACAAAATCTTAAAGAGTTATATAAATGCTAGCTATTATTGCTATTATAATGTAAAATAAATGCTCTTATTTGGAGGTTTGGGAGAAGCAAAAGTTATCATTATGGTTATTCTATGTGTTTAATGAATAAATACAAAAGATTATTATTAGCAGTCTATTAAATTATTCTGGTGGTTCACAGCACATAATTTTTTCTTCTGGGAACCAATGAAGTAGAGTAACCTTGGGTTTTACCATTTTGTGCCCTTTTTAAAAATAAAAATTAAATGCCTCTGATGTGCTGAGCACTGTGCTAAGTGCTTTACAAATATTATCTCATCTGATGCTAACAACCATCCTTGGAAGTAGGAGCTATTATGATCTCCGTTTCAAAGTGAAGGAAACTAAGGCAAGTAGTTTAAATGACTTTCCCAGGGACATAAGGCAAGTAAGTCTTGTTTTTCTTGATCATAAAATGCAAAACTTGGACTAAGTGGTCTCTAAAATCTTTATTCAGATTCTTGAACAGTCAAAGCTGAGAAATACATGAAGTCTTCTCATTTTAAGCACAATAATCTTTCCACTACATTTTACACTTCATTAAATAAATAAATAAGAATTCATAACAGGCCATAGGAAAGCCCAGAAGAAAAATAAGTTAACAACAAACAGGGAGGTAAAAAAAAAAAAAACAACAGAAAAATTTGGAGGGGGAAAAAGGGAGGGGGGAACTCTTTTCTTCCAAGGGTTGTTTTTTTTTTGCAAGGAAACTTCTGAAAATCAAGGAAAATAGTCCATCTTTCATATTCATAAATTTCTTTCCTGGAATTTCTCATCTCTAAACATATTAAGCAAAATAATTTTCCAAGTAAGTCAAAATATAACACAAATGCAACATATTTTACATGTACACTACAAGTATCATACTTTTAAGTTCTAAAACTAATATTTCTGTTTCTAAAGAAATAAAATTATCATAGTTCAATAAAGAATAATAAAAAATAAACTCTAGTGATAAAATTCTAATGTTGGATGGCATTGTAAAGATTCTAACAAATTTCCTGACTTTCAGACTGATTTGGTTTCTACTAAGCAAACAGTCCATCTTGAATACATTTCTGGATTCCTACTTTGATGCTACTGCCATCCCTCTGCTGATTATCTCCAATTTTTCCTGTATATATCTTGTTCATCTATAATTGTTCACATGTTGTCTCCCTTTCCCCCATCCCCACCCAACCTCTACCAATTATACTGTGAACTCCTTGAGGACAGACTGCCTTTTGCTACTTTGTAAAATGCCTCGCACATAAGAAGTACTTCAAACAGTTTTTGACTTGACATTATTTTCCCAAAATTCTTCCTCTTATTTCCATGGCTTCAAAGTTTTGTGAAAATTTGACATTGTTTGATAACCTCATTTGGAACTTGATGTGGAAGTTGTATCTGCAATCTCACAACAGCATAGTCATAATACTTACTGCAGAACACTAGATGGCAGCATGGAATAGTAAATCATGGTTAAACCTAGAATTTTTTTGATTGGTTGGGTTTTTGTTAGGTACTTCCATACAAAATTCCAGCTTCTGGGTTGGAAGATTCCATTGGAAGCTACCTTACTCATCATTTCCAACTTTCTCAATTAATGGATGGGAAAACCGAAACCCAGGAAATGAAGGGATTTTCTCAAGGTCACATAAGTAGTGATGAAACCTCTATTTAAACAAAGGTCCACTGGCTCCAAATCCAATACCCCTTCAACTAATGTATTCTGTGTAGGTATCTTAGAAAGATATATTTCAGGATGGAAGACAATTTAGAATCCATTAAACCGAAGCCCTTCATTTAACCTATGAGTAAATTAAGACCCAGAGAAATGAAATTATTTTCTTAGAACCCACAAGTAACAAGTAAGATTTAACCTTTGAACCCAGGACCTCTGAATATAAGTCTACTCCTTTGTATCTTCACACCAAGCAGAGGTTTGAGTCAGATAGAAAACTTTAGGAATTTGAGCTTAATTTCCTATTATAATCAATTTATTTCAGGGAATCATAGTCTCTTCATTATACATTTGGAGCAAAACAATCTAAGTCTGTCATTATCCTAATTGTTGCACAATGACTATGATGAGGAACGTAATTTGAACTACTTGGATAGATGTATAATAACATAAATAACATAAATAACAGATATATAACAATGTAAAAGCATAGCTAAAGAGGACAAGATTTGGATTTGGAAACCATGGGTATGAATTCCAGCTGTTCCAGTTGCTACAAATGCGGTCTTGGGCAATTCCCTTAACTGTTCTGGTCTCATCTATTAAAAAATGAGATGACAAGGCAAGGTAAGAAGCATTTACTAAATGCTACTATGTGCCAGGCACTGTATTAAGAGCTGGGACTGGTGAATGGGATACAAATACAAGCAAAAAGGAAGTCAATCTCTGCTCTCAATGAGCTTATATTATACTGGAGGAAGATAGCACATAAAAGGGAGGTAAAATGTAGGAAGAGGAGTACTGAGGTACTGGAAAGATAACAAAGTCCATAGGGTCAGAAGCGTAGTCAAAAGAGAAAGGAATCATGGTCCCCAAATGGAAGCAATGGAAAGGAATTTAACCAATGGACAAAAAGGGCCAGCATTGGTGGAGGGATGTCCCATGGTGAAAAGGCAGTTGAGTCAGGGTGTCAGAAGCATGGTCAGGACAGGGTTGAGCTAAGTGGTCTATTAAGTCCTTTCTAGCTCTGGATTCTGTGAGAGTCAAAAGGTCTGAATGAGATTCTTCAGCGTGTCATCTCCCAGCTCTGTGACTTGATTTCCTCATTTTTAAAGAGTCATTTGGACTAGATCTATGGTCCCTTCTCATTCTAAGATCATGCCTACTATAAAAAGTTGTTGCACCACCATAGCCAATGCATTTACAGAGCAAATTATTTTTATTCTTAGGCTATTTCTCTTGTACATATAGAGATAACATTGAATATAACTATAATTATTGGGACATTTTTAATTCACTACAAACAATTAAACTTTAAATATTCAGCTAAGTTTCCCTGACAATTCTAGTCTTTCTCTCCAAGTCATCAATAATTTGAATCTGAAAATTGAGGATCTTTGGTCACTCCAGAACACAGAGATACATTCCTTTAGAGATTAAGATATAGAAAAACTTGCTGTTAGACTGGGAGTATAGTTAGTTTGTAGTTGATCAGATGACATTGAAGGGGAAAAACAAGTGATTTTAAGGGGCAAGTTATGGAAGGAAGGAAGGAAAGAAGGAAGGAGAAAGGGAGAGCAAGGGAGGGAGGGAAGGAGGTCAAGGGAGAGAGAGAGAAAGAAGGAAGGAAGAAAGAGACAATGATTTTATGAAAAGAATACTAAATCTAGATAATTACAATCCTTATTATTCTACTCATTGCCGTTGTAATTCTGAGTGAGTCAAATAAGCAAGATGGATTTATTTCTTCATCTATAAAATAAAAAAGCTGTACAAGAAGGCCTCTGAGGTCCCTTTCAGATCTGGATCTATGTTTCTATAAGGCAGAGAGGAGAAATAATTTAAGATCATAGAAAAGAGCTGGAATTTGGATTCAGTCATTGATGCCTTTTAAAGAAGTAATGGGAAGGTTGATTTGATTACAGTTCCACAATAAGAGATGGAAAGGGGACAGGGTTGATGGGAAGTTTGGGGTAAAGATGAGAAGATGGTATATGCATGACAAGTTGGAAAATGATCAAGGTGAAAGAGTATTGATATATATTGTTATAAGGAAATAAGAAAAAAACTTAATGTGTCTCCAATAAATTTGTTCACCCTGTGATTACCTTAGATTAAAATTTTAGTGTACAGCATAATGTCTAAAACTATTTACATAGCAGAGTGACTATGATTGGCTGCTCCTTTCATAATATTTCTTCGGATGGTTTCATTCAGTAATGCATGTGATTAATTTTATAGCCTCTGAACTCTAATATCTGGACCATCTTTCTTTCACTTCATAGGTCAGTGAGATCCACTAGGAACATCCTACTTTCCTAGAGATTTAGTAGACATGCCACCCCTTTCCTAAACCAGTGTCCAGATTGTAACCTGAACTCTTGTGGAGTAGTTTGGAGATAAGAAGCTTATGACAAGCAATTCAGGCAATGGAAATGTTTTGTCATACTAGAAGTCACATCATACTGGGAAAAGTAATCAGGGTTTCAATAAAACAAGTTCTGGAAAGTAGAGGCAAGAAGTCAAGCTGAAGAGTTAGCCTTGGAGTCAGGAAAACCTGAGTTTGAATCTTGCCTCAGATGCTCGCTAGAAAAGTGACTTTGGGCAAGTCACAGTTTCTTCATCTGTAAAATAGAATACCCACCTTATAGAGCTGTTTTGAGGATAAAATGGAATGATATATTTAGTTTTGCAGACTTCAGAGCACTATGTAAATATAAGCCATTAATTATTCCATAATAAAAACTGAGATTAGGGCATGGCACCTGTTATTATCTGCTAGGTAACTCTTGTATGCCCATGCCTAAGCCATATAGTCTATGCCAGTACTAACCAAGCTCAGTGCCTTCTGATTCTCTGCACTTGTGAGAGAGTCAAAAGCCCAGAACCCTAACTAGAAGCCGCACATGTATTCACAAGATAAAAGATAGCATATATAATATTTAAGAATATATGTATTATGTGTGTATGTGTATATGTGATATTTTTAAGGTTTTCCAAGTACTTTAAATACATTATCTAATTTGAGTTTCACAATGACTATAAGCTAGATACTACAGGTATTATTATCATAACTATGTATAAATAAAAAACAGTCTCAGAAATTTTAGATAACTTTTCCATGATCAAACAAATAGTAGTTGCCAGAAAAAGAAATTGTATGGTACAACTGGAAGAATACTGCCTCTGGAGTCATAAGACTGTTCATACTCTGTCTCTGATGTTTATTCACCATGATACCTTGGACAAATCACTATATTTTCCTAGATCTAGGTTTCCTCATCTATTCAATAAGAGAGGGGATGGATGGCCTCTGAAGTCCCTTCTAGTTTTATGTCTATGATCTGTAAGAATAAAAAAGCAAGCCCTGGCATCTTGAAAATTGTCAGTTAGAATGTTAAAGAAGCAGACCTAGTGACCGTTGGATGAGAGCAGAGACTTCTGGGAAAGAGAATTTTATACTATTCTAACTAAAACTACAACTATAATTCTTAACTTCACCTTTAAGTTATAAAGATAGTTGGTTGAATCTCAACAAGAATCACGTTAGGACTCTGAGCCTTAACAGCCTGAGTCCAAACCAAAGACCAGGTTTTTCTTTGGTCTTTTCAGAGTTTAACCAATCTATACACAGTAACAAACAAATTAATAGTGTTTCCCAAGTTGGAAAAGAAAACAGTCCACTCCTTCAAGTCTTTCACTCAGACAGAGATAGAGAGAGGCGAAGATGTTACCTTCCCTAACCCTGAGAAAAAAAAGAACCTGTGTGTGGCTCTGTCAACTGCCACAAGTCAACTGCCAAAATGCCACACCCAGAGAGTGAAATTCATAAAATAACGGTTACAACTGCCAACAGTTTAAATTAACATTCTCTCAGCTCTATCTGAAACTCCAATTCTTCCTCAAGCCAGCTTCTCTACTTCTTAACTCTAAACTAATAAAACAATACTTATTTTCTAATATCATCCTTATAGTTCATAACAAATATTAAGTGCCCATCAAGTAGATATTTAATAAATGTTTATTATTTTGTATTGTCTTCCTGACTCCAAGTCTAGCCATTCAGCAGTTCTAACATTGTCCTTCCAATGCTAAG
This sequence comes from Gracilinanus agilis, assembly GCF_016433145.1. Classification (NCBI taxonomy): domain Eukaryota; kingdom Metazoa; phylum Chordata; class Mammalia; order Didelphimorphia; family Didelphidae; genus Gracilinanus; species Gracilinanus agilis. Next base: position 202,856,165 of record NC_058135.1, read on the forward strand.
AATTGTTGTTTAATTGTTTTAGTCATTTCCAACTCTTTGTGACTCCATTTGGGGTTTTCTCAGCAAGGGTATTGGAGTGGCTTGCCAGTTCCTTCTCAAATCTCATTTTACAGGTGGGAAAACTGAGGCAAACATGGTTATGTGACTTGTCCAGGGTCACATAGCTTGTAAGTATATGATTTTAATTCAGTCTTCCTTCCAGGCCCAATGCTCTATCACTGCACCACCTAGCTGGCCTATATTAAGAAGAATACTGATGACTAGATATTGAGAAAGCTATATGTCTTAAAGAAAAAATTTTGTCACTTTATAGATAACGGGAATCACTATTTGAAAGAAAACTCCCTAGCTAGGAAAAGGTCAATGTCAAGATAACCAGGAAGGTATTTAGACTCTTTGGTAGATTTTATGAAAGTAAGTCTACTGTAAGAGGGGAAACTAGATATTTAAGATATGGTTCCCAGAAATCAGGTTAACATGATTTCAAATTAAAATAGACCCAAGTCAGGATGACTTTTATGGAAATTTATTTACAATTAGGAAGGTTGAAGGTAGGGAAATTGAGAGAGAGAGACTCTGGCCTGGACTAGAGGTCTAGACCAGGTAAGAATTTAGAGGCCCAGCAGAGGAGCACAGAGGTTAATTAAACAAGTCTTCTAGCCATAAGGCAAGAGAGGCCTCCCTGAGGGTAGAGCCTCCAGAAATGCCAAGGGAGGAGAAAGGATGTCAGCCTAACTTACCCACATGACAATTCAGAGGGAAGCAGACTGAGGTCCCACCAGAGATCCTTCAACACCAAGTTCAAAGTGCCAACTGCCTCCACAGGAAGTTACCATCATATTTAAAAGATAGCATCTTTCATCATTTGCCGCATCCACCTCAAATTTCAAGTGGACAAATGGCAGCCTCAACACTATTTGGACTGCCCAAAGGGCAGTCCCTTGTTTTTGATTTGTTACTTACTATCACGTGTGGGTAACAGATCTTCCCCTCCCCACTTAATTCTAAGTTGGGTGGGGTGACATTATTTCTGATGGCTAGAGTCTAAACAATGAATGAGGATGAGCTAGTTCCCTTTACACACTACTATGAATGCAACTGAATAATATTGTGCTGTAAAAAGCAATATACAGGGGGCAGCTGGGTAGCTCAGTGGATTGAGAGCCAGGCCTAGAGACGGGAGGTCCTAGGTTCAAATCCGGCCTCAGACACTTCCCAGCTGTGTGACCCTGGGCAAGTCACTTGACCCCCATTGCCTACCCTTACCAATCTTCCACCTATAAAGTCAATACACAGAAGTTAAAGGTTTAAAATAAAAAAAAAAAAAAAAAAAAAAAAAGCAATATACATAAAAGCACGGAAAGGCCTGTAAATAATGATGCAAGTAGAGCCAGGAAAACAATATACAGGAAAATAATGACTACAACCATGTAAATAGAAAAAATAACCACAAAACAATAGATAATGAATGTTGAAACAGCTAGATAGTTCAGTGGATTGATAACTAGGCTTAGAGATTGTAGATCCTGGGTTCAAATTTGTCCTCAGATGCCTCCTAGCTGTGTGACCCCGGGCAAGTCATTTAAACCTCAGTAGCCTAGTTCTTACTGCTCTTCTGCTTTGGAATCAATACACAGTAGTAATGCTAAGATGGGAGGTAAGAGTAGAAAATAAATGTTGCAAAATTAAAAAGAACAAGCATGGCACCCAAAAAAGAGATATGAGGAGATAGTTCCCCTATCACCCTCCTTCTGTAGAAGTGGCAGGTCAATGAATCTAGATCATTGTATATGATGTCAGATTTTTTTCAATGTATTCATCGATTATGTTTAATTTTTCCTTTTTTAAATTTATTAGAAAGTTTGGTTCTCTGGGAGGGAAAAATCAAGGAATAAAGTGGGAAATCTAAGCAATAAAAAAGCCAAAAATATTCCTCCTTCCCCCTCTGAAAAAACAAAGTTTATTTTTCTTTTAAAAGGGATCTGCATAGACTCTCTTGGATTAGTAGAGATGCAATTCCTGAGAGGTACAATGTGTTTGCAATTAGATACAAAACAGACTGAGGTTCATGTTTCAAACCACTTGAAGGTTTCCACTAATGAACACCAAAGGTTCAGGAATATAGACAGCTCCTCCTTGATCACAGTGGTCATACACTAGTTGGCGCTTACTGAACATGTCTGATAAAAGTAATCAGAACCTAAAAGAGCCATCAAGACAAACCTCTTATTTTACAGTGTTTTACACACTGGAGTAGCTTACCACAGGCATGTATTTCCCTGGAGCTACTTATAATTGAGACATTCAACTGTCTTAAATAATTTAAGACAAACTTCCTTCTACCTCAACCTTTGTTTAGGCAATTCCCCATATTATATACTATTTTTTCTCTGATCTTGCTTCAATCTCCTGTGTCTTTTAAAAATTAGAGTTGATTAATGGGTTGTCTGTACATGCACATCAGTCTCTTTAGATAACTCACTTGTTTGAGTCAATTTGTGTCACTGTAATTTTATTTTTGAAAACATCTAACATCTTTTGGAGAAGAGAAAAAAAAAGAAGACAGAAAGATCCAGAGAAGAGCCCTAAGATACCCTAACATATAAGAGTGGGGTGGGGGTAAAGGCAAGGATGATAATTTAGCAAAGGAGAGTAAGGCGTGGTCACATAGGTAGGAAAGGGACCAGGAGAAATAACTGTCATCAAAAGTCCAAGAGAGTAAAGAGTTTCCAGGAAGAATGAGAAATCAGCAGGGTCAAAGTACTACAGTGAAGAATGAGAAAAGAACATAGATTTGTCAATGAAGATACCATTGATAATCTTAGAAAGAACAGTTTCAATTAAGTGATGAGGTACAAAGCCAGACAGCATGTGAATAAGTAAAAGTAGAGGAAATCAAGGTCATGAGTGTATATGTACAGCTTTTTTTCTAGGAATTTTCTTGTGAAATGGAAGAAAGACATAAAGAACAGCTTGAGCGCTGGAAGTTGTCTAGTGAAAATTGGCAGGGGGTAGGAAAGGTTTCTTTTAATTTTGGAAGAGATTTGGTCTTGTTTCTAGGTGTCAGAGAAAGATCCAGTAGATAGGAAAATATTAAATTTATTTTTTAAACATTTATTATTATTTATTTTTTAGAAAAGTTAACATGGTTACATAATTCATGCTCTTACTTTCCCCTTCACCACCCGAGCTCCCCACCCCCATGGCTGATGCATATTTCCACTGGTTTTAACATGTGTCATTGATCAAGACCTATTTCCAAATTGTTGATAGTTGCATTCCTGTGGTAGTTTCAAGTCTACATCCCCAATCATGTCCGCCTCAACCCATGTATTCAAACAGTTGTTTTTCTTCTGTGTTTCCTCTCCTGCAGTCCTTCCTCTGAATGTGGGTAGCGTTCTTATCCATAAGTCCCTCAGAATTATCCTGGGTCATTGCATTGCTGCTAGTACAGAAGTCCATTACATTCGATTTTTTTTTGTTGTTTTTTTTGTTTGTTTGTTTTTTAAACCCTTGTACTTCGGTGTATTGTCTTATAGATGGAAGATTGGTAAGGGTGGGCAATGGGGGTCAAGTGACTTGCCCAGGGTCACACAGCTGGGAAGTGGCTGAGGCCGGGTTTGAACATAGGACCTCCTGTCTCTAGGCCTAACTCTCACTCCACTGAGCTACCCAGCTGCCCCTACATTCGATTTTACCACAGTGATTGGTCTCTGTGTACAATGTTCTTCTGGCTCTGCTCCTTTGGCTCTGCATCAATTCCTGGAGGACTTTCCAGTTCACATGGAATTCCTCCAGTTTATTATTCCTTTGAGCACAATAGTATTCAATCACCAACATATACCACAATTTGTTCAGCCATTCCCCAATTGAAGGACATACTCTTAGTTTTTTGCCACCACAAAAAGCTTGGCTATAAATATTTTTGTACAAGTCTGTTTATCTATGATCTCTTTGGGGTACAAACCCAACAATGGTATGGCTGGATCAAAGGGCAGGCATTCTTTTATAGCCCTTTGAGCATAGTTACAAATTGCCAGCCAGAATGGTTGGATCAGTTCACAGCTCCACCAGCAATGCATTAATGTCTCAGTTTTGCCACATCCCCTCCAGCATTAATTACTCTCCTCTTCTTTCATTTTAGCCAATCTGCTAGGTGTGAGATGATACCTCAGAGTTGTTTTGACTTGCATTTCTCTAATTATTAGAGATTTAGAAAAAGTTCTCATGTCCTTATTGATACTTTTGATTTCTTTACCTGAAAATTGCCTATTCATGTCTCTTGCCCATTTATCAATTGGGGAATGGCTTGATTTTTTATACAATTGGTTTAACTCCTTGTATATTTGAGTAATTAGACCCCTGTCAGAGTTTTTTGTTATAAAGATTTTTTCCCAATTTGTTCTTTCTCTTCTGATTTTGGCTATATTGTTTTTGTTTGTACAAAAGCTTTTTAGTTTGATATAATCAAAATCATTTATTTTATATTTTGTAATTTTCTCTAACTCTTGCTTGGTTTTAAAATCTTTCCTTTCCCAGAGATCTGACAAGTAAACTATTCTATGTTCACTTAACTTATTTATAGTTTCCCTCTTTATATTCAAGTCATTCACCCATTCTGAATTTATCTTGGTGTAGGGTGTGAGATGTTGATCTAAACCTAATCTCTCCCATATTGTTTTCCAAATTTCCCAACAGTTTTTGTCAAATAGTGGATTTTTGTTCCAAAAGTTGGGCTCGTTGGGTTTATCATACACTGTCTTACTGATGTCACTTACCCCAAGTCTATTCTACTGATCCTATCCTTCTGTCTCTTAGCCAGTACCATACCGTTTTGATGACCACTGCTTTATAGTACAGTTTAATATATGGTACTGCTAGGTCCACTTCCTTCACATTTTTTAAATTATTTCCCTTGATATTCTTGATCTTTTGTTATTCCAGATGAACTCTATTACAGTTTTTCCTAATTCAGTAAAAACGTTGTTTGGTAGTTTGATAGGTATGGCACTAAATAGGTAAATTAATTTGGGTAGAATGGTCATTTTTATTATGTTAGCTCATCCTACCCATGAGCAATCAATGTTTTTCAATTGTTTGGATCTAGTTTTAATTGTTTGGAAAGTGTTTTATAGTTGTTTTTGTATAATCCCTGTGCTTGTTTTGGTAGATAGATTCCTAAGTACTTTATATTGTCTAGGGTGATTTTAAATGGTGTTTCTCTTTCTACCTCTTGCTGCTGTGATGTGTTGGAAATATATAGAAATGCTGATGATTTATGTGCATTTATTTTATATCCTGCAATTTTGCTAAAGTTGTTGATTATTTCTATATGCTTCTTAGTTGATTCTTTAGTATTTTTTAAGTAGACCGCCATATCATTTGCAAAGAGTGATAGCTTAGTCTCCTCATCGCCTATTTTGATGACCTTCAATTTCTTTTTCTTCTCTAATTGCTTCTGCTAGTGTTTCTAGTGCAATGTTGAATAATAGAGATGATAATGGGCATCCTTGTTTCACTCCTGATCCTATTAGAAAGGCTTCTAATTTATCCTCATTGCATATAATGCTTGTTGATGGTTTTAGGTATATACTGTTTATTATTTTTAGGAAAGGTCCTTATATTCCTATACTTTCCAGGGTTTTCAATAGGAATGGGTGCTGTATTTTGTCAAAGGCTTTTTCAGCATCTATTGAAATAATCATGTGATTTTTGTTTGTTAGATTGTTGATATGGTCAATTATGTGGATGGTTT
>NC_058135.1:202862297-202907427 GCF_016433145.1 Gracilinanus agilis
CTATGTTCACTTAACTTATTTATAGTTTCCCTCTTTATATTCAAGTCATTCACCCATTCTGAATTTATCTTGGTGTAGGGTGTGAGATGTTGATCTAAACCTAATCTCTCCCATATTGTTTTCCAAATTTCCCAACAGTTTTTGTCAAATAGTGGATTTTTGTTCCAAAAGTTGGGCTCGTTGGGTTTATCATACACTGTCTTACTGATGTCACTTACCCCAAGTCTATTCTACTGATCCTATCCTTCTGTCTCTTAGCCAGTACCATACCGTTTTGATGACCACTGCTTTATAGTACAGTTTAATATATGGTACTGCTAGGTCCACTTCCTTCACATTTTTTAAATTATTTCCCTTGATATTCTTGATCTTTTGTTATTCCAGATGAACTCTATTACAGTTTTTCCTAATTCAGTAAAAACGTTGTTTGGTAGTTTGATAGGTATGGCACTAAATAGGTAAATTAATTTGGGTAGAATGGTCATTTTTATTATGTTAGCTCATCCTACCCATGAGCAATCAATGTTTTTCAATTGTTTGGATCTAGTTTTAATTGTTTGGAAAGTGTTTTATAGTTGTTTTTGTATAATCCCTGTGCTTGTTTTGGTAGATAGATTCCTAAGTACTTTATATTGTCTAGGGTGATTTTAAATGGTGTTTCTCTTTCTACCTCTTGCTGCTGTGATGTGTTGGAAATATATAGAAATGCTGATGATTTATGTGCATTTATTTTATATCCTGCAATTTTGCTAAAGTTGTTGATTATTTCTATATGCTTCTTAGTTGATTCTTTAGTATTTTTTAAGTAGACCGCCATATCATTTGCAAAGAGTGATAGCTTAGTCTCCTCATCGCCTATTTTGATGACCTTCAATTTCTTTTTCTTCTCTAATTGCTTCTGCTAGTGTTTCTAGTGCAATGTTGAATAATAGAGATGATAATGGGCATCCTTGTTTCACTCCTGATCCTATTAGAAAGGCTTCTAATTTATCCTCATTGCATATAATGCTTGTTGATGGTTTTAGGTATATACTGTTTATTATTTTTAGGAAAGGTCCTTATATTCCTATACTTTCCAGGGTTTTCAATAGGAATGGGTGCTGTATTTTGTCAAAGGCTTTTTCAGCATCTATTGAAATAATCATGTGATTTTTGTTTGTTAGATTGTTGATATGGTCAATTATGTGGATGGTTTTCCTAATGTTGAACCATCCTTGCATTCCTGGTATAAATCCCACCTGATCATGGTGGATGATCCTCTTGATCACTTGCTGGAGTCTCTTTGCTAGTATTCTATTTAAGATTTTTGCATCTATGTTCATTAGGGAGATTGGTCTGTAGTTTTCTTTCTCTGTTTTTGATCTCCCTGGCTTTGGAATCAGTACCATATTTGTGTCATAAAAGGAATTTGGTAGGACTCCTTCTTTGCTTATCATATCAAATAATTTGTATAGTATTGGGATTAGTTGCTCTTTGAATGTCTGATAGAATTCACTTGTGAATCCATCAGGCCCTGGCGATTTTTTCTTAGGGAGTTCTTTGATGGCTTGTTCAATTTCTTTTTCTGATATGGGATTATTTAGGTATTCTATTTCTTCTGCTGTTAATATAGGCAATTTGTATTTTTTGTAAATATTCATCCATATCTCCTAGATTGCTATATTTATTGCCATATAATTGGGCAAAATACTTTTTAATGATTGCCTTAATTTCCCCTTCATTAGAGGTGAGGTCTACCTTTTCATCTTTTATACTGTCAATTTGGTTTTCTTCTTTCCTTTTTTTATTAGATTGACCAGTACTTTGTCTATTTTATCTGTTTTTTCAAAATACCAGCTTCTAGTCTTATTTATTAATTCAATAGTTCTTTTACTTTCAATTTTATTAATTTCTCCCTTGATTTTTAGTATTTCTACTTTAGTTTTCATCTGGGGATTTTTAATTTGCTCGCTTTCTAATTTTTTAAGTTGCATGCCCAATTCATTAATCTCTGCCCTCCCTAATTTGTTAATATAATGCATTCAAGGATATAAATTTCCCCCTGAGTACTGCCTTAGCTGCATCCCACAGAGTTTGGTAGGATGTCTCATCATTGTCATTCTTTTCAATGAAATTGTTTATTGTTTCTATGATTTCTTCTTTGACTAGCTGGTTTTGGAGAATCATATTATTTAATTTCCAATTAGTTTTTGATTTGGCTGTCCAGGTGCCCTTATTAATTATTATTTTTATTGCATTATGATCTGAGAAGGTTACATTTATTATTTCTACTCTTTTGCATTTGTTTGCAATGTTTCTATGCCCTACTACATGGTCAATCTTTGTGAATGTACCATGTGCAGCTGAAAAGAAGGTGTATTCCTTTTTGTTCCTATTTATTTTTCTCCACATATCTATTAAATCTAATTTTTCTAGGACTTCTTTCATCTCTCTAACCTCTTTATTATTTATTTTTTTTGTTTGATTTATCTAGATCTGAAAGAGGGATATTTAGATTTCCTACTAGTATGGTTTTACTATCTATTTCCTTCTTGAGATCTGCCAGTTTCTCCTTTACAAATCTGATTGCTATGCCATTTGGTGCATACATATTGAGCAATGTTATTTCCTCATTGTCTATACTGCCTTTAATCAGGATGTAATGACCTTCCCTGTCTTTTTTAATCATATCTATTTTTACTTTGGCTTTGTCAGAGATCATAATTGCCACTCCTACCTTCTTTTTCTCATTTGAGGCCCAAAGGGTTTTGCTCAAGCCCTTTACCTTAAACCTGTGTGTGTCCACCCACCTCATATGTGTTTCTTGTAGACAACATATGGTAGGATTTTGGTTTCTAATTCACTCTATTTGCTTCCGTTTTATGGGCGAGTTCATCCCATTCACATTCAGAGTTAAAATTTTCAGTTGTGTATTCCCCAACATTTTGGTATCCTCTCTTAGTTCTACCCATTCTTCTTACACTATTTCCTTTTAAACCAGTGGTTTGCCTTATGCCAGTAAGCCTTGTCCCCTCCCTTGATTTACTTTCCTTTCTACCCCCTCCCTTATTATTCCCCTCTTTTTTATTTTTAAGGCCTAATGGATTCCCTCCCCCTTTTTCTCCCCTCCCTTTTTGGACCTCCCCACTCCCCTATTCCCCTTGGTTTATTCCTTCTGATTTTCTCAATAGGGTTAGATTGAGTTTTATATCCCAATGGATAAAGCCACTCTTCCCTCTCAGGGTTAATTACACTGAGAGTAAGGTTTAAATATTACCTCTTAATGCTCTCTTCCTCTCCTTCTTATAATAGTATTCATCCCTTCCCCTTCCCATGCCCTCTTTGTGTGTAAGAGAATATCCTATTTTTTCTTATTCATTCAAGTTTCTCTTAGTGTCCTCTACTATTCACCCCTCTCTTTCTCACCCCCATATCATCTTAGACCATTTAGTATTCCAACCTCTCCCTATGAATAATTCTTCTAATTACTATAATAGTGAGTAGAGTTCCTTACAAAGAATTATACATAACATTTCTCCACATAGGAATACAAATAATTAGATCATATTGAAGCCCTTAAAGAGGCAAATTTAAAAAATATGAGTTTTCTTTCTTTCCCCTCTGTTTCTTATTTATCTTTTCATGTTTCTCTTGATTTTTGTGGTTGGATATCGAACTTTCCATTTAGTCCTGGTCTTTTCTGTGCAAATACTTGGAAATCTTCTATCTTGTTGAATGCCCAAACTTTCCCCTGGAAGTATATAGTTAGTTTTGATAGGTAGGTGATCCTTGGTTGTAGACCCAGTTCTCTTGCCTTTCTGAATATCATATTCCAAGCCTTGTGGTGTTTTAGTGTGGAGGCTGCCAGATCCTATGTAATCCTGATTGGTGCTCCTTGATATCCGAATTGTCTCTCTCTGGCTTCTTGTAAAAATTTTTCTTTTACTTGGAAGTTCTTGAATTTGGCTATAGTTGTCTTTTCTGGTTCTAGTGTAGAGGGTGATCTATGGATCCTTTCAATGTCTATATTGACCTCTTGTAGAATTTCAGGGCAATTTTGCTGAATAATTTCTTTTAGTATGGAGTCCAAATTTCTATTAATTTCTGCTTTTTCAGGAAGACCAATGATTCTCAAATTGTCTCGTCTAGACGTGTTTTCTTGGTTTGTCACTTTCTCATTGAGATATTTCATGTTTCCTTCTATTTTATCAGTCTTTTGACTTTGTTTTATGTGTTCTTGCTGTCTTTAGAGATCATTAGCTTCTAATTGCTCAATTCTAGCCTTTAGGGACTGGTTTTCGGCTATAATCTTTTGGTTTTCTTTTTCAATCTGGTCATTTCTGGTCTTCAATTTACCTGCCTCACTTTCCAATTGTGAAATTCTATCTTTTAAACTGTTATTTTCTTGCCAGATTTTGGTTTCCAATTTGCTTACCATTTCGTTTGATTTTGGGGCATCTTTCTCCAATTGGGAGTTTCTGTCTTGTAACCTGTTAATTTCCTTTTGAGCTATTTCCCACTTCTCTCACCAAATCTCTTCCATCTTTCTCATCATCTAAGATTTGAACTCTTCAATACCTTGTGGCCAGTTTTTATTATTTTGGAAAGGTTTGTATATGATTACTTTTTTGTTCTCCTCTGCTGTTTGCTCTGTTGTCTGGATTTTATCTGTGTAAAAGTTGTTGAGTGTTACAGATTTCTTCTTGATGATCTTTCTCTTTTGGGGTTCTTGTCTCTGGCTTGCTATTGTTAGCCCTGCACTGTCTCAGATTTATCCTCACACACAGGGTCTGTCTGCGCTCTTTAGGCTCCTGGGGTCTCAGGTCTAGTTGTTCTCAGGGTCAAGCCTCCTGGTGGTCCCCTTGCTTGTTCCTCTGCCCGAGGCTCCTTTTACAGTCTCATGGTGCTGCTTCCATAGTTGTGCACGCCTCTGCACTGGATCCCCACTCAAGGTCCTCACCTAAGCTCAGGATCCATGTCTGTGCTTGCGTCCACTCCCTCACTCATGCCTGCGCTCAGGGTCTGTGTTCAAAGTCTGTGCATTCTTTAGCCTCTTGGGGTCTTAAGTCTTGCTGCTCTCAGGAGCAGGCCCTGGTGACCCCAGGTAGCTGCCAAGGACTTAATGTGTCCCCCAAACTTGCTCTGATTCTTGTTTGCTGGCTTTGGCATTGTAGGTGGTGTGGGGTAGTGGAGGGGGTTGCTCAGTTTGTGTTTTAGTGATAGCTGTTTCACCCCTTTATAGCATGGAAATGCCCCGGTTCCACATACCTCTAATGCTGTGCCCTGTTTTGGGGTCCCTTTGTTCCTCTGGATTTGTTTTTATGTCTTCTTGAGGAGTCCTTTATGTTTTGATTAGGAGAGGTTAAGCAGCTGCTTTTACTTGCTGCCATCTTAACCAGGAAGTTCTCAGTAAAAAACCTACAATCTCTTTTTTAAAAAATCAAGACAATTCTCTAATTTTTTTCATTATTTTTCTACCATTACTGACTGCAGCTTAGCAATTACATAATAATTTTTTTCCATTACTCTAAGATATTTTTCATCTAGGTAAGTTATTTGAATTCAATTACATTTATACCTACCTTCTCTTATGTCAAGAAACTTGGGTTCTAATTTCTTTTAATCTCTTCATTCCAATTTTAGTCTAAAAATCATTCTCCTTATAAGAGAAAACAGAAATGAAATTGTTCATCAGTTATGCTTTCTCTTCATCATCCATAACTATTCTGAGCAACAGTACCATTTCTTCTTTGATCCTCCTCCATTCTAAATTTAGCTTTATATCTTGACCTTAGCATCCATCATTCATCTCAGTTCATTCAAAGCTTAAGTAACTCTGACATAGAACCATGACTTTCTTTTATTCTGATCCTCAGATAATCCAATTCAATTCAACATTGGAAAGCCTTCTTGGTCTCCCTATCTTGTCTCCTCTTCTATCCATCTGCTACTTATCTACAAAGTGTTCTTAAAATTCAGGTCTGATCATGTCACCCATCCTTGTCATCCCCTGCCAATTGATATGTTTCCCAATTACATTCAGGATAAAATATAAAGCCTCTGTTTGGTGTTTAAAATACATTACAGGGGGAAGCTGGGTGGCTCAGTGGATTGACAGCCAGGCCTAGAGATGGGAGGTCCTAGGTTCAAATATGGCCTCAGACACTTCCTAGCTGTGTGAGCCTGGGCAAGTCACTTAACCTCCATTGCCCAGCCCTTATCACTCTTCAACCTTGGAGCCAATACACAGTATTGACTCCAAGACAAGAAGGTAAGTGTTTTTAAAAAAATAAAATAAAATACTTTACAACCTGGCTTTTTCCTACCTTTCTGGTCTTCTTACATTTTTCTCCCCTTCATCCACTCTATGAACTAGTGAAAGGGACTCTTCATTATTTTTCAATCAAAACATTCCATTTCCTGGATCCTAGTATTTGTACTGGCCAGTCTCCTGCCTGAAATGCTATCATTTCAGTTCTGACCCTTAGTTTCCATGGTTCTCAGTCTCCCCCCACCCCCATGCTTTTATTTATGCTGAACAAATTTTATATGTACACAAGTGTTTGCATGTTGTCTCCCTTTAAGAATATGAGCTTCTTGAGGGTAGGCACTATGTTTTGACCTTTCTTTGTATCTCCAGGATTTAATAAAAGTTCTTGGCTCATAGTAAGTGATTAATACATATTGATTAACAAGCTTTTATTAGTCATTGTTTGTTAATGGAAATCTGAAGACAAAATCCATCAACAGTCACTGCTTTCAAAGAGCTTATACTCTACAGTATGAAACTAAATATGCAGAGATAAGTTAATACATACATACATAAATAAAAAATAAGTATATTCAAAATATTTTCTGCTATCTTTTCTGCTATCTTCTATACATATCTTTAAAAATTTTAATTTGCTTGATTAATTTTTTAGTTTGTTTATCTTAATTTTTTATATGGTCATATTGATCTCTCTCTCTCTCTCTCTCTCTTTTTAATAGCCCTTACCTTCCATCTTGGAATCAATACTGTGTATTTTTTTCAAGGTAGAACAGTGGTAATGGCTAGGCAATGGGGATTAAGTGATTTGCCCATGGTCACACAGCTAAGAAGTGTCTGAGGCCAGATTTGAACCCAGGACCTCCTTTCTCTGGATCTGGCTCTCAATTCACTGAGCCACCTAGCTGTCCCCCATATTGATCTCTTAGGCAAAGCTTTTAATTCTTCCTCTTGAGAATAGTTTATCTTCATGTCTTCAGAATTTCATTCTTGAGAACTTCCCTATCATTTTGAGTAAGTTTCCCTTGTAGGATATTAACGTATGGATAGTACCTATACATTTCTGGCTGTTTAAAAGTCTCTTTTTCCTAAATAGCCTGAAGAATAAAAGGCTTAGAACAATGCAAGAGACTGTTTTCTTTTTAAACCATGCATATGTGTTACAAGGGTTTTGTTTTTCTTCCTTTCATTTAAAAGGGAAGAAAGAGAGAGGAGGGAGGAAAAAATAGATGTTTGTTTAGTAAGAAAAAAATAAATAAAAAAGAGATTAAAATCCTTAGAGGGGCAACAGATAACTGCCTTCAAATATTTCAAAGGATGTTTTGGAGGAAGGATTAGATATGATTGACTCCAGTGGGAAGAACCTGGAGCAGTGTGTGAAAAATGCAAAACAAATTTAGGTTTGCTGTAAAAAAATAACAAAACCCCCCAAACTACCTAACACTTGTAACTGGCCCATGACCAATTACACACAATAATGGACTAATAAATTTGTTGGTTGATTGTTAGTTATTAATTGATTCCTCAGACTCCTTTGCCTTTTGAAGATTAAAATGATCATTAAAAGACCCTGCACAAGTTGTTCCACCTCTCTGACCTTCAGCTTCCTCTTCATCTGTAAAATGGAGTTAATAATAGTACATATTATTAAGTATTAACAATTAATAGTACCTATAACTCCTTACAGAGTTATTGTAAGAATAAAATGAAATGAGTATAAACCACTTTGTAAACCTTAAAAGGCTATAAAATGTTAGCTATTATTAATAATAATGATAAAAAATTGCTCTATTTCAGTTTTTGACAGAGAACATTAGCAGATACCCAGATGACTGGAGTCCCAAAACATTTCTAAATCCAGCCTCCATCCAATATTGGTGAGCTGTTTTCCAAATGCCATGTCTGTTTTCTCATTCTGACCAGGTGTTTATAGCATATAGTATAACCCCACCACAATATTGCTTCTGTTCTTCTCCTCTTAGTCCTCATCCAAGTATTTTCAGTCATGGTTCTTTCTCCAGTTCCATAAGAACATATCTTCTTAAATTTTCACTCTGCCTACTCATGTATAGATGGCTTCCTTCTGTGCTGGTCATCAGCTAAAAATTTAATAGCCACTCTAAAACAAAAGTTCCCCTTCTCCACTTACAAGTGATACCACGTGCTAGCCTTCAGGCCAAAGTGCCCTGAAAATTACAGATCAAAAGCTTTCTATTAAATGGAAGACTGGAGCTAAAAATCTCTAAATGATTACTTGGTTGTAGTCACACCTACACATTGGGGACTTTTTCAGATATTAAAAGATTTTTTTAAGATGGGGAAATGCGATCTAAAATACAGGTGTTGTTGAAAGAGGGGTGGGTTTGGACATGATAGCCCTCTTCTACATGTTCCTTCCAACTCTAAATCCATTCTTCTATAAATACTTGTACTACCTACATCTCAAGATTATTTAAAGAGAAATACAACAGTATTATTTGCTTGCTTTTTATGTATTTCTATATACACTATTTTTTCTCCCCTCCAGGTATGTTTGGTCATATATAATCATTTAGCCTTATGAGACCCTCCTCCTTGATCAGAACTAGAGAGATAAAAAGAAATTATTTTTTGGCACTCCTTTTCTAGAGTTAATGAAAAAAGGCCATTTTCCTTCTGGTAGTGTATCTTTATACAAGTTAAAATATCCAGGGTTACAGTTTATGTTACATTAACTACATTTGATTTCTCTTTTCCCGATAGGATTATAGGGGGATTCTACAGTCTTGTTCATAGAGCCTTCACCAACTTTGACTTGGAGTGAGTTACTTTCTTAGAAAATTTCCACAGATAATCAAGTACATTGATTTTAAGTTATTTTTGTTACTTGTTTCTGTGCCAGAAGGGTGACATTTTTTGACTTTGTTCCCAAGTTTAGGGGTGTGTGTACTCTATTTGGACCCTGCAGCAAATAGCTTGGCTCTCCTTTATCATGTCCCATAGTGCCACTGGCAGACAAACTGGGGCTCAAATAGATCATGGTCTGATTAAATTTAGCAACCCATATGTTCTCTTCCTCTGAACAAGAATGTCTCATCTCTTTTCTACTTCTGTGTCCTTGATCATGCTGCTCCATATACTTGGAATCCTATTTCCCAGCATTTCTACCAGTTTAAAATTAAGCTACTTTGACCAGAGAGCTTAAAAATTACCTACTTTCTTGAAACCAGGTCTTCTGAAAAAGTTCTCCCTCTAATACCTGCTAGGTATGTGATACTGGTCAGCGATTAAAGCCATTTTACTTTTCTGAGCCTTAGTTTCCTTATCTATAAAATAGAAATGTTAAAAGTCTGGTACAGGGAGGTAACATAGTATGGTAGAAATAGTACTGCATTTAAAGTGAGAAGATGGGTTCAAATGCTGACTTTTACTGCCTGTGTGACTGTGGGCTAGTTCTCTCAATTCTATGAGCCTCCATTCTTCATTTGTTAACCAAGAAGGCTTAACTAAACCTTTAAGGATTCTTCAATCTCTAAATCTGTGACTTAATATTTTCATTAGCTGTCTCAGTGTTGTAAAGAAAGTACTTCAAGAACCTTAAAATATTATAGAAATATGAACTATTAGGCAAACTATTTCTCCCCTTTTGAATCCCAGTCAAAGGGATCCCTCCTTTCTTAAAAAACTCAAAGCATTTATACCTCTTTAAGCAATTATGTTCAGTGTTAAAGTATAGTTATTTTATTCTTATATTTTAATTTTAATTTTTAAATATTTTTCCATGTTTACATGATTCATTTTCTTTCCCTCCCCTCTTTCCTCCCACTCCCAGAGCCAACAAGCAGTTCCACTGGATTGTACAAATGTTATCACTTGATACATATTTCCATATTATTAATTTTTGCTATAGAGAGATTTTTAAAGCCTAAACCCCAAATTGCATACCCATATATACATGTGATAAGTGATATCATATGTTCTTTTCCATTTCTACTCTCATAGTTCTTTCTCTCATTGTGGATAGCATTCTTTCCCATAAATCCTTCAGGAGTTTCCTGGATTATTTTATTACTAGTAGTAGTAAAGTCCATTACATTGGATAGTTCCACAACGTTTCACTTTTTGTGTACAATGTTCTCCTGGTTCTGCTCATTTCATTCTGCATCAGTTCATTGAGGTTCTCTCAGTTGATATAGAAATCTTCCATTTTATCATTCCTTTTAGCACAATAGTATTCCATCAGCAGATACCACAATTTGTTCAGCCATTCACAAATAGAGGGACACCCTCACATTTTTCAATTTTTTTTTGGACCACAAAGAGTGTGGCTATGAATATTTTTGCACAAGTATTTTTCCTTATTCTCTCTTTGGGGTACAAACTTAGTAGTGGTATTACTGGATCAAAGGGTATACATTCTTTTAAAGCCCTTTGCGCATAATTCGAAATTGCCTTTCAGAATGGCTGGATTAATTCAGAAATTTTGAATTTGTACAATTCTGGCTAAGGCTCACAATGCCAGATTTAGGAGAGCAAATCAAGGGAAGCTGGAGTGGTATTTTTATGAATGGTTAGCAGTTCAGTTTCTCCAGATTCCTCCACCTTCAACTTACTGACCTAGAGTCAATTACTACTTACCCCTTGCCCCCAAGGTTGCTATTATTGGTTTGGATCCAGACCAAAATTAACATCCCAGATACCTCAAGCATCCAACTAGAGACAAAGATTTAGATACCAGTCTTCTTGTCAGAACTTCATTAATTAGTTGGATCATGATATCAGGCCTAATTTCCCTTTTCCCTTATTCTTTAAAAGAGAAATCTCTAACTCTTTGCTATTCAAAGAAACATTAAAGGGTAGGAATTTCAGCCAAAAGGGTATTTTGTGCTTATCTAATAATTAATTAGCTTCCACAACTTCCTCTTCCAGTCCTAGTGACACAGAAAGATGATTGCATAAACCAAAACCATTCCTTCTACATTACTCATTTCCCCTTTTTTCATTCTCACCCACTTCATACCTCTTCCTCCCAAGTAAACTATCTAGCTCTGTCCTCTCACCTTTCCTTCCTCCTTCTGGGATTTCTCATTCTATTGTTAACAATAACTCTTTATCCTAGACATTTTCTTCATGTATCCCTTCCATCTTCTGGCATTTATTGATACCAGGCTCTTTCCCAGATGATACTGTTTCTCTTTCTCATACTTCATGGACTAAGAGGAAACTCATTGTTGTCCTCCAGGGATAATTCCAGACCTTCTTTCTGGATGTATTATTGTAATCCTAGAATTTAGAAAGTGATGTCTCCTTTTTTGAATCTTGCATCAGCCAGACATAATTATACTATCCTCATCCTGCCATTCACCATCTTTCCTCAAGGATTCAGTCTTTCTCTTCACCCCCATTCTTGCCTTCATATTTGGCACATATTATATAGCATATAATGGTGTCTTCTCAAAAAACCTTGGCTTCTTAATTCATTGGTCTCAGTAACTCCTTTGACTTAGACATTGACTTTATCTGAACCATGCACAGAAATGCTCAGAATCTTGAACTTACAATTACCTATAATTTTTCTATGTCCATCATTAAGAACACTGAAATTCCTCTACCTGACCATAACCTTCTATCCTTCCTGTGTTTCACAATTCTGGCAATTTGGAACTATACTCAAAGAAAAGAATGTCTTCCCTTTGATCCAGCCATATCATTGTTGGGTTTATACCCCAGAAAGATCAGACTTGTATGAAAATATTTATAGCCAAGCTTTTTGTGGTGGCAAAAAACTGGAAAATGAGGTTATGTCCTTCAATTAGGGAATGGATGAACAAATTGTGGTATATGCTAGTGATGGAATACTATTGTGCTCAAAGGAATAATAAACTGGAGGAATTCCATGTGAACTGGAAAGACCTCCAGGAATTGATGCAGAGCCAAAGGAGCAGAGCCAGAAGAACATTGTACACAGAGACCAATACACTGTAATGTAATGGACTTCTGTACTAACAGCAATGCAATGACCCAGGACAATTCTGAGGGACTTATGGAAAAGAACATTACCCACATTCTGAGGAAGAACTATAGGATGGAAACAGAAAAAAAAAACTGCTTGAATACATGTGTTGAGGCGGACATGATTGGAGATGTAAAATCGAAACTACCACATCAATGCAAATATCAACAATTTGGAAAAAGGTCTTGATCAATGACACATGTTAAAACCAGTGGAAATACGCATTGGCCATTGGGGGCGGGGAGCTCAGGGGGTGAAGGGGAAAGTAAGAGCATGAATTATGTAACCATGTTAACTTTTCTAAAAAATAAATATTAATATATGTTTAAAAAATAGAGATAGTGGAAGCCAATTTATTTTATTGATTAGTGGCAAAAGTATAGAACATATTGTGACAAGAAAAGCTTAGTGATCATTGTCTAAAATGAAGTTAGTAATCTCTAATCTAATGAGCTAGAATGGTTTCATTCAGGAACAAGTTGTGCCAAGAAAACCTCAGTTCCTTTTTTGGCAAAAGTTTTAGAGTAATAGATCAGGGGAATTGCTTTCTGAGGGGGTCATAATTGCTTTTAAGTACTTTTACGTACTTACCATTTAGAAGAGAGTTTAAACTTGTTCTGCTTTCTTCCAAAAGACAAAATTATGAGCAAAAGATGGAAAGCAAAAAAAAAAAAAGCAGAATTAAGGTCATTATTAAAGAAAAGAAATTCAGTCTATGCATCCTTACAGAAAATACAACGTGGATGAAGAATGTCTATTGCCCAGATTCGAATGTTGGAATACTCTATATAGAATGTTGGAACAAGCTCTATATAGCTTGTTCATCAGCATATGTGTATAGGAAAGACAAAACAGAAGAACACAAAGTTGAACCCAGAGTTAAAGAAAAAGAGGAATCAGGTTGGATTGCCATTGGAAAACTGCAAAGCTTTCAAGCTTTGTATTAAAGCATAGGCTTATCTTTTAAATGCTAACAATTTACTGGAGTTGCTCTGCTATGCTAAATCACAAATCACAACTACTTTTAAAGAATTAAAAATGAGTGCTTTACAGTGGACAAGGTAGGGGCACATGGTGAGTATGAGAGAGGCAAAATATATAACCAATGAAGAACTTCAAAAAAGAACAGAATAGGGCAGCTGGATAGCTCAGTGGAGTGAGAGTCAGGCCTAGAGACAGGAGGTCCTAGGTTTAAACCCGGCCTCAGCCGTGTGTGACCCTGGGCAAGTCCCATTGCCCACCCTTACCAATCTTCCACCTATGAGACAATACACCGAAGTACAAGGGTAAAAAAAAAAAAAAAAAAAAAAGAACAGAATTTTTGGGTTTTTTAAGCCCATCAAGGAATGTGTCAAGAATAAAATCAACAGATAGCCAAAGTTCTCTGCTATTAACTTCACAATATCAAAAGGAAATAATGAACCCTTCTAGTATGTTGGGTGAATTTCCTGTGGTAATCAAAAGTCACACAAAATTAGCAAGCCTGGATAGTTTGCAAAATTGGAGAGGAATCTTGAATTGAAGAAAGATCCCAAATCCATTTGATTATGGATTTAAAGGAAAATTTCTCCAAAATTAGAGCTATTAAAAAAATAGGATACTAGTGTGGAAGGTAGCAAGCTCCCTAAGACTAGAAGTATTTAATCTGAAGAAAGACCAATCATAGTTCTAAATAACCGATGATGAAGCATACTACCTTGCCTCCTGGTAGGAGATGGATTCAAGAGACAAAATGTAACATATTTTTTAACACAAGTTATTCAAGAATTTGTTCTGAGTGACTATACATATTCATTACAAATGTTTTGTTTTCTTCTTCCACTTGGAAGGGGAAGAGAAATAAATGTTGATCAATTAAAAAATAAAACAAATATTTTAAGTCTTCAAACAAAGGATAGATTATCAATTAGGACATTGTAATGACAGTTTATTTTCCATTATGGTTGGATTCAATGGTCTCTGAAGTCTCTTCCAAATCAAAAGTTTTGTGACAGTGTTGTGAAGAATGGATTACAGACTGGAGGGATTACCAGGAGAAAAGAGTTTAGAACACTATCACAATGATCTTGGAAAGAGGTAATGAGGGTCTGAAATAGGGTTTTGTTGTATAAATGGAAAGGAGGGAGACTAGATAGGATCTGGCAACTTACTGAATGTGGGTCATTAGATGAAGAATCAAAAATAACACTTAAGAACCTGAGTTGCCTGCAAAGATGGTGGTACCATAAACAATTAAGTAAAATAGTTTCCAGACATTTCATCATCCTTTTCATCTTTCTCTGGACTTATCTAAAGTACAATATGGGTTATAGTATGGAGGTAATTTGAGGAAATCAATTTGAAAAACTTTAGATTTTATTATTATTGCTTCACTTTTATCCTTCATTTTTGAATACTTCCAATAACATCACAAGGTGATATCTTGACTTGCTCATGAATTGAATTTAAGTGAGGCAATTACACAAAATCATCCACCTCAGCCTCACTCTCTCTTCCAGAGTCACCAAAATCCATAGGAAGACAAAAATCAGGATTGGTTAGGTGATGTGACATAGTGGGTGACCTTTGTGTCCTCAATGTCTAACCACGCTCTAGGCACTCTAAAGTGCCTGTTTTAGCCTTCTTTGTGGCTATTGAAACAAATTGTTTTCATCTGTCCATTCTGCCTAGGAAGGTTTCACATATTTGAGGTATACAGCCTCCTAAACCACCAACAGGTTTGAGGTCTGGTGCTTACACTCAACTTGGTTTAGTTCATCTACCCAGACAGCTTTTCTGGAGTGTGGTCACTAAAACACTATAGCTTCTTGGAGTCACAGGCAAGAGTTGGGTGACAAGGGGACACCAAAGGTGGATGGTTAGCCTGAAAAGGGCTCAGTAAGCCCTCACACCAGAAGAGCTAAACATCCCATGCACTCCTTATAAATCCTTATAGCTGATCCTTATAAAATAGAAAATGTTCCACTTTTCTTCTCCTTGTCTTTGCACTGGTCCCATCTCCCCCACCCCTATGCCTGGATTGCTTTCCTTCTTCACACATTCCTCTTAAAATTCCTGGATTCCTCTAACAGTTTAAGTGCCACTTTTCCTAGCAGGTCTTTCCTAATCCATTATCTACCTCCTCTTCCCACCTCACAACCTCACCTACTTCCCCTGCACATGGTAAGAGATTAATACATGCCTATTGGTTGATTCATTCTTTCATCTTGACAAATTGATAATCACCATAGGCTTATCTTTTGTTGCCTAACAAAGTTGTCATACTAAAAAATGTTATAGTTTCCATAACATCAATCATAGGAATGATTAATGTTTATTGAAAGCTCTCTAACTAGCACTTATAATAGATATTAATAAAGACTGACAAAATCATAAACTAAAATTGTTTAAGAATAATTTTATACAAAAGTTCACATTTTTTCAGTCTTTAAAAGGTTGCAAATAGTTTTACCTAGCCCCTTCAGTCATTCTCTTGGGATACAACTCTGAGAAAGACACAACCATCCTCAGTAACTGACATCTTTGGAGCAGGCAAATCAGGACCAGATGAAACAGTTTAAAAGCCCCACCAAAGGAGATACAAGAGGCAACTTATTCTAGGAGACTCAAACCACCACAAGCATGACTACCTCACTGAAGACTTCAGTGGAGACAGAATAGGACCCTGAACCCAGGGAATAGCAGTGCCCCACAGACCAGCATTCCTCCTCTTAGCCAGGTCTTTTTGATGACAGAAATCAGTATGAAGAGAGAGCTCACCTTCCTCAACAACACAACCATCAAGTGATGATTAATCGACACCCAAGTCCAAGATCTGAGAGTGATATGCCTCATTCCCTCAGACCACCAATATTGATTTTAGTCCAACCCATGAAACCATGTTGGGAAGCAATGAGATTAGAGATTGTTTCTGCCATTTTTTATATACTCAGTTATTAACATAGAGCTTACTGCAAGTAATAAGTATTTATTAAGAACATTTTCATTGACTCATGCCTGAAAACTCTTTAAGGACAAGAACTGCTTCATATCTGTCTCTCTCTGCAAAACTTACTAGCATGGGAATTCCAGGTTAAGATGGCTGCAGAGTAGTAGCTAGAAGCTTACTCTCCTCACCACCAACCAATACATGACACTCCAAAAGAACAAAAAATCCAGATGAATGAAGAGACGCCACAATAGGGTGCAGCATCGAAGGTATGTGGGATTTGGGCATTTCCACGCTATAAGGGGGTGAAACAGCTCCCACCAAATCACAAGCTGGATCTAACCAACAGCCTTAAATGCAATAAAAGGGTCAAAGAGCTTGAGAAGAGGCCATGGATTGGGTTCAAGAGTGTGGGTTTAACAATTAGTATCCCAAAATACTAAGTATTACATTTTATAAAGTTTATTAATAATAATTAAAGTAAGACAGCTATTGAACTCAGCCCGTTCACGAGAGAGAAAAAGAGAAAGAGAGAGGCAGAGCCAGAACTTATACAAACGTGACCACTCAACATGGTAGAGAGATTAAAAGGAATTTTGGAAAATACTAAGGGATTTATGGAGGATGAAGTCCAAGGGTTCAAAATCTCCATACAAGAGGCATCTTTTGGTTTCCTTTCAGAAACTAGTTTTAGTTGAATGGCAAAGGCAAAAAGGCATATTGCTACAGGTTAAAAGTGAACTGGAATTAATGTATTGTGGTATAACTTTTTAGGTGTTCCCCAGGGCTCACCACTTTTAATATATGACATTCATCTAGCATATCAACTCTTTACTTGGATCCTTAATGTTCTTTCCCGCTCTAACAACTTTGAAAGTGTGAATATGGTGTCTACTACAGCTGGTTTCATCCTGTCTCTGCAACTTGATCTTTCCTGTCCTTTGTGTACCCATGTGTACCTTTGTGTACCCATGTAACAATGGATACAAGTCTCCTAGCTTGTAATCTGAATTGTTAGGTAGATCTTACCTTGCTGAGAAAAGCAAAAGGGAATTTATATTGGAATGTTATTTATCATCAGTTCTTCTAATTAAACAGGATAGATTTAATTATACTCAAGTGCTGTGTGCTCCATTTAGTCTTAACTGGCAAGGTGGCTTAATGCTAATGCCATCTTCTTTGTTCTACTTTTTATTTATCTCACTCTCCATGGATCTTTGGCAAACAAAGTAAAGTCAATGGAAATGTTGGCAGAGTCCTGAGTCAGACATTTGTTCTCTTTAATGTCATTGTCTTATCTAGCTAATTACTCATATCAATTGATATGTTGCTCTTAATGTAATTGGATCTTGGCATATCTAAAAGTCATTTATGCAAATTCAAATAAGGACTCCCATTCAATAAATAAGAAATGGAGATTTTAGTCAGAGTTTTGATGAAAGTTGAAATTCCTCATGAAAAAATATTTAGAATTTTGTTTTCAAATTCTAATAGATGCAACATGTAAAATGAGAAAGTAATCATTGACCACTAAGTCTAATTCCTGCTATTTATGATAGTAATAAACAATGCAAATACCAAACAAACTCCACTACTGGCAAATGAATCATTCTTTTACATACATAATGACTTTCATGGGAAGTCTTAACTCATTGAATATTGAAAAATTAATTCACTTCCCAAGGTTTTCATTCTTATGATATGTATGCAGGTATATGTGGTTTTGTGGTTATAAATATGCATCATTCACTTTGAGGCCAAGCTTCTAGTGATGACTCTCTCTAAATTTACCCTTGGATGACAGATGTCATCTAACCATTTTCCAAGCCCCTCTAGCTTGGTATAATCAACTAGAGCTTATGTTCTACTTACTGACACAACCTTTGCTAATTCAGGGCCACTTAGATGCCATGATAAAACATCAGAGTGAGAATATATAGAGAGTTATATTAGTTCATGCATAGATGAGAGAGAAAGGCAGACAGAGAGACAGAGAGAGACAAAGAGACAGAGAGAGAGAGAGAAAGAGAGACAGAGAGACAGAGACAGATACAGAGAGAGACAGAGACAGAGACAAAGACAGAGATCAACATTTCAGTGGATCTGTAATTTCATCCCTTTGGTTAATACCTTCCATAGAAGCAAAGAACAACAGTCTACACTTTTTCACTGTCTTGCCAATGTATTTCCTTAGATTTTCCACAGACAACCCATTCTGCATGGTGATGACTTTCCTCTAGGGCTTTCTATATTTTAGGGATACTAGTGTGGCACTCAGATTAATTTCTCTTTCCATATGAATGGTTATACCTCCTTTTCTTAAAAGATATACTGTACTTGGCTTGCATAAACATCATTATTGAAATTATGCTTTAGCTGAACTGTCCTGTTTCTCTTTTCTTTTGCAGTCTTTATCTCAAGGGATTGTTTGCTGTTTAGGGAAGTAGATGGAGTAGGGATACATTCAGAAATGAAGGTGATACATATGATACTGAGCTGATTGTGTCAAATGACAGAACATTATAGAGCCTTCTCAACAAAATTCATGATATATAAAAGTAAATATAATTCCGTGATTCAAAAACATGCACTTTTGAGGAATAATGCCAATATTTAAAAAAAGATAATCCTGTTACTGTAATGCATTACGTTACTGAGTATGGTATCATTAAAATCACTGAAAAATTTCCCAAAGGCAAAAAACCCTTTGTCCACCTGGGTTCAGTTTATTTTTCCTTCAGTATCTGTCCAAGATATTCAAATTGTTGTGTCAAACTATAGGTTGCATATAGATCTAACTATATAACATAGTCTAGACAATTTTCTCTATTCACTTGGTTTTTCCTATGTTGTCGTTCAGGGCATTTTCAGTTGTCTCTATTATTGAGCCAATGGAATTTTCTTGGCACAAATACGGAACTGTTTCCCATTTCCTTCTCCAGCTCATTTTACAAATGAGGACCCTGCGGTAAAGAGGGTTAAGTGACTTGCCTGGTATCACACAACTTGGAAGTGTCTAGATTTGAACTCTGATCTTCCTGACTCTAAGGCCCATGTTATATCCACTGCACAACCTAGCTGCCTTTTGGGGCAGAAGTATTACTTAAAAGACTAACACTTAGTAGGTAAATACATTAGGATAAGGGAGGGTACGTTTACTTCCCTTTTATCTCTGAATTATTGTAAACTTTAATTTGATTATGTTTTCATGATCCATTGGGGAGATTTGTCTCCCAAAGGATCACAGGGGGGAATGTAAAGTTGAAAAAGACCTTGTACCCCTTTAAACTACATTACCCAAACTCACTTTCACCATACCCACAATTCCTTAAGCCTTTTCCTATTGGTGGTGGGTTTGTGGGCAGTTTGGATATGGTTGTTGTGGGCATGGTGACAGGGCTTTTTTGGGAGGAGGTGGCATGGTAAAGGGTGAGTTGGGACTCTTTCCCTGCACTTTTAATAAAATCCTTATAAATATCATACTTTGGAGGCATTGCATATTAATTTTAAAACTTACAGTATGCATATGTTTGTACATAGATATATATGTGTGTATACCTAATAGTAGGAGCTTAATAAATGTTTTTTAACCATTGACTGATTGGCCATAAGTGATATGAACTGTTTTAGAAGGAACAGAAAGCTCCTTATTAGAAGCATTTAAGCAGAGGGGATGTAGTACATTTGGAAAGGTTGTAATATGGATTCCTTTAGCCAACAGGTTGCATTAGATGATTGCTGAGATCTCTGACCACTCCAAAAAGTCTGTAATTCTCTCACTCTTTAAGAAAAATAACAGCAGTTCCCATCGAGATAGCACAGTCTTTTATACAGTGCTTTCCTTTTAGTACAAAGAGAATTTGAGAGAGAGAATAAAAGAAAGGAAAAAGAGGAGAGGGAAGAAGAGGACTTATTAAATGCTTATTCTTGCAGAGTATTGTGCTAAGAGTTGGGCATTAAAAGAAAGACAAAAGGCAGTCCCTGCTCTCAAGAAGATCACAGTCTAATGAAGGAGGCAACATGCCAACAACTGTGTACAAATTATCCTCAGGATAAATTGGAGATCATCAACAGAGGGAAAGCAGGAGATAATTTGGCTCCTTAAACTGCTGATTTAGAAATGAGGTACTTAGCAGTCCAATGACTTGCCCAGGACCATGCATTTTGATAAGTATCAGAAATTTGAACCCAGATATTCCTCACTCCATATCCAGTGACCACTTCACTCCACTACCCTCTACTATGCTGTGTGACCTGGGTTAAATCAACTCACCATTATGGACTTTATTTTCATCATCTGTAAAATGACCTGACTGGAAAAAAGTCCAAGCTAATGTTCAGCTTAAAATCTCTAATCTATCTTTCCTCCAAGTCTTCCATATCCCAGAAGGAATCAGGCAGCTGTCCCAACTCCCAGAAACTATCCATCTACTACCCCTTAACCTCCCCTGAGCTGGGACCCTGGGGTCCTGCTTGAGAAGAAGTCAAGAATCCAGATCAGCAGCAAAGTCAGTCATAGTAGAGATTTATGCAGAGCCAAAAGGAGAACCAGGGCATTACAAGGGCAGTAGCCACGAGACAGACAGACATTTCCTGAGTATGTATCCACCCAGAAAAGAGCTTGGCATTGGAAAAATCACATAACAGTGATAGCTCTCCCAAAGTGAGAGCTCTCCATTGGGTTGCTCTTAGTTAATGTCTTCAAAGAGAAGCTGATCATTTGTTGGATCTGGTGTAGAGAATTTCTCTTGTTAGGGTATAGGTTGGACTCAATGGGACCAGAAGGAGGTCTTTTCTAGGAGGTCACAAACCCTATCCTCTCTCTTATCTGACTCTGAAACAAGCCTGGATCTGTACCTAAAGCTAATTCTCCAGGGCATGGGGATAAGGGACCCTGAAATAATATTTGTAAAGCATTTAGCACAGTGCTTGGCACAGAGAAGGCATTTAATAAATGCTTGGTTTGGTTTCTTCTTTCCTTCGTTCTTTTTTCCTGATATAAGAGAAAATTACTACTCAGTTTAATGAAAAGTGCAAGATCATTGGACATGAAGCCAAAATACTGAAGTCTGAATCTAAACTCTGCTGTTTACTAACTGTGGAAGCACAAACAAGAAGTCAGCTCTCCTCTGGAGCCTCAGATTCCTTTAAAATGGAAATAATAATATTTACAATACCTCCCGCACTGGGTCTTTTTGAGGAAGGTGCTTTGGAAAATGTGAACTATTGTTACTTGTGACAATCTCCTAATAGATCTCCTGGCTTCTTTGCTAATGCGAACTAATCAAAGGTACCCAAATCATCTTTCTAAGACCCAGATCTGGACATGGGACACCCTATACAAAAGCTTTACTTATCCTTTTGTCATTATGTGTGGATGGGTGAGGAGATATATATATGCATATATATACACACATATATTTTTAAATATATATACATACAGGTACATATATTTAGATAGATAAGTAGGTAGGTAGGTGGGTAGATGGGAGAGAGAGGGTAAGACAGAGAGAAAAAGAGAGGGGGAGGTAGGGAGGGTTAGAGGGGAAAGGAAAAGGAAGGGAGAGAGACAGGGAGACAGAGAGACAGAGGGACAGAAAGACAGAGAGACAGAGAGAGTTCCCCACAACTTTATGAGATTTGACCATTTTAAAGGAATATGAGGCTCTAAGTGGTGACTTCTTGTTCAAGGTCCTGTAGTAAATAGCAGAGTTATATTCAGACTTCAGTACTGGCTTCGTGTGCAATGCTCTTGCTTTTTTCATTTTAGATAGGTAGTGTAAACTTGAACTACAGAAAAGAGAATGATTAAATGGGCTTTTGAAAGGGGGGAAGGGAGTAACAGCCAGGAAAGGTACTTAAGGTTTGATTATCTTCTTTAACTGAATTCTTGGAAAGAGGAAAAATCAATCCAGAGTTAATTCAATCACCAGTCCTCTTTTAAATTCTTTGTTTTAACACTCTGGGAAAGAATCCAAATAGAGTTACCCTGAAAATAATTTTGTAGATAGATAGATATACAGACTGACATAGATCTATATCCTATTCTCTCTCATAAGATAATTTAGGGGACAACTAGGTGACTCGGTGGATTGAGAGTCAGGCCTAGAAATCAGAGGTCCCAGTTCAACTCTGGCCTCAGGCACTTCTTGTTCTAGTGGTGTGCACCTGGTGTGAAAGGGAATTTTTATTCTTTTTTAAATTTAAATTTTAATTAATTAATTAAAAATTAATTTTAAACTTTTTAAAATATATCTAAAATTTTTCAGCTTTGTGTTTCATCTGTTGGCTTTCTTATTATTTTTGAAAAGTATAACTTTTTATTTATTTTAACTTTTTAAAAGAAATTGTATATGTTTATGGTATTAAAAGATATAATGTGATAGTATTGCATACTATCTATATATTTTATGAAGTCTTTTTCTGTGTTATCTGCTGGCCTTTGCATGCCATCTGCAGCTTCTACAGAACTCTCAAGAAATTCCCATATATTAAAACTGTGATAGAGAAAATCATGATGTGGAAAAGATACTTGCAACATTATAGCTGTGAGGGAGAGGAATCACTATCCTCAGCTCATTTGGTCCTTTTTTGAGTCTCTTGGCTTGGCTAAAGAATATCTTTCTCCAAGGTTTTAGCTTCCCAGGTAAGTCTAAGCTAAGATTAGTTGCTTAGTACATTGAATTACATCAACATTCACAAAGCGAGGTAGATCACTTTACAGTCTAGCTCTAGCTATACACAGGTTTTCTTTCTCCCCTGTGTCAACCTAAAAAAAATAGAACCACAAAAGCAGTAACAAAAGAACACCTTTAATCAGGACAAGAGAGACAATGTGCTTATGGCCAGCCAACAAACACACCACACAGAGCCATCCAGCTCCATGAATCTCAGAGAACTGTCTCTGGGAAAAAGACCAAGAATGCTAATTTCCACTGAACTGTAGAACTCAGGGTCTTATATGTACTTTAGGGAAGTACATGAAAGGAAGAACAACTGATTGGCTTACATAGAGACTAGGAGAAGAGGATGTAGCCAGAGATTAGAATATGGGGAGAGCCTAAATACAATAAGAGAAACTAAGAAGACAAAGAAGGTACTTAAGATTTGACTATAACTGCCAATCCTATCTAGGGTGATCCAGGGATGTTTGAAGGCTTCGTAAAACAAGGTGGTAACCAGGCATATCTCCAACTTGTTGTTCAGTCATTTCAGTCTTGTCTGACTATCCTTGACCCCATTTTGGAATTTTCTTAGCAAAGATACTAGAGTGGTTTGCCATTTTCTATTCCAGCTCATTTTTACAGATGAAAAACTGAGGCAAGGAGGGTTGAGTGGTTTGCCCAGGATCATCCAGTCTAAGACCAAATTTGAACTCATAAAGATGAATCTTCCTGATTCTAAGTTCCATGCCCTATCCACTGTACCACCTCACTTTTTCTTCCTAGAATATTAGTGATTGTGGAATAAAAAGGTTAGTTTGTTTTTTGTTTTTGCTTGTGCGAGATAAACCTCACATAGTGTATAGAAAATCCTCCTTTGAGCCAGAAAGGCTATGTTATTTTTTCACCTCTGACCCACATTGGTTCTGTCTCTAGACAAATCACTTACACCTTTCATGCCTTTAAGATTCTAGGTTCAAAACAGGTGTCAACTTAAATTAGAAGAAGGAATGTTCTCAGTTCTCTAGGCTATATACAGATTTAATTTGTCATCTGTGGGAATTTAACATCAGCCTGTACCCCTTTTCTTTGACCCCCAAGAACACTTTTGGATTTAAAGGGGAAACGATTTATCTTAAGAATGAAGCTACAACCTGTTTCTTCCCCTACTCTCTTGTTGAATAAGGGAGGAGACAAAGCTCTTTATCTGTAAAAAAAAAAAAAAAAAAGTCTCCTAAGACTTTTCGTGTGGTAGAAAGAAGTGGACATGTGTACTGTGTAGCCATTCTAAAGGTCTAAAGGTCTCTTATGGTGGCCCCAAGACCCTTGTCTTTTGCCCAGATCTGATTCCCTTATATCCAGAATGCTAAGAGAAATTATTGGCTAATACTTGTCAGAGGTATCTGGGGTAAAATTCAAATCCAGACCTTCCTAACTCCAAATTAAGAGTTCTTTCCACAATACCATTCAGCCTCTCAAGTAGCTGTCCTCAGAGTTGGAATTTGAACTCAGGTCCTCTGATTCTAGAATGAATGTACTTCTCAATATGCTACCCATGTCAATATAACCCCGGTATCTTTTCTGATCTACAGTCTGTCTCTTGGAAATCTCAAAACAAGACATTTACTCTTCTCAAACTATGTCTAAAATAGAGCTCAATATCTATTCCTCCAAACCTTCTCTTCTGAATTTCTCTAACCCTGCTGAGGATACAACTATCTTCCTAGTCACAAAGGCTCACAACCTTGATGTTATTCTTTCCTTTTTATCTTTTTATATTGAACTTTTTTTCAGTTAGCAAGCTGAATCTTAAAGAAAGCCCACATATAAAGGACAGAGCTTGGGAATGAATGGAGACAGGACCGAGAGAGTGGCAGTTAAGTCCAACTGTCCCTCCAACTCTAGCCAGGGATCAAACTACACAATAGTGGGTCCTTGTTGGTTATGGAGAAGGAAACAAACAGGAAGTTATATAAACTGTTTAATAAAGTTAAGGGAAGGAAGGTGGGAGAGGTTTGGACTAAACTTATAAAGAGGGCATAGCCAACTGTCAGAATGGCTGGCTTCTCTCTGACTCTAGCACAGACAGACAATCTGGCTGGAATAGGAGTGGCTGCTAAGAGCTTTGGAGACAAGGAGATTTCTCATGCCACAGGAGATATTGCTTCAAGCTGAATCCTTGATGTTACAGGTACTAGAACAAATCCTTGGTCAACTAGTAAATCCACAAACTAAGGTTAAGAACACTCTATAATTGGTCCACCCAGTTACAGTGACTTGTCCTCCCCTCAGTCTAGGCACTTGCTTGATGTTTATACCCAAGGTCTCCAAAATTTCAGGATACAGACAGCTAACAGGAGCTGCCAAGCTCCTTATTTCAGCTCTTGACAGTTGACCACTCAACTACCTTCTCCAGCTCTTGCTGCATTCTACACAGAATGTCCATGTCACTCAGCCAAAATCTTACCTCCTGCTGCCTGTGCGTTGCTACATATCCATTTTACCTATCTTGATAATCTACCTTATAAATTTGCCTACAGCATACCATATACACTATTCTCCTGGTTCTGCTCACTGACCTGCGGAAGTCAAGGGACATGGCATGTAGGACTGAAGTAAAACCCTGACCAATTAGAGAATCTTAGGGGAAGGGCTCAGGCTAAGCTTTAAAAGCCTGCACATGAAGTGGGGACAGGGGGTTCTCTGCCATTTTTTACTTGTGGAAGAAGCTCTCTTTGGCAAGCAGTCCAGAGCTTATCTATGAAAGCCATCTCTGGCAAGTGGCATAGCACAGGACTGGAAGGAACCATGCCAGGCTGGTAATCCCAAAACTTGGGCTCTTTCTTTGGCTCTAGTCTCTTCCCCAAACTCAAGTCTTCTCCATGGGTGGTCTTAATTTGTCTGGCCCAACCTTGTGGTTAGCTGGGCTCCTTTGGTGCCTCTTATGAAATGGACCAAGGTTCATTGGAAACCTAGGACTTGATAAAGTAGAAGGAATGCTGCCAGAGACTTTGGGTAGTTAGGCTGATCACCTTCTTTCTCAATTTCTTCCTCTTTACTAATAAATACTTATAAATTTATCATAAAGTCTCCAAGATTAATTTTTATTTATTGTATCGCTTCACTTTGCATCAGTTCATAAAAATCTTTCCAGATGTTCTAAGTTTATCCTCTTTACCATTTCTTATGGAACAGTAGTTTTCTATTATAAATCATATACCACAGCTTGCTTAATCATCCCTCAGCTGATATTATTCTTGATGCTTTACTCATTCACCCCAACTATCAATCTACTGCCAAATGCTGCTATTTTTTTATTCACAAAATCTTTTATATGTAACTTTCACTCTCCTCACATAAACATCCCTCTTTTCATGATCTCGTCCGCATCTCACCCAGATTATTACAGTAGCTTTTTTAATTGATACATCAATCTCAGATATCTCCACTCAGTCACAGCTACCAGAGTAATTATTCTAAAGTGAAGATCTGCCCATGTCAACTCCCAGCTACCAACACACTTATATTCTAATTCCAGTGGCCCCTACCTCCAGGATCAAACACAAAGTCTTCTCTGTTTGGCATTTAAATCTCTTCATGACCTTAAATAATCTTTTTAAAACTGAACTGCCCATCCCTCACTCTGTGATCCAGTGATAATCCACAACACTCCAGCTCCTGGCTCAGTGCTTCTGCATTGGCTATATATTTGGAGAATTCTCCCTTCTTACTTCTGTCTCTTAATTTCCTTAGTTTCCTTTAAGACTCAGTTTAAATCCCACTTCTACAGACCTTTCCTGGCTTCCATACTCTGCCAGCTGCTAGTGCCATTCTCTCTTAAATCGCCTTTTATTTATTCTCTCTAAATATTTTATATGCACCTTTTTTGCTTATTGTTTCCCCACTGGGATGTGAACTCATTAAGGTCAAAGAATATGTTTTTGCCTTTCTTTATATAAACAGTACAGTGTTTGGCAGAGAGTAAGTGCTGAATATTTTTTTAACTGACAATGAAATCATAATTCAATTTTTTAAAGATGCCCCCCAAACAGGAAGAAATCTCAGTCAATAGTTTTTGGGGACAAATAGGGAACTTCCTTGATACCACTATAATCATACTTGATAGGAAGGCACTTATTATATTTCCCCAAACCCTTGGTCAGTGCTATTTCCTGATGTTATAAGGTATTTAGGCTTTTTAGGATTGATCTCCCCCTGGGCAGGAGGAGAAGTTTGAATGTGTCTGAATACACAAATATCTGGTTACATTGGTATAGCCCTAGTCAATATCTTAGATATTTATTAAGGTCCATAGCTACCCACCTTCCTACAGTCTCCTAGAAAAGTAGCCCTAAATAGAAATAGATCTGGGTATCTGTTCACAACTCTACATGACATTCCTTTTCTAAATTCTGTCCACTCCATTATTTAGTGCATCCCAGTATTTTACAGAAAAATAAAATAGGGAACAGAGATGATAATGGTTGAAGAGAAATTTTGACATCTATCTGAATATGATCAAGGACTTAAATGATCAGAAAAGCCTATCCTAATGACAACAAAGAACAACAGAAGGAGAAATCAGTACTTAGCATAGGTGTCACTTACCTAATACTCCTCTCTGAGCATTAGAATACCTTCTTTTAGACTTCTTATACCTGGAAAAATTTTTTATATAAATACATTGGTTTTCTTCCTCTGTTTACTTAAAATATACTCAAGAATAAGCACTTGCAGAGAAACCAAATCAATAAGTCATGAAGCATGGAGCTCCCTTTGAAGCAAATCACCAGTGTAACTTGCCCCTGAGAGCCTGGCCTGATCTTCATTCTTAATGGTTTTACCCAGATGGGCAAATATATAAGAAAATAAAAATGGAAAAGTAAGGGCAAGAAAAGAATGATGGAAAAAGAGAGCGCAGAGTTCATGAAGGGCATGTCAACCTGAAAGATAATCAGAACTACCAGAGTAGTATTTAATAATAGATCTTTTAATCAGAACAAGGAAAACAATGATATGCAGAAAGACAACCCTGGAACACTGACATCTTAGGAAATACCAACAGTAATAAAATTACCAAGAATTTCCACTGGACTGCAGAATGCAAGATACTTATAATTTTGAAGGAAAGAAAGTGGAATTGTGAGTTCACAAGATGCTTGGGAAAGATGAATTAGCCTAGCACCAGGTGTTTGGGTGATTGAGAGTGATTGCAGGTGCTTACGAGTTCCTTGTTTTCTTTAAACTAAGTCTTGAAAAAGAAATAACCAAATGGTTTTCAGATAAAATTTAATCTTTGTCTATCTTTAAGAGAGGCTAGAGTGGCTGGGAGTGGATTGCTGGTCCTCAGATTTGACCTTCCTTTTTCAAATTCAGTCCTCCAATTTCTGGGAACTAGGCAAAACCAATCCATAATAGATTCAGTCATTTGAGTTTCTTGTTTCAACCTCAGGAAGAGTCAATAATAGGATTAACTAACATTGACAAACACAAAGAAAGAAACATTACAAGAAGGGGGGGGGGAGAGAAGGGAGAAGGGATAAGGGAAACTGAAGAAATGTGGTTTTTGTTTTTGTTTTATTTTTTGCCTCAGAGTATCTTTCTCTTTCACTAGTCAATCTGTCTAGGTCTTTTCCTCCTACCTGCCCAGAAATTCCCACTGTTAGTCATGAATAAATTAGAGAATAAAAATTAAAGGCATTATCCTTAGACAGCCCAACTAAAATAAGAGGATACTCTACCTCATTAGGACATCTGCATGTTTAGAACAGGATTCTGATCCCATGGGTCCTTAGGAGAATAACAGCTACATTTATATAGATTTTTTATTTATAAAGTACTGTAGGCACATTATTTCATTTAGTTTTCAAAACAGCCCTATAAGGTATGTTATTAAGTATTATCTTCATTTTTGCAAATTAACGAATAGACTCAAGAAGATTAGAGTGATTTAACAAAGTCACAGAACTAGTTAAGAGCATAGCTCAGACTCAAACCTAAGTATTGTGACTTTAGAGCAGTGATTTCCAAAGTGGGCGACACCGCCCCCTGGTGGGTGCTGCAGCAATCCAGGGATGTGGTGATGTCCACAGGTGCATTTATCTTTCCTATTTATTGCTATTAAATTTTTTTAATTAATTTCCAGGGTGCTAAATAATATTTTTTCTGGAAAGGGGGGGAGGCCAAAAAAAATTTGGGAACCACTGCTTTAGAGCTAGAATTCTTACCATTCTGCCATGATAAGGAGACGTGACAGAAGACAGACCTGAGATGATGGAGCTCAAACTCAGGTGCTTCATAATTTTGCCTAGGACAGGCTGGAAATGAAACATAGTCTTTCACATTAACTAACATAGACTTCTGTGAGCTTGAGAATGTGCCTGGATTCACATGCATGTACCCATACCCACAGCTGAGAATTAAAATGAAAACTGAGTAGTGGAGGAAGTTGGGGTTGGGCACATAAGGAGACATGCAAAATTGAGGCTGATAGTTTATGGACTAAGGAGTTAGAGATAGAATTAGGAGAACAAGGACCAGAAGGAGAGAAAGAAATCTATACTAAAGAGGAAAATGGCTAACCAAGAAAATATAAGCTTCACAAAAATTAAGAGGAAAAGAAGAGCACTAGTAAAACTCAAAAGAGAGAACTTAAATGGAATCAGGCAGAAGTTCTAAGAGGAAAGAGTTGGTGGTATGAAAAAGCAATAGTTACTTAATATACCCTTGGTTTATTCCTGTACCCAGAAACTGACAGAACTAAATTCCATAGAGGTCAAACAAATAAGCTTTGCTCAAGATCAGCCAACAAAAACCATGTCCTGCACTTTGTCCTGAAGGCTAAAATAACATGAGGACTTTGCCAGAATAGGACAGAATACTAAAAAGTAAAGATATTCTCAACAGTTTTTCTTCATTAGCCTGACAATTTCAAACTTCCAGTGTATAGCAATATACTCTGACTAGGCGTAGATGCATTGAGAATGCTTAAAGAAATATATAATCTCTAAAGTAATTGAGACCCAGATCAGAATCAGCTTCATAAAATAAAATTAACCTTTAGAACTATATGAACTGATGGGCAAGACAAGAACATAAAAACTATGTACCTCATATGTCCAATAGCTTTCACAAGATTGTCAAGAAACTCTATCAACTGTTTTAAGATAATCTGGAATTTTACCTAAAACATTCCTTTTCCATGCTCTGCCTACTCAGTTATTTAGTGGATCTCAACATGAAAAGGAAACCTATTTTACAGAAAAAGAAAGTAAGAAACAGAGATTATGAAAGGAATAATGACATCTATCTAATTATCATTAAGGACCTGCATGGCCAGAAAAGCCTGTCTGTCATGGTAAATCAAGGAGCAATAGGAGAACCTATATGCTGCATTGGTATTATATAATGTTAAAAGGCCTCAAGGAAAGTCCCTAGTGGACCCTTTGTATGGGATTTATGAGGAGAACTGTACAAAAATTAAATGAGACAAGAAGAAATAAATGGGTGGGAAGGGGATATCCATATCATAAGGTCTCAAAACCTTTAAGGTACAGAAAAGTACAATAAAGTATAGTTTACCCTGAATTCTTTATGTTTAAGCCCAGAAATGGATCTAGGTCCATTTCCTGGAACATTTCTCCTTCTGACTTCACTAATTCAATGATGTCACTGTTTGATCTGTTTCTAAAGTCTGAAATTTTGGTATTATCCTGAGCCCTTACTTTGCATATTCAATCACCTACCAAGTCCTATGTTTTTAACCTCCACGAAATACTTCACATCTGGCTGCTCTCTATTTCCACTGATTACCACACTAGCATAGACCTTCACTATTGTCTATCTGGGTAGGAACAAGGTCTTTCTACTTCTCCTCTCTTCCCTCTCTAATCCACCCTTCACACTGCTGCTAGATTTCCAGAGATATAGCTATGGGCTCAAGAGACAGGATAGTGGAGTTAATAGCGTTAAACTCAGAGTCAAGATAAGTAGGACTGAATTCAATCTCTAAAATTATGTGATTATGGGCAAATTAGTTTAGTCTATGAGCTGAACTTCCTTTTCTGAAAAGTGTTACTAATAATATACTGCCTAATTCATATGAAAGTTCTTGGTAAATTGTATAAAGCCCAATAAAACCAAGGAAAGGCATTATTGTGTAATAGATAGAGAGATGACCTTGGAATTAGGAAGAACTCAGTTCAAATTTTAGCTCTGAGATATACTGCCTGTATGGGCTGGGCAAGCCTCTTAACCTCTCAATAACTCTGTAAAACTATAAATTGTAGAGATATAGCAACCAACATTCATAAAGGGATTTTCCTCAACTGACAGTTCCCCATGCCAATGAAATTACAGTTCCAATCTTTGTTTAAATGTTACTATTAAATATTATTATTGCTGTTGTGGTGGTGGTGATGATGATGTTATCTTTTTCCCCCTCAAAATCTTTCAATAACTGCCAATTGCCTTATAAAAAGTCCAAACTCTTTATTCTGGCATTTAAAGCCTCCCTAACCCACTTCATCTTTCCAACAAGTTTCTTGTTATTCAGCTCTACATTTTTCACATTGTAGCCAAACAAACTACTTGCCATCCCTTATACATGTCCTTTTTTGCCTCTGAATGTCTTCCTCTATCACTCCTTATTGGATTCCTGCCCATCCTTTAATGTTCAGCTCAAGTACACCTTCTCTATGAAACCTTCCCTAATCTCTACAGGTTTTTCTTTAAATAGCATTACATGTATCTCTCTTGTCCACCAATAACTTGTTTTGTGTTAGAATTACTTATGTTTCATTTCTCCCTATTAAACTATATGCTCCATGAGAACAGGACTAGATCTTGGCCATTCCTAGCACAGAGTCCTTCACATTGTTTCCTAGATGTTGAATTCAGCTTTATCTGGATCCCTCAGGAACTCTGGACATTAGCTTCTGAGGTCTTTTCAGTCTTTACTTCTTTATGCTCTTTGCTACCCTCTTCTTTCCAGGGTTGGAGATATTCTTTCCATAGGGAACTTGTTATCACCATCTCTGATACCTTGACCCTCCCAGGACCTCTCCTAATGATGCTCATCCAGTCAGGGGGAAATAACTACCCTCTCAAGGCTAGGTTTGCAAATCCAAACAGAACTATTACTTAGATATTAATCTATTTGCCCAAGATCACAGAGTAAATTCATAATAGAGGTTAGAATGCATGTGCTAAATTTAGATTCCTTTATGTAATTTATAAAGTGAATAGAAAAATACAAAGTTTCCTTATATATGTATTTCCCATGAGGGTTCATAGGATCATATATCCTGTGGAAAGGATCTCAGAAGCCTTCAAGTTAATCTTCCGCTTCATTTTACAGTTAAGGAAACTGAATCCCAGAGAAGTTAAGTGACTTGTTCAAGGTCATACAGATAGTAAATATCAGAGGCAGGATATAAACCCAGGCTTTTCAGCTTCAGAGTCAGTGTTCTTTGCACATCATACCAGCTTATGACAATGATTTTTTTCTCTTAGTACCACCTGAACAACAAAGGCTAATGTTTTGTCATCAAATCAATCCATCAATTAAACATTTGTTATGAATCTACTATATATCAGGCATTGTTCTTAGTGCTGGGAATACTGAAAGAGAGAAATGATAGTCCCTGCCCTCAAAGAGTTTAAAATCTAATGGGGAAGACAACTCACAAATACAAAGCAAAATAAATAGTAAATAATATACAAAGGGTGGCATTGGATTTAAGAGGAATTGTGGAAGTTTTCCTATAAAAGATGGGATTTTTGCTGGGATTTAAAGAAAACAAGAGAAGTCGGTTGTCAAAGGAAAGGAAAGAATGGCCAGAGCAGGGAGATGGGGTGTTTTGTTTGTGAAACACTCAGGAAGCCAGTGTCATTGGATCAAAAAGTTGTGGTAGAACAAGAAAACTGATAAGAGAGGAGGAAGCTAGGTTATTATGAAAGGCTTTAAATGTCAAACAGAGAATTTTGTATTTTAATAGAAGTACACAAGCAAGTAAATCTCAGAATCCATCAGCATCTCAGAAGTAGAAGAAAACTGAGGAGGAAGTCAGGCAAACTATAAAACCTCTAGTTAATGTGATAGTCCATAATATCCCCAATAGAGGATATTCAATTCTACCTCTTCTTAAACATATCCAGTGAATGGAAACTGATGACTTCCATTAGGTAACATATTGCAGTTGGGATACCCCTATTTAGGACATTCTTCCTTATATTGAGTCCAAATATATCTATCTGTAAAATCCTGAAATTACAGATAGCAAGTCTAATCTCTCTTCCACATGACCATTCTTCAGATATTTATTTTCCTGACAGCTATTATTTCTCCATCTGTGTTTTCTTTCCCAGTATACACATCCTGAGTTCTTTCTATTATTTCTCATGTAACATAGTTTGTTCAGTTTGTCATTGTTCCTCTTAGAATGTAAGTCAATCAGCCAATTAGCATTTAGTAAATGCCTACAACGTGCCCAGCACAATGCTGGACACTGGGGATACAAAAAAGGGCAAAAAAAAAATGGTCTCTTCTTTCAAGAAGCTACAATCCAATGGAGAAGACAACATCTTGTGTGCAAACAAGATACATACATACATATGGGTATCTCAGAGAGAAGGAAACAAGATTAAGAACTAGGAAAAACTTCTTGTAGAAGATAAAATCTTAGCTGAGACTTGAAAAAAAGATAGAGAATTTAGGAGGTAAGGAAGAATGTTCTAGGCAGAGAAGAGAGAACAGTAAAAATGCTCAGATGTATAAATGTAGTATTATTTGCAAGGAAGTCAGTGTCACTGAATCTCAGAGTACATTGAGGGTGAGGAGTTAGGGTATAAGAAGACTGGAAAGGTAAGAAGGGGCCAAGTTACAAATGATTTTAAAGTCAAACAGGTTTTTATATTTGATCCTGGAGGTAATAGGGAGCCAGTGAAGGTTTTTGAATACTAGAATGATATAGTCAAACCTGAGTTTTAGAAAAATCAATTTGACAACTGAGTGTTGCCTAGAACCAAATACAATATTCCAGATGTGGTCCGATGGGACAGAACACAGTCAGATGATCATTTCCCTTGTTCTATATACAATTTTGCAATTAGAATAATTAAAGGTAGTAGATAAAATGCCAGTAAAGATGATTTCTCGGAAATGTCAAGCACTATGGTAAAAGTGACTTTTGCTGTGGTTGCCAGTCCTCTTGCTATAGCCATTATGATTATATATCTTTGTATCTTGGGTCACATAAATATACTCCAATTGGTATTCCAAATAATAATTAAAATTGCACACAGGTTGCCAAAGTAAGATTGTCTGCATTAAAATAATGACCTGAATTTAATAGCCCCAAAGAAATTCTAATCCAAAATGGATATGTAATTCTTACCTCATCCTCATAACTTGAGGACCTGAGAAGCAGATGTAAAAATTGTAAAATCTGACCAACAGTCATTCTCTAAGTTATTTAGACGATTCAGAATCACAATGGGCTTCCCAGATATTAACCATTTCAACATTGTGACATCTATGTGACCCTGCTCTCTATATCTAACCAGACCTTACACCATCTTATGATTGTGAAGCTGATATTTTGGACATAAATGTGTGACTTTACATTCATCTTTAGTTAATTTCATCTTATTAAATTTGCTACGTATTGTGTTGAGATCTCATCATCTGTGTTAGGTATTTTTTAGTCGTGTGCAGAACTGTTCATTAATAAAATTATCAGAGAACAGATTCATACACAGACCCCTGGGAAACATCACTGTAAACTTTCTTCCAAGGGGATGTGGAACCATTAATGATTACTCTTTGGATCCAGGCACTTATTAACTGGCTATATGTCTCCCCATTCTATTATCTAGCATGTATCTCTCCTATTTATCCACCAAGATAGCATAAAAAATAGTGTTCAGTACCTTGATAAAATATAGATTATGAGGAGCCAGTCTGATCAAAATTATGCTGGAAGTAGTTTAGATTCCTGTTAAGCTACTAGAGTAGAAAGAAACCCAGATTGATTGAGAGGCCTCAGTTCTATTTGTAGCTCTGCAATAATTAGGTATCATGGTTACCATCTTCTCTAGGCATTAGTTTTTTCATCTAGATCTGTGGTCTCCAAAGTGGAGACCAGGCTCTAAAGGACCATGGAGCCAACCTGGCAGTCAAGTATCCTGATGCCAATGGGAATGTAGTGAACCAATTAGAGGGTGAGAAGATAGGATGCATCTCATCTTTGCACACTGGAGCTTATATTGAATACATTCACACCTACTCTTATCTCCACCTCCCCCTACTCTTCATTCTTCCCCATTTAAACAATGAAACATTAATTTTAATCAATGATCCCTAATGTTCCACTTGTATCACAGATTCCAAGAGAGGCCCTTTCCTTTTATTAAAGCCCATTCATCCATTTAAATCTAGATGCTTAATTTAAGCCTGTGGAAGGACTAAAGTTTACATCCTTAGGTTTCATTTCCTAAGAAGGCATATACAAGGGGTAGAAGTCTGAATGTAACACAGACTTTAGCTTCTAACACCAAGGACTATGGTATGGCAGATATGCCTAAAGCACTTAGCAAAAAGCTCCTTATTCATCATCAGAGAGGCTGGGATACATGAATGTGGGCATCACAACCCAGTGCTCAGTGTTAAGAGTTTTGGGAATGTTAAAGGTAGAATGATCTTAGCTTCAGTGTTATATTGTCTCCAGTTGCACTGAGGAAAGTGTAGTCTCCCAAAAAGAGCACTTTTCTGGTCTATTCTGATCTTATGAAGCCATATCTACTAGAGGAGTTGTAAGAATATAAAAATTTAGGTTTTTATACTATTATCAAACTTCTAAAGTAATGTTGTAGTTGCCAATTTAAAAATATTACAGCTTAAACCAAAATGACTTTTAGTAGCTTTATTTACAGAGGTAGAAAGAGTGGAAGTGGAGAAATGTAAGAAGAGGGTAGAGAAATGCCTAACCTATCACTCTAAATGTTGCTTCAGTGTCCAGCTCAGCTCTGGCAGGGCTCAGTAACCTTCAGCCAGAGGACCTGGTGGTGTCTTCAGCAAGGGTTTGACCAATGTAGCCTCCTCCAGGAAAGGAAGCCCTCTCTGGAACCAATCTCTCTAGAAGCCAGGAAAGGAAGGCCAGCTACTTACCCAGCAAGCCAACATAGGATCTGGGGAAAGAGTCTCCTCCTTCAGGTGAGCTCAGCAATGCAGAGTCTCCAAAGCCATCCTCCAAAGAAGCAGTCCCAAGGAGCAGGTCCCTGGACAGGAAGTTCAGGACATTTTATAGTCCTTTTTCCACATCACTTCCTGTCCCTTCCTCCACTTTAAGGGAACCAATTACAGTCTTTCAATTTGCCTAGCACAACCCAGGGGCAGGGCAGTGGCCTCTGAAGTTGTCACCCACTTTATTAAGTGACTTGCAACTCTCTTACTTAGTGTTAAGTAGGGGTGCTTCAGTTTTTGATTGATTAATTTAAAAGTTGCTGATTCATAGACAAAGAAAGTTTGATTCACTCTTCACAGAGCACAAAGAATTATTGATATGGAATTGTAAAGGCTCTCAAAGATCACCTAATCTGACCCTTCATTTTATAGAAGAAGAAACTTTGACCTATCTGGTCCCATATATCAATAGGAAGAAGGGGTATTTAGGGAAAAAAGGTTGGAAAAAAAAACCTCATCAAAGTAAATTCTTCTTCCCCACTTTATTCATCTTCTTGCACTGCCCACTATGTTAAACTAAATTACTGGGGGGGTGAGGGGGCAGGCAGAAGGACCATCAGGTTTCCTCAGTATATATAACAATTTTTTTATTATCACAGTTCTTAGCACCATGACCCAAAATAGAAAAATGTTTCTGAAAATAGTTTCTTAATAGAGTACAACAAACTCCCACTTGCTTTGGTCCCAAGTAATACACTGGTCATTTGAAAGGTGATGTTGCTAGGCTTTGTTATAATAGAACACTTCTAGAATTGGAAAGATTGAATTTGGAATCAAAAAACTGGGTTTCAAATTCTAGTTCTTCTGCTTATCATTTTTGTAACCTTGAATAAGTCCTATCTGGATCTTTGACTCCTCATTTATAAAATGAATAGATTGGACTAAAAGGTCTCTGAGGTCTCTTCTAACTCTGTGATGCAGTCCTAAAAGCTCTTGGTAGGATGAACATAGATATATAAACAAAGAAACGAAGAAATAGTAGTCCACAAACTGATTATAATAGCCTAGAGTAAAACCCAGGAAGAATGGAATAGGGTAGTGATTCCCAAGGTGGGCGCTACTGCCCCCTGGTGGGTGCTACAGTGATACAGAGGAGTGGTGATGGCCACAGGTGCATTTATCTTTCCTATTAATTGCTATTAAATTTTTTTAAAATTAATTTCCAGGGGGCTAAGTAATATTTTTTTCTGGAAAGGGGGTGGTAGGCCAAAAAAGTTTGGGAACCACTGGAATAGGGGCTTGATGGATTTTATTTATGATACAGAATATTTTGTAAGGGAGGCAGATCTGGGCAAAACTCCATGAAGGGGAGGGGAGCAACATGGCAGAATTGCCTGCCTATTTGAAAAAGGGAGAAGAGTTAATGGTTATAGATGCTAATGCTAAAAACATTTTGCTTACTTCATATGTATCCCTATTATGTGGACAAAATGGGAATTTTCTCAGAATTTCAGTTTTGCAAGAATCTCAAAAGCCACCTAGACCTTTCCATACTTAAAATGAAATGCCCTCTAGTTAGGGGGAACTCACTATCACAAAAAGCCACTTATTGTACCTTTGAATACCTCTGACTTTTAGGAAGTTGTTTACTTTACCAAGCCTAAATTTGCCTCTTTACAATCTCCACTCATTTCTCTTATTCAGCCCTTTGAGGTCAAATAGAAGCCTAATCCCTTCTTCTCCATGGTATCCCTTTAAATACTTGAAGACAAATAACATACCTCTCTGCCTACCTCTCCCCAGTGTCTCTAGAATATCTCTAGTCCTGCATAGCATGATATCAGGACCCTTTACCATTCTGATTTCCCTCCTCTAAATATTCTCTAGCTTTAAAGGACTTTACTAAGAATGCAGTTGCTGGAATTGAACCCAATACTCCCTCTAGAAGTAATCTGACTAGGATAAAGTACAGAGGGACTATCTATTCTCTACATCTGAACATTTTCCTCTCTCAAACAAACCTAAATTCACTAGAGACTAACAAAAAGAAATATTTAAAATTATGGAATGTTATTAAAGCAATACAATTAAGAAAGAGAGTAACTCTGACTGGAGCAATTGAGACCATCAAAAAAAAAGAGGCCTTACCAGCTTCTCCCACATAACACAACCTTCTACTTAACACTAAAACTAACCCCAGAGCAAAGCCACTAGAAGATCTAGATTTGAATGCTGGTTTTTCAACTCCCTGGGCCTCAGCTTCCATACCTATAAAATAAAAGAATTAGATTGGATAATCTCAAAGGGCCCTTCCTACTTTAAAAATCTATTATGAAGAAAGGGAGCTAGGTAGTATAGTGGATAGAGCACCATATCTGGAGTTGGGAAGACCTTTGTAATCCTGGGCTTAAGCCTATTTCCCTAGTCTTTACCACTCTTCTGTCTTGAAATGGATATACAGAAGGCAAGGATTATCCAACCTGTGACCTTAGATCCATTTCACTAAGCTTCAGTTTCCTCTTCTAAAAAATGAGATTCCATTTAATGAATTCTCAGGTCCCTTCCATTTCTAGATCTGCAAATGATAGTAATCT
Organism: Gracilinanus agilis; assembly: GCF_016433145.1. Lineage (NCBI taxonomy): Eukaryota > Metazoa > Chordata > Mammalia > Didelphimorphia > Didelphidae > Gracilinanus > Gracilinanus agilis. The sequence continues at coordinate 202,900,904 of NC_058135.1, forward strand.
CCATCTACAGGGTATTATCCATTTACAATCAAGTTTTAGTCCTAACTAATTTTTTTTGCACAGCCGTATAACAGAAAAATAACAGACTGACTTGAGGAAAGCACCTGGAAATGGAAATTTGCATGAGTGGCTCCATTTGCACACACAATGAAATCCCAGAAGAATTAACAATGTTGTCTCTCTTTTAAGCTCTATTTTTAAAAAGAGAAAAATCCAGAGAATAACACACTATGCACCTACCTTTGAAAAAGGGTTAGAGAGGGCTACTCCTCTGTTACTCTTCTCTTTATATTCTTTTCTTCTTCTTCATTCCCCCCTTTCTCCAAGCAAATAATAATAATAATAATAGAACTATAGCTACTTGATAGCAAAAAACATATAAACCTTCCCCCTACCACCACCATCACCAATTCATTCATCAGGTACAGATGGACTAATAAGGAAGTTAATGTAAAAAGGCTAGTTTACCAACTTAAGTAAATTGTTTTAATAGGTCGTTGAAAGTGAAAATAATGATGGTGAATGGTTAAAAATCAGTGAAATCAACTATTTTATTTTCAGTAATTTTTAATCATTTGTTATTTTTAGAACCAGTATTTTAATAAATATTTATTTAATAATAGACTGATCTTGATGAGCAAGTTAATATAGCAAAGGATTGGGTAACATTCCATTTGAATATTATTATACCATAAAAACTATTAATATGAGCAATTCCAAGAAATATGGGGAAGCTGTAGGAATTGAAGCACAATGAAATAAGTAGTACTAAAAGAATAATTTACTAATGACACAATAACACAAAGAAAAACAATTCTAAAGGATGTCAAAACTATGATCAAAGCAATAAATCATGTGACTACAAAAGACTGTTAAATGAAACAAGCTTTTCCATCTCTTCAGAAAGGCATAAAGGGCTTGAGATACAGAATCAGATATGCATTCTCAGACCTAGCAAATGAGTTGATTTATTTTGCTGAACTAAACATATTTATTAACAAAGGAGGGCTTGACTCATTGAGGGAGATGGAGGGGAAGGTTTGTGGGTAAGGATAGCTAATACAAAAAAATTGCTAAGACATTTTTAAATGCATGGAGAAAAATAAAGACGAGTAAAGGTGGGCACAAAGATTTAGAATCATATTATTAATACTCTTTTAAATTTAGCCAGGGGCACCTGCATTCAAATCTTCTCTCTGACACTTGTTCCTCTGAACAGGTTATTAGCTTTGCAATGGCCCTAAGCAATTCTCTAAGATTGTGTGGAGAAAGTACCAGTTCACAAGAAGAGAGTAGGAAATACCTCTAGCAACAAAATCACAGATACAGAACCTGTCCTTATTTAAAAACAAAAACAAAAAACATGTTCACAACAAAAGTTCCAGATTTCTTATACAAGCTTCATTCTTGTCTTTTGTTTGAATTTCAACACATTTATGGTGCTAATGATTGTTAATTTCACAATAGAAAGGATTTTTTAAAAAAAATTCTACTCGTGTACTGTACTGAGCCACCTTTTTCTGTAAGCAGTGAAGTGTATTCAGAAGAACATAAACTAATTCCATTATCAACTTAAGTAAAATATAATGGGGGAAGTGGAACCACTCAAAAAAGGTTATTCATTCTAAAGCCAAAAGTAAATGCATTTTTTATTATACACTCTTCTTTATTATCAATGGCTCTGTACTGGCCCATGAAAGAGGAGAGAGCGGTTAGAGTCTATATAGAAGAGCAAGTAAACAGTTTGTCAATTTAATTTCTCTGCATTCAAAATTAGGAGGTATCTATAAGATCAATATAGAAAAATATTATATATACACATATATTTATATATGTAAATCTAAAGTTAGAATGCAATCAGAAAAGAAAAGAGGAAAAGGTAACTATAAACATTGAAAAATGCATCTTGAAGGGCTTGAAACAAAATATCTGATGAATAGATTTCCAAAGACAACTCAAAGATTGAAAATCTGTAAAATGATTTAGAGAAACAAAAAATTCATTAATAGTTCATAATTAGTTAGAGAAGCAGAGTAACAAGGCAAAAGCATCTTTAGCTTTATAGGGTTCACAAAACTGAATTTGATCTACTAGGTGGTTTGTTCCTGATAAGGTTGCATTTTTGATAAAGGTCACTGTTTCAGTGTGCTACCCTACCACTTTAAGAGCTATCAGAGCTTTAAGATGTACCAAGTAGTCCCTGGTACATTATAATCAATTGTAAACATTTCACTAATTGAAAGAAACTAGAAAAAATTGGAATGAATTAAAACTACAAAAATAATTAAGGGAATTGAGGTACTGATTTGTGAAGAAAGATTAAAGAAGCCAAATACACTGACAGCTTAACTAAAGAATGATAGTGGCCTCAAATATTTTTTAAAAAAATTTTTAGACTTCATATTGGGCAAAAAATGTCTTGGTAATGAGAACTATTATATGGCTAAAAAAAGAAGAAGAAGAAGCAATTTCTCATCTAGAGAATAAAACAGTCACTTAAAATAATTCTCCATGATTATTCCACAGAGATCATGCTTCCTCTACAATAAGCTGATCACCTGACATCTTATCACTATGCTGACTCAGGTTTTTCTATAATACACTTCATTTTCCTCAGTAGCCTCTCCTCTCTGACTGGAGGGCTAGAGAGTAGAGCTGTAAACTCCTCCCAAAGCCTTACTTAATAGAAGACTCTAAAGGTTCAGAACTTTACAAGTAACTTTCAGTTCTCCATCAGTAGGTCTGCTAGTTTTGTCTCCACACAATAGTATTTCCTAGTGGCAGGTACTTCCAGGCTCTCCTTTTCAGCTTACTTTTGTGTAACTGACATTGCCCATTATTTTAAAAGCTCCTTTAGGGCAGAGACTATTTCTTTTTCATATTTGTATCCTCAATGCTTATTAGTGACTGGCTCACAGTAGGTACACAATAAATGTTTATTGAATTAAATTGAAAATATTAAAGCTGAATTATGAACTATATATATAGGACCTCTACTTATTAGTGCTCTCTATTCAGATTAATCTCATCTACATTATCTGCAAATGTTGTATTCCCTAGTAGAATATAAACATCTTGAGGGTAAGGGTTGTTTTTATTTTAGTCTTTGTTTCCTTAGCATCTAGCTTAATGCTTTGCATATAGGAGGTGTATAATAAATATCTTTTGAATTGAATTGAACTAAATAAGGAAAATTTGGCAGACAATCACAACAATTACTAAATCATAAAAGCAAGTCTTATGCAGCTTTTGACCTTCCACTTTACTACAATGATTTATTACAATCTATTATCTAAAGAGTTTTTTTTTTCATCAGAAATCATCACTTACTATAAAATGGTCTACGGGGGAATATATTCCAAATGTGGCTACAACATACAAATTTCTTGTGGGAAGGGAAACAGACATGACCTAATATTCTTCAAATTGCCTTTCCATCAATCTTCATATTGGAAAAAGACATAAAGAGTCCTTGTTCATATGAAGGAAACTTCTCAGGAAATTTAGATTATGCAGTCATCTTCTTTCCAAGCCTGAGAAGTTAACCTGGATCTGATCTAGGTACTATTAAAAAGAAAAAACCTAAATTCACCTAAAAATAAGCTTGGGGCCAATCTATTAATTGGCGGTTGATCATTTAAGGAAAGGGATGGACTTGTGATTTCATTTGGTAAAGGAAGTTCCTGGGTGTGGATATTCCCTCTACCAATAAACATCTCCTTCTTTGCAACTTATAGTTGGGAGAATTGCCTAAAGCACTGAAACATTAAGTAACTTGCTAAAAGGTCACATTGCTGCTTTATATCAGAGGTAAAATTTGAACCCAGGTGTTCCTGGCTTCAAGGCTTTTTCTATCTTCTATGCTGCATGCCCATTTATATTCTAAAATATCTCATAAAGGAAGGGAAAGACAGAGATCTTGAGACCATTAGAGCTAACCCCCTTATTTTTCAGATAAGAAAACTGAGGCACATTAAGATTAATTGCCTTGCCAATGATCATGCACCTAGCTAGCTTCCAAGGCAGGATACAAATTCAAGTTTTTCTAAGGCCATGTCCAGTACTCTACAGGCTGTATGTACCATATAGAGGCTTCCACTAGCTTTTATAAGAGTACAATGATTCCTAATGTGTTTTATCTGAACTCTGTGCTTCTAGGACTTCTCTAATTATGGTGCTAATAAAATAGTCAGGAATATGAACATAGAGACTTCAATTTTGAAAGTTCCAAAGTCAAAGTCAAAGTTTTAAAATCAAGAATCACAGAAGTAGGCTCTGGTAACTAGTGGGAAACTTACCAAATAGACTGAATACCTAGGATTATTTCAGGCTGAAACTAAATGCTAATTAGTTAGTTGACTTCATGTCCAAAGAGTTTCAAATTTGAGATAACATAGCTATTCATGGGGGGAGGGGAAAGAGGATTTTTACTAACGCTAATGAACAAAATATAGTTTGTTTTCTTCTTTGAGAAAGAAGCACTGTGAAACCTAAAACCTTCTCATTGGTCATTGTTACGGCTTCCTCCTTCAGCAACATTTTCTATAAATATTCTCCATTCTTCTCAGAGATAAATAGAACATATATCTTATATTCCAACCATGTTGGAAAGGTCTGACTGAAGAATAAATTATAGGAAAAGAAGCATACAAAACTTACACAGGGCCTTATGACCTGTTACTTCAAAAGTTATGTGATTGAATGGCCAGCATGTATTTTTAGGACCCATTACAAATAAAAAATAATTCTATATAATTAAATAACTTATATTTTTATAAAACATGACACTGTAGGTGGCTGTGGTTATTTTTAACCAAAAAAAGACCAATAGTATGCAAAGGAACTGAAAAGTAATTTTTTTAAGCTTTGTTTCAAGAAGGAATAGAATAGCCTTATAGAGGTAAGGATCATAAAGATCATTTCCTTCAAATCCTTCATTATATGAATGAAGAAATGAAGTACAGAAAAACATAAGCTCAAGGTCATACAGCTGTTATATATAGAAGCAGATAGAAGACTACAGCATAAGTCTTCAGATTTCCAGGTCATCACATTTAACTTTGCAATATCCAGTGTCGCTATATTTTAATTTGGCATTAATACTAGGATCATGTATGCTAAGAGGTACACGACTGCAGTTAAAAACTGACAAGTGCATTTATAAGAATAGATTTAAAAATCTTCATATATACATGTGTATATACATATATATGCATAAACAGGGCATTTATTTATTTTTTTAAAGCAGACCTGTGATTTCATTAGTATAGATATCTCCCCGTGAAGTATCATCTTTGCTTCCACTATGAGTGCAAATAGGTACCTTTTCTATGACTTATCACTATAGAAAATAGTCTGGTGTACTGAAGTTAAGTGATTTGTCCAAGGTCACATAACCAGTATATATCAGAGTTGAATCTTGAATCCGAGACTTCCTTACTCTCAAAGCTAACTTTCTGTTCACTTTACAACATTGCCATTCATATATACTTATGCATTTGTTTATAATAATTGCTAAAAAAACATATTTGTGAACTAAAAGGACAATTTAAGTTTTATTTGAGGTCATTTCATTTAATGTTGCATTTTAATTATTTTATTTACGTTAGAATGTAAACTCCTTGAGGATAGTGACTTTTCACTTTTTCTTTAGATGTTCAGTGCTAGCCTAGAGCAAGGTACATAGTTAGGGCTTAATAAATGTTTGGTGATTACATGGGTTCAATTTTTATGAAATAGGAATCAAAGAATTTCCTTAACATCCTAGATTTTCCTGTGCTTTATTTTCCTTCACAATGTTTTTGACAATACCTATACTTATCTGTGTCTGTGTCTGTATGTATATGCACATCAATGTATGTGTGCATATGAGTAGGTCGGTTGCTTGATTATAATATCACAATTTATTAAAGCTTTCAATTATTAAAACATGAAAATGTACTGTTTGTGGAGGGAACCTCTATTTTTATACAAATGTACTTTTAAAAATTATGCTTTAAAAACTACAATAGTCAGAGCGATAGATTTAAGAACGCTTATAGGTATAAGAAAAAATTATTTAAGTGGACCTAATTATATTTTTGCAGATATAGAATCATAATTGTTGATGATTATATTGACTCAATTTGAATATTTTGACAACTCCTTAATTTGTAAGCAATTAACTTTGCTGTTCAAAAATGTCTGTTCTGATCAAGAATATCAAGGGAAATAATGAAAAAAATGTGAAGGAAGGTGGCCTAGCAGTACCAGATATTAAACTATACTATAAAGCAGCAGTCATCAAAACAATATGGTACTGGCTAAGAGACAGAGAGGAGGATCAGTGGAATAGACTTGGGGTTAATGACATCAGCAAGACAGTGTATGATAAACCCAAAGAGCCCAACTTTTGGGACATGAATCCACTATTTGACAAAAACTGCTGGGAAATTTGGAAAACAATATGGGAGAGATTAGGTCTAGATCAACATCTCACACCCTACACCAAGATAAATTCAGAATGGGTGAACAACTTGAATATA
>NC_058135.1:202907821-202931026 GCF_016433145.1 Gracilinanus agilis
AAAGGGCTATAAAAGAATGCCTGCCCTTTGATCCAGCCATACCATTGTTGGGTTTGTACCCCAAAGAGATCATAGATAAACAGACATGTACAAAAATATTTATAGCTGCGCTTTTCGTGGTGGCAACAAACTGGAAAAGGAGGGTATGTCCTTCAATTGGGGAATGGCTGAACAAACTGTGGTATATGCGGGTGATGGAATACTATTGTGCTAAAAGGAATAATAAACTGGAGGAGTTCCAGGCGAACTGGAGAGACCTCCAGGAACTGATGCAGAGCGAAAGGAGCAGAGCCAGAAGAACATTGTACACAGAGACTGACATACTGTAGTAAAATCGAATGTAATGGGCTTCTGTACCAGCAACAATGCAATGACCCAGGACAGCTCTGAGGGATTTATGGTAAAGACGCTACCTACATTCAGAGGAAGGACTGCAGGAGAGGAAACATATAAGAAAAGCAACTGCTTGAACGCATGGGTCGGGGTGGACATGATTGGGGATGTGGACTCGAAACTACCACACCAATGCAACCACCAACAATTTGGAAATAGGTCTTGATCAAGGACACATGACAAAACCAGTGGAAATGTGCGTCGGCCATGGGTGGGGGGAGTGCGGGGGGTGAAGGGGAAAGTAGGAGCATGAATCATGTAACCATGTTAAAAATGATTATTAATAAATGTTTAAATTTAAAAAAATGTCTGTTCTGTGCTATGCCTTCAAGATACCTCTCAACTTATGATGTATGTTCTGAAACTAACATTCATTCTCCTGCATATTGTTGTTTATTTTCCACCAATGGAGTTTCCTTTTATCATTTGTACATAGCACGGATTCTTACACATAGTAGGCATTCAATAAATATTTGTTGAAGTAATATTGAATTTGTTTTCCTTAATCTTCTAAATGGATTTTGTTACCAAATCTCATTAGCATATAAATTGAATCTGTGCCTTGTAATATAATTCCATAAACATACCATTCAAAATATTACTTGATGCCTCTTTAGTAAATGGAATTTTCATACTTTTTGAAAGGTGCTCATTTTTCAGAAATAGTGACAAATCAAAAGGTTGGTAAGTTTTCTTTTTTAAAGTGTTTTAAAGTACATTGAAATATTTTAGCTAATATCCAAACTTCATTTTTTAGTAAGAAATGTTCTTAACCTTGGGATGTATAATTAGTGATGATCCATAAAAAAGGCAACAGTTTTCTCACATATAAAAAATCTCTAAATTGACATAGTGGGTGTTAGCTCAAACACTCAAAAAGATCTATGATATGAGAATGCTCCCTCCCAACAATGCAGATCACAACCCCTCCATGTCTACTCCCTCTGTGTAACATTTATGTTCTTCCATTAATTTTCCAAAGGAGATCACCCAACATTCTGGAGGCTTTCCTTGCTTTTTCCCTCATCTCAGGGACATCAATGGAACACTTAGGCTATTCCCCCATTATGTCTTATCCTTAAACCATGTTAGAATTGTCCTTAGTGGTGAAAAAAATTCATTATTAAAATATTTTTCTTATTAATATTTTCCTTTTGCTAGTGAATGTTATAAAGCTGAAAAAATTGATTTATTGGGTTTCAATGAATACTCATTTAAAAATTACAAATTTAAAGCCATTTTCTTTCTGATATTTTCAAAAATCAAAATATGAACATATGTATTTGAAAATACCATTTTCCTCATTCTAAAGTAAATCATCAGAGCCCCAGAGTTGAAAGGAAACTAGGAAGTCTCAGCTGTAACCTATACCTAAATAAGAATCCTTTTGACAACATGCCCAACAAATAGTTTTCCAACCTTTACTTGAATATTTCCTATGACAAGAACCCCCTACCTCCCAAGCAGCCTATTTTACTTTTAAGCAGCTTTTGTCATTGGGAAGATTTTCTATTAAGTTTAAATTTGCTTTTCTGCATTTTGTACCCATTGCTTATAGTTATTTTCTTAGAGATCAAGAACAAATGTAATCTTATTTCCTATTAAAGCTATTCAAACTTTGAAGACAGATCAACAATGATAGTAGTAGTTGTTGTTGTAGTAACTAACATTTATATAGTGCTTACTATGTGCCAGGTACCAAACCCTTTATGATTATCTGTTATGATCCTAACAACCGTAGGAGGTAGATGCTATTATCAGACCAATTTTACAAAAGAAGAAACTGAGGCAAAAAGAGATTAAATGACTTGCCATGAGTTATACAACTAAGTGTCTAAGGCTAGATTGGAACTTTCCCACTAATGGCCCAGCACTGCTTCACTTGACTACCCCAGCTATCACTTATCCCCAGCCTTCTCATTTCCAGTCTAACTGTTAAATTCCTTCATTTGACCTACATATAATGTGATGTTGAGACTCTCCTGCTTGTTCTCCTTATATTCTCTAGCTTTTTAATGTCCTTTCTAAATCTGGTGCCCATAACTGAACATAATGCTCCTGATCAAGTAGAATCAAGGCAACATAATGAGACCATAAAGACACCAATCACCTCTTTGGTCCTAGATGCCTTGCATATGAAAGAAGAATTGTTATTCTCTTACACTATTGACTCTTCTTAGATTGAATTGCAATATACTAGCACTGTCAGATCTTTTTTAAATGGTCTGCTATTTAGTTGTGCTCCTTTTATATTTTTCATTTCTTTGAATCCTAGCATAAGGCATTACAATAATCCCAGTTAAATTTGATTTGATTTTATTCAGCCCTATCTATACCTTAGCTATCCTTCCCATCTTTTATGTTTTCTGAAAAATTGAATTTCTATTATCTAAATCACATTAAAATCCAGATCCCTGGGGGATTCTAAAAGAGATGTCTTTTTAAGCTTATTCTAAATATTCAATATTCAAATGGATTTGTGATCTCATGTATTCAGAAATTTTCTCTAATGATACAGATTGTAACTTACCTATACCTAACCATCTTATGTATCTCTTGTCTATGTTTTTTCAATAGTTCATCATGAGAGATCCACTCAAAGTGCTGAAGGCCTTCCTTGCTTTCTCTCATCATCACAAGGATGCCAATGTAGTACTTTCATTGTCCATCTGTCATCCTTCATTCTTGCCATGTAACCAGTTTATCTTCTCATTCTACCATTAAATTGCTTGATGGCACCCATTATCCATGTTCTTCTTCAGAGTGCCTTATTGGTTTTGTGTTGCAGATGCCTTAGACCCACTATGCAATATTCTGTTCCTCTTTTTTCAATTATATACTTAATAACCACCACCACCACCACCAAAAATATTTAACTAAAATAAATGCATAAAAATCCTCTGTGCAAAATCACAGATTCTGCATTATTTACAATTTGTTTAGAAACATGTACATTATTTATATATGCTAATATAAACATCCTCTGCTTTTGAATTCCCCATGAATTTGTTTTACTTGGGTATTTTTCTCTTGATTTTATGTCTATTGTTTTTTAATGTAAAAGTGGTATGTTTATTCTTACTCTCTTTTTATCTTTTTATATATTTCCCTTATTTTCTCTATTATTTTCAATAATATAGTATAATCCATTACATTAAAATATCACAATCTATTCAGCCATTTATCTCATTCATTGTATTTGTGTTATTTCCAGTTATTTTGTCATTACAAAACTTCCATTAATATTTTCATACATACACAGCTTTTTATTCTCTTAACAAAGCCCTTAGGACGTTATTCTAGTAACGGGATCTCTAGATCAATAAGAACGAACAGCTTTACACCTCTTAATGTATATTTCCATTTTGTTTTCTAAAAAAATTTCATAACTATGCTAACAATGTAATATTAGACCTGTTTCTCTATATTCCTAACAGCATTTGATCACTTTTGGCCAGTGATGGGCAAACTTTTTAAAAAGGGGGCCAAAGGAAAGGAAATGTTCATCTGTCAGTCTGTTTCTAAGGCAACTCTTTCGAAGTTTCATTGTATCGTATCCTACTCATTGTATTCATCAGATTAGGAATAATGTCCCTCAGCCAGATAGAGCATTTCAGGCCCCCCCCCCAATCTGGTCCGTGGGCTGTAGTTTGCCCATCACTGCTTTAGGCTATCTGGTTCTCAGTTAACACATATTTCCAGGTCCAATTTTGCTAGACTGGTCCTTAGACAACAGACACAACAGTTGCTAGGACTATACTCTTTCCAAAACAAGTCTTTCCAACTTGGTCATAAACAGTGTAATTTTTGTTAAAGTCCCACAGCCTCTCAATGATGCACAATTACCTCCATGATATGATGAGTGTTAAAGTAAGACTTTTGCAGAATGTTTATGCTCTCTAAGCCATCGTTGTCTCGCCAGAAACTACATTTGGATTATGTCTATGCTCAGGCTTAGATCTACTAATAATATAATAACTAATAACTAATAATAAGGTGTGTAAGGGCTCTCCAGATATCTATCTTATTTAACTTAAGTAAGGTTTTATTCATCTCTTTAACTTCTTACTTAACTTTTTGGTTAGATTTTATATAGTCTTAAGAGGGGAAATTTAAAGTCTGCTGCTACTATTATTTTATCTATTTTCATCTGTATCTCATTTAATTTTTCCTTTAAAAATCTGGGTCCTATACCACTTGGTGCATACATGTCCAATATCGATAATGCTTCATTATCCATAGTAATCCCCTTCGCCAACATAATATAGTTACCTTTTTATCCCTTCCAATTATATCCATTTTAACGTTAACTCTGTGAGATCTTGTCAGCTACCCCTGCATTCTCTGGTTCAATTGAGGCATAGTATATCCTGCTATAGCCCCTCACCTTTACCCTATGTTTGTCTTTCATTTTCAGTGTTTTTCTTGTAAACAACATGTTGTCAGGTGAATGTTGAACTAGATCTCCTCCATCACAGTGGCAAATGCATCTGGGGAGTAGACATCTCCCTGCCTTAAGCCTTGTCTGATGTTTATTATCAGGTCATTAAACAGTTTTATTTCAGTTATTACATCTTCCACAAAACTCTGTTATAATGAAAATAAATGTAATATGTAAAATTAAAATACTACCTCTAATATTTAAAATTGGTTTTACTAAATAATATTAGTAAAAAATTGTTGTGGTTGCCATTTATGAAATTAACTCTTAAGTCACGAGGATGATAGTAGCTTTTAACAATTTAATTTAATATAAATATAGTATAAGAAAGAAATAAGGAAGGAAGGAAGTAGAAAACTTATTTCCTAGCCTACCACTGTAAAGTCCAGTGGTAGAATTTCAGCTCACTCCCCAAAAAGGTTCCAATCTCCACATGGAAGTCTGGTGGTCTCTTGAGAGTAAGAGTCTTACCAGCCCATGAGGGTGTCTTCCCCCAGAGCCACCAATGACGAATGGAGTAGAAGAATCAATCCCAGAAAACTCATACCAAGGACCCTCGATCTCCTCTACAGTCTCATCTTTTTTTATCCCTTTTCTCCATGTCCCTTCCTGTCTCTCTGAACTGGTCTATCACATCCCAGGAACCAATCAAAGTCTCTCATTCAGACCTGTAACCCTTAGTATCTGGTTCTGTTCCTAGAGCTCTTAATCTGTGACCTCAGGAGCGTTCTAGCCAAGCTAATGGGATGGGTTAAGAGAAGGAAGTTCATGACCTTGGGAGGTAGGGGTTCCCTTTACACAATCCCCATTATGATTTTATTGGGAGACAAGCATGTTGAAATCTCCCCAGCTAAGGGTTTCAGGAAATTAACATGCCTAGTCTCCCCAATGAATCATTTCACATAACCAGTTTATACCTCTAAAGAGCTTCTGGCCAGAGGTGCATACAATATTGCACTAAGAAGAAATTATGATAATTTGTGGATAAGAGGAAAATAAGAGAGAGAGAGAGAGAGAGAGAAACCAATGATTGGCAGGTACATTGGCAAAAAGCCAATTGGGGGGCAATCCCCTTTAGTGTAGAGCTTACATTCAGAGTAAATATGTTCAACCCCTTTCAGTTTGATTCACTACATACAGGTCATTCTGGATCTTTTAATGCAGTGTGTAGTTTCTGCAGACTTCTTTATGGCACCTTCATTAAAAAGTTCGCTTTCTTGATTCAGGGAGTTAGAGAGCTTCTTTTCCTGAAACTTTTCTCAAAATTTTTCTTAATCTTGGATTTTATGAAAAGTATGCAACCCTAAATGATCTTAGCTTGTGGATACAAGACAACTTACTATAAAGGTTGTGTTTTGTTCTTTCTAGGATAAGACTGGTGTCTAGACCAGTAATTTCATTGGTATAGGGAAGTCAAAGATATAGCAATTTCCGGTACCAGTGCAAGTCTACATCTTCTCTGCAATTTGTATGTAGTTTTAGTTGCTTGTCTGAGAATTTAAGTTAATTCCCTAGCATATATTAAAGGCAGGCATTGAAGCAGTTTTACTAGCAAAGGTTAGCTCTCTATCCATTACTTTCAAGCTGTCTTTCCAAACCTATCTGATAAAATGTGTTTTCATAGTCAACAAATAATGAGCACAATGGAATTTTATATACTCTACATCTTTCTGTCATTTGTGAGATGGTAAGTTGCATTCCAAGGTTGAATATTACTTATAAAAATCTTCTTGTTCTCTATTTGTATGCCTCACTTAATATAAAGATGATATGAAGAATTTGTACCAACGAGAGAATTGGCATATGTCAGTATTTATGTATTTTTAGTGTTAATCCAGTCTGTGATTATTTCCATGCTTTTGGTAGCTTCTTCAAAAACCTTGTAATGATCTTTTTAAAAAGGAAAAAAAAAGGAAAAAGAAAAAGGCCCTTACCTTCTGTCTTAGAATTGATGCCAAATGTAGGTTCCAAGGCAAAAGAGTGGTAAGACTTAGGCAATGGAGGTTAAGTGACTTGCCCAAGGTCATGTAGCTAGGAAGTTTCTGGGGCTGGTATTGAACCCAGAACCTCCTGTCTCCAGTCCTTGTTCTTTGTTCCCCTGAGCCACCTAGCTGCCCTATAAAGATCTTTTAATATCCTCTCAATTATATCACCTCCAGTATGGTTCTCCTTTATAAATACAATATTCGTACCAATCCAATCACTTCTCCTTTGTTCTCTTCTGTACCATTTCTATTTCTGTTTGAAATATGTCAGTACTATAATGTTAGGGACAAAGAGTGGTGGTTTTACTAGCCTGAATAAAGTAACAGTTTAGAAGTCAGATATTTGCTAATAAGCCATTTTTTGACCTATTTTGGTTATAGCAATTAATTTATGTTGGTTAAACATCTGGAGGTAATCATTACAATCAATGCCATTTCTGTTGTCAATTTCCCATTATTTTATTTTCAATAACATCTTTTTTCTCCTATTTATTTATTTACTTATTTTTACAAATTATTCTCTTAGTTTTGATGAGTTGATAATCTGACTTTATGTAAATAGATGGCTTAGGGATAAATCCCACATTTAATAGGGCATTTTTCTATGTGGCAAAATACATTCAATTTTGTCATGTATGGTGTTAAATTGGTGTGTTTAATGTCCAACACCTGCCAAATCTTTAGTCTAAGTTAACAGTAACCAATAATGAATGGTTACTCTGGGTTCAGTGAGTTTTGTATCCATGTAAATATACTATCTCTTATTTTTCCTGCAATTTTCCATCTTTTCCATTAGAATAGCATAACAATATTTACAAAATCATAAATCTAAGACTTTCTTAAATGCTTTACTACTACCTAGGTGAATTATTTGTGAAGCACTCTCCCCTGATTGATCAGTTTAGTAATTTTGTCCAAAATTTAAAAAAAAAAAAGAATCATGGCTAAGGATCACAAAATGATAGAGCTAGATCTAAAAAATTAGGAAGCTAAAGCTCAGTGAAGTGACTTGCCATTAATAATGTAACAAGCTTAAAGGAATCAAATTTCATATATAGTAAACTCTTATTAGGCCTGTTAAGAGTCAAAAATAGTAGGTATAGTAGAAAGAACAATAAGTCAGGAGACCTGGAACATAGGACCAAGGTATTTAAAGTTAGAAGGACTTTTTCATTCATCCATTCAAAACCATTTATTAAGCACCTACTATGTGATTATCTAATGAAATGTATGCTCAGAAAAGTTAAGTGACTTGTCCAAGTCACATACATATTAAGCACCAAAAATTGGATTTAATCCAAGTCTTCTGACTCCTACGTCTATTTTTCTTTCCAGTTATACTACATACTGTTACCTTGGTTAAGTTCTTTAACTTATATGAATGTTAATACACTCATCTCTACAATACCTTCCTCACAAAGTTGGGAAAATTCAATACATAAGGGATATGAAAGGGTTTTGAAGCAGTGCTTATTATGTGAGGATCCTACTGAGTAAGTTAAATCATAAATGCTATGTTGTAGGGAAATGGCAAGCATGGCAGGTGCCTTTATCTCAGGCCAGACCCTTTATATTTATGGTAGGATCATAGGTTTAGATCTGAAAGGTACCGTAGAGGCCAATAAGACCACACCTCTCATTTTACACTTAGGAGATTAAAAAATTCAACCTTGGTTTTTATTTAACTTGCCCAGGGTCACAGTAAGTAGAACTCAAAAGAACCATGGATATAAGCATCAGAGAACAAAGAAACAAATCTTTTGGGTCTCCCTAAATCTGATTCCAGTGCTTTAACCACTTATGCCACTTGGTTACTCTACATTATAATGTTTTGTTTTTAGAAGAGCAAAAACAAAAATAGTATGTAACAGATTTTGTTTTTTAGATAATCCACTTCTTGGTATATTGAAATCATTCTGTTGATGATCTCATTAGACTGCGAGGTACTTGAGGCAAAAATTATTTTTGCTTTCTTTATGTCTTCAGGGCTTAGCACAGTGCTTGGCACATAATAGGTTTGGTTTTTTTTTAATGCTTGCCAATTTGATGAATGTTAAGTTCACAATAAAAAGAAATGTTGAGAATTATAATATAACCATGGGAATTTTAAAAAAACATCCTAAAAAAAATCCTAAAACTTTAAAAATAATGTTCTTTTGGATATCAATTCTAACATTTGTATTTATATTTAAAATCTGAAATGTAAATTACATTTCAAGCTTAAAATAAGCAATTAATATTGCTATTTTAATTTTTAAAATATTACATAACTATTCAGAAAATACAAAAATTATGCAGATTGTAATTTAGACAAAACTACCTTAATTTCATTATTTGTGATATTTGGTACTCATCAGCCCTCATTGTCTTCCAACTTTCTTTTTGAAGAAAATATTCATGATATACAAGTATAAAAGTACTGAGTAGCATAGGCTTGTCAATTCTTAATTTTTAGCTGTATTTTTTGCTACACTCCTTACCCCTCTTTACACTGAAGTTACTGAGAATCAAGACTAATGTTGACTTAGTTTAGAGTATTTTTTAAACTTCTTCATAAAATTTCTATACCTTTTTATTCTCTTCAACAGATGTTGGCACATAAGAATCAATTAGCTTTATGGTGATTTTTTTTTGTTTGCTTATGTTTATAAGTACTGCAAACCATAATAGCCAAATAGCCCATAAAGTAATATTTTTTATTTCCTTTGGCTGCATAATATAGCCACCTTTGCCAATTTCTTTTTTCTCCTCTCCAAAGAGAAGTTGTGGGCTATGGTTTCATTTAACTGCAACTTCTTTTGTTTTCCAATTTTATTTACAGTGAAAAATATCAAAATATTAAACTCTAGAGTTAAAAGGGACCTCAGCAAATATTTTACCCCTTCATTTCACAGTTGAAGAAACTGAAGTTTATAAACATAAAATGACTTACCCAAATCATTCATTAAGCAGCAGAGGTAGGATTTGAACTCAGATCCTCTGACACCAGAGTCAGTGTTCTTTTCTCTGTTATAAACTCCTTATAAGTAAGGAGTGTTTCATTCTTTATATTGAAATGATTCAATTCATTCAGCAATATATGAATTTGTCTATTGTTGTGAGGAAGATTAGTTAGTAATAGTGTTGGACTTAGCAGGAAGGGCTGGAGGATTCCAAGATGGAATGAAGGAGCCCTTTAGCTGTGCTGGTCAAACCTGGCTGGAACCAGGTTTGAAGCAGCCTTCCCAGTGACTCCAGTACTGCTCCTTTGGGCCCTGCCTGGCTTAGGACATTTAGATTAGAGTAGCCAAGTCCTCCCCTTGCCCTGTGGATTTGCCCTTTTGGTTTTAAATGTAGAATCCCCTATCCCATCCTTTTAGTTACTCACAATATAAACAGTATAAAATTTTACCTTGCCTGCTGGTTCCATAGACCCTGGCCTAGGGGTGAGCTGGTTGACCATTGGGGCCAACAGCCATTCTTGACAGTTACCAGCTTAGAAGTGAACCTTGGTCTCCCTATCCTGGTTGGTCCTGACTCTCCTTCAACCCAGTGTGTGTACCCATAAACCATTTAGGTCACATCTTAACATCCCTGGTGCCCCATCTTTTTACACTATTGAACAAAAATCTCAAATTCTGCCAACAGTTAAATTCATGTTTATAGTCTAAAAACTGTCATTCTTAGCTCTTGTCTATTCCTCTTTCTATTATTCTGCCACCATTACCAAAAATGTAAAAAGATATTGCATATGATAAATAGTATCTACCTAAAACCACCAGGAAAATATCATCTGCATTGAGGTTAAGTTAGAAGCCTTCCCAGTAAGATCAGGGGTTTATCAAGGATGCTCATTATCACCACTATTATTTAAAATGCTAGCTTTAGCAATAAGAAAAGAAAAAGAAATTAAGGAATTAAAGTAGGCAATGCGAAAACTATCACTCTTTTTAGATGATATGATGGTATACTTAGAGAATCCTAGAAAATCAACTAAAAAACTTGTTGAAATAATTAGTAACTTCAGCAAACTTGCAGGTACAGAATAAACCCATACAAATCATCAGCATTTTTATATATTACTAACAAAGTTCAGCAGAAAGAGATAGAAAGAGAAATTCCATTAAAAAAAAAAACATCTAGATAGGGGGCAACTAGGTGGCACAGTAGATGGAGAGCTAGGTCTAAAGATGGGAGGCCCTGAGTTCAAATCTGACCTCAGACACTTCCTAGCTATGTGACCCTGGACAAGTCCCTTAACCCCCATTGCCTAGCTCTCACCACTCTTCTGCCTCAGAACCAACACATAGTATTAATTCTAAGACAGAAGGTAGGAGTTTAAAAAACATATATAGACAATATAAAATACCTGGTAATCTACTTGCCAAGACAAAAACAGAAATTATATGAGCAGAATTTTAAACTCTTTTCCTACAAAGAAAGTAAGATCTAAACAACTGGAAAATTATTAATTGCTGCTGGGTAGGCTGAGCTAATATAATAAAAATTATAATTCTACCTAAATTAAGTTAGTTATTCAGTGCCATACCAATCAAACTACCAAATAATTACTTTGTAGAACTAGAAAAAAATAATAAAATTCATCTAGAAGAAAAAAGGTCAAGAATATCAAGAGAATTAATGGAAAAAAATGTGAAGGCAGGTTGCCTAGCAGTACCAAAACTCAAACTGTACTATAAAACAGTAATCATCAAAACAGTCTGTACTGGCTAAGATATAGAATGGTGGATAAAAGGAAGAGATTAGCTACACAATGTACAGGGATAAATGACCTTAGCAACCTAGTGTTTGATAAACCCAAAGATGTAAGATTTGGGGATAAGAATTCACTATTTGACAAAAACTGTTAAGAAAACTAGGTGACAGTATGGCAGAAACTAGATAGAGACTATTAATTCACACCCGTTACGAAGATACTGTTAAAATGGGTATGTGATTTAGATATAAAGAGTAATACCATAAGTAAATTAGAGGAACACAGAATAATTTACCTGGCAGGTCTTTGAAGAAGGGAAGAATTTATGATCAAAAAAGAGATAGAGAACATTTATTATAAGATATAAGATGAATAATTTATATTATATTAAAGTTTAAAACTTCTATCCAAACAAAACCAAAGTAACCAAGATTAGCAGGGAAACAACATACTGGAGGTGGGGGGGGACTTCATAACAAATTTCTCTGATAAAGGTCTAATTACTCGAATTTATAGAGAACTAAGTCAAATTTATGAGTACAGGCCATTCTCCAAATGACAAATGATCAAAGGATATGAATAAGCAATTTTCAGCTAAAGAAATCAAAGCTATCAAAAATATATTAAAAATGTTCTAATCATTCTTGATTAGAGAAATATAGCAATTCTGAGGTACCAATTCACTCCTATCAGATTGGCCATTATGATAGTAAACAAAAGTGATAAAAGTTAGAGGAGATGTGGCAATATTGAGACATCAATGCATTGTTGGTGTTGTTGTGAACTGATCCAACCATTCTGCAGGGTAATTTGGAACTGTGCCCAAAGGGCTATAAAGCTGTGATCTCTTTGATCTAGTAATAACACTACTGGGTCTGGATACAAAAAAGATCATAAAAAGGGGAAGTGACTTACTTGTACAAAAATATTTATGGCAGCTCTTTTTATGGTGGCAAAGAACTGGAAATAGAGGGGATATCCATCAATTGTGGAATGACTGAACTAATTGTGGCATATGTTGATGAAAGAATACTGTTGTGCTCTAAGAAATGGATGATTTCAGAAAAAGTTGGAAAGATCTACACAAACCGATATAGAGCAAAATAAACAGAACTGGAAGAATATTGAACACAGTAACAACAATATTGTATGATCAACTGTGAAAGACAGCTAATCTCAGCAATACAATGATCTGGGACAGTTCTGAAGGAGTTACAACAAAGAATATTATCCACCTACAGAGAAAGAACTGTTGGAGTCAGATGCAGATCAAAGCATACTATCTTTCACCTTAGTTTATTTATGGTTTTATTTTGGGGTTTTGGTTTTTTATGATTATTCTCTTACAATAATGACCAATATGGAAGTATGTTTGGAATGACAATACATGCATAATCCAGAAGAAAGAAAGAGATTGCATGGAACCAAGAACCATTTTGTATTTTTCTTTGTTTCATAAGTTGCCATAGTCAAAGAGTTCATCACCTATTGGTCACCCTAAATATGTTTAGAATAGATTATATACTTACAGATGGGATCTTAACAATAGATCACTTAATATTTCTAAGTATTTTTCAGATGAAAATGAGGACTAAAAAACCTAAAATGGCTTGTCCGAGGGCAGATATATGTTATATGGTGGAATTTTTATTTTAACCTAAGTCGTCTGATTCTAAATCCATTACTCTTTGGTTTGAGAAAACTAGAGACTTTTGTGGACAATTAAAACACAACTAAAGAATTTTAAAAATTGAATACTATATTAATACTCAAAGGTAAAAACAAAATATATGTTTTACTTATATACTTAGGTAAAAATGTTTATAGATGACTCTTACTTTAATACTAAGTACCTACATGTAGAAAGTGTTTTTTTAGGTTGCTCTATGGGTATGGATTAATAGAGAAACATTTTGACTGTCATTAAGGTTATATTGCTGATACCATAATACTTTGTACTCATACCCTTATCATTTGCATACTCTCTACTATAGTGACCATTGTATATGGTCTATTGTATGCTCTATTGTAAATTCCTAAAGGAATTAGCACATTTCCTGGCACATAGTAAGTACTTAATAAATGTTCACTGACTGACTAGCTGACTGAATGGGACAGCTAGGTGGCTTTATAAAGTGCCAGACCTGAAATCAGAAAGTCTCATCTTCCTGAGCTCAAATATGGCCGCAAATACTTCCTAACTATGTGACCCTGGACAAGACACTTTGCACATGCATAATTATCTGCATAAAGATGACAATTTAAGTCATGGAAGACTTAAATTGTCATCTCTATGCAGATAACTAGGCATATTCAAATGCAAATTTCTCTCCATGATGACCACTCCCAACTTCTATTTTGCATTTGTGAGTAAGACATCTTCATCTAAATGCACATCTCAAACTCAAACTCAATATGTTTATAATAAAAGTCATCATTGTCTCTCCAAAGTATGCCCCTATTTCCCTTAATGACACCACTATCCTTCAGTGACTTAGGATCAAAACTTCACTCATCTTTACCTCTTCCTTCTTCCTTCATCCTTCATATTCAATCATCATTTCAAATCAATTCTGCCTTGATAGTTTTTCCTGCATTTGTTAATTCCTCTGTACTTTTACTGCTAACAGTCTAGTTCAGATCCTCATTATCTCCCAGTTGAACTACTATAATAGCCTAACTATCCTCCTTACTTCCAATATCTCCACATCTCCGGTTCATTCTTTACCCAATTACCAAAATGATCTTTCCAATTGCATATCTGATCAAGTCAATGCTGATAGCTTAAAAATATTCAGGAGCTCTTAAGTGGCCCAAAGGGGGGAAATATAAATTATCTTTAGCCCAGTGGCTCAATTTTCTCACTAATTTTCTAATGATTATTTATTTCATTCTACTCCCTTTCCATACTCATCTGCTTGAACTAAACTTCACTAGCTGTATCCTGATCTCACATTATTCTTTCTAGATTCCATGTATTCATGCTGATCATCCCTCATGCCTAGAATACATTTTCTTCACATTTTCACCTATATGTAGCCTAATGGAAAGTGCTTTAAGTGCTTTAAATCCCATCTTGCCAATTGTATGTTCATACCTAAGCCACATAATCTTTCTGAGCATCAGTCTTCTCATCTATACAATGTAGTTAGTACTAATAACTAAGGATATAAATTGTTATGAGGACAAAATGATATGTTCTTAAAGCACAAGTCCAACAATGTCAACCCCATCATCCCCAAACCCCTTCAATAAACTCCAGTGCTTTTCTATTGCCTCCAGGATCAAATGCAAAACGCTGTTTGGCATTCAAAGCCCTTCATAACCACACTTGCCCCCACATCCAGTCTTCTTACACTTTTTGATCCAGTAGCACTGGCCTTCTGGCTGTTCCCTGAACAAGATACTCCATTTCTCCATTAAAGGCATTTTCTCTGACTGTCCCCCATCCCCATATCTGAAAATATCTCCCTCTTCCCTTTTGATGACTCACCTTCCTGTCTTCTTTTAAGTCTCAACAAAAATCTCACTTTCTGCAAAAAGTCTTCAACTCTTAATTCTAGTGCCTACCCTTTGCTAATTATTTCCTATTTATCCTATATACAGTTTACTTTTTGTATATTTGTATGTTGTCTCCTACATTATTGTTGACTCCTTGAGGGTAGGGGTTGTTCTTTGCTTCTTTTCATATCCTCAGGACTCGGCACCATGCCTAGCACATAGTAATCATTTAATAAATGTGTGTCTGTGTGTATACACACATATGTGTATAAACATACATATATAGTGCTTTGCAAACTTTAAAATGCTAAATATCTTTATTGATAATGATGATAATAATGATTTTAAAAGTTTAAAGCACTACATAAATAGAAATTATTTTTCCTTTAAGACCCAACTCTAATGCAACCTCTTTTACAGTGTTTTCTTTTGATTTCTTCTTCTTTCCTAAAAATGATCTTTCCTTCCTAAAATTTCTTAGAGCATTTTGTCTAAACCTTTTTGCTCTTATTATATTCTGCCTTTTATCATAACTTGTTTACATATCCTAACCACATTATTATTTTATTGCCAGGTTATTAGATTACAAACAAATTGATGTCAGGGACCAGGCTATTTTTCACTTTGTTTTCTCAATGCCAATCACAGTATGCTAAGTGCTTCATGTTAGCTTAATTAAAGTAATACCACATTGAATAATAGGAAATTAATTAATACTGTTACACTGAATGGGCAGGGGGTACTAATCATATAAATGGAGTATCATTTATATATAAATATTATAATATCTAAATAATATGCAAACATTGATATGTAAAATACTTTGTTAATTTAAAAATCTAAGGAAGAGAATCAAGCCAAACCATCCGGAAAATGAAGTTTATAGAAAAACCTTCCCCCAACTACTCCAGGACACAAGATGTTTGATTTCTATATGGTTCAATAGAATTTATAAATCTTATAATACAATTTAATAATTGCTCATGTACAGTTTTATATTCTGATCCTTTAATGTTAGGCTTTTCTCTCTCATCTCCCTGTCCTCTGTTCTCTCTACTTCAAATTGTAAATTCCTTTGGGGGACAAATTATGTATTTTTTTTTTTTAGGATTTTTTTTTAATAAACCCTTGTACTTCGGTGTATTGTCTCATAGGTGGAAGATTGGTAAGGGTGGGCAATGGGGGTCAAGTGACTTGCCCAGGGTCACACAGCTGGGAAGTGGCTGAGGCCGGGTTTGAACCTAGGACCTCCTGTCTCTAGGCCTGACTCTCATTCCACTGAGCTACCCAGCTGCCCAAATTATGTATTTTTTAAAAATCTTTTTTTTCTTTTACTGTATAATCAATCAATGAGCATTATTAAATGCCTACCATTTGCCAGGCATTTGAGGGTATGCTATTCATTTGGAGATATAAAGACAAAAAAAAGAATGTTTATAATGTTCTATCCCACACTTAAGAAATATTAGAATATTCCATCAAATTATAGATTTTATATACCTGTTTGTGAAATGTCATTGGGGAAATTGTTGAGTGGGGCCAAAGGCCAGACCAGTGATTTCACAAATTTATGAAGTTCCCAGTGAGGAAACTTTTTATTTTATTTATTTTTTTAACATATATAACTTTTATCTTATTACTTCCCATTTCATTATTTATTTAATTAAGCACTCCTTTATTTGTTTGTTTGTTAGTGCTTTTTTATTTTTAATCATTTTTAACATTTTCCCATAGTTACATGTTTCATGTTCTTTCCCTCTCCCTCAAACCTCCCTAACCCCCCCCCTTAGCCAACGCACAATTCCACTGGGTTTTACATGTATCATTGATTAAGACCTAATTCCATATTATTGATAGTTGTACTAGAGTTATCATTTAGTGTCTACATCCCCAATAATATTCCCATCAGCCCATGTGTTCAAGCAGTTGTTTTCTTCTGTGTTTCTACTCCCACAGTTCTTCTTCTGAGTGTGGCTAGTTTACTTTCTCATAAGTCCCTCAGCCTTGCTCTGGATTCTTGCATTGCTGCTAGTAGAGAAGTCGATGTTCGATTGTACCACAGTGTATCAGTCTCTGTGTACAATGTTCTCCTGGATCTGCTCCTTTCACTCTGCATCAATTCCTGGAGGCCATTCCAGTTCACATGGAATTCCTCCAGTTCATTATTCCTTTGAGCACAATAGTATTCCATCACCAACAGATACCACAATTTGTTCAGCCATTCCCCAATTGAAGGACATTCTCTCATTTTCCAATTTTTTGCCACCACAAAGAGCACAGCTATAAATATTGTTGTACAAGTCTTTTTCTTTATTATCTCTTTGGGCTATAAAACCAAGCAGTGCTATGGCTGGATCAAAAGGCAGATAGTCTTTTAAAGCCCTTTGGGCATAGTTCCAAACTGCCATCCAGAATGGTTGGAACAACTCACAACTCCACCAGCAATGCATTAATGTCCCAATTTTGCCACATCCCCTCCAACATTCATTACTCTCCCCTGCTGTCATTTTAGCCAATCTGTTTGGTGTGAGGTGATACCTCAGATTTGTTTTGACTTGCATTTCTCTAACTATTAGAGATTTAGAACACTTTCTCATGTGCTTATTGATAGTTTTGATTTCTTTATCTGAAAATTGCCTATTCATGTCCCTTGCCCATTGGTCAATTGGGGGATGGCTTGATTTTTTATACAATTGATTTAGCTCCTTGTATATTTAAGTAAGTAGACCTTTGTCTGAGTTTTTTGTTATAAAGATTTTTTCCCAATTTGTTGCTTCCCTTCTAATTTTTGTCTGTACAAAAACGTAGTCAAAAATATTTATTTTACATTTTGTAATTTTTTCTAACTCTTTCTTGGTTTTAAAATCTTTCCTTTCCCAGAGATCTGACAAGTATATTATTCTGTGCTCACCTAATTTACTTAGTTTCCTTCTTTATATTCAAGTCATTCACCCATTCTGAGTTTATCTCGGTATAGGGGAGGAAACTTTTTAGATACAGAACTGTTCTTCAGGCTGTAGTCTTTAAAGAGTTTCCTGGAAACTCTGAGCCTGAGAAGCTAAATGATTTGTCCATAGCTAGTATATGTCAGAAGCTGGAGTTGAACCTCATTCTTCTCCACTTTGAAGCCAGCTTTCTATCTACTATATCATATTGCTTCTTTTTAGGTTCTCATAACCCACAATTCAATGCTCTGTATCTGTCAATTCAAATCTTCTAGCTATTGATGACTTTCATTTGCAATTCTTAAATGTCCTCCTGTAAATCAAAATACTAGACTTCCTCTAGATCTGTCAACATCACGACCCCTTGCTCTTTGTATATAATCAGCCCATCTTCTGTTCTGGGACATAATGACATTTCTTTTACATTATTCATTGGTAATGTTTGTAACAAGGCAAAAAACTTCTGCTGGCTCCCTATTCTTGGGCACTCATTCCCACCACCTTCACTAATGGGTCCCTCTCAGGTTGGGACTTATACACAAAGACCAGGTTAGGTGGGTAAGAGGGATAATTGTGTCCTTGGCCCTCTAAAGAGGCATCATCAATGTGCACTAACAAACAAAAGGAGCAGTAATAACTTATTGCTGTTATACCCTTTCAAGAGGTTGAGACTTAAAAACATTAAACCATCAAGTATTTCATCTTTACTTCTGTTTTACATTACAAATTCTTCCAGGTGCATATGAAATAAGCAGAACCTAGAAAACAAAATATTTAATGACTAAATGGAAAGAATAGCAACAAAACAATTAAAAATGAATGCTGTAAAATTATGACTCAGCTTGGCCCAATAGAAAAGATATGATGGTACTTTACCACCTTCTTTATATTAAGCTGTGGGAAGCCAGGCAAAGGGGATTGTTCTCATTCCTCTCTAACACAGAAATTCTTCCAGCTTTACTCAATTCCCACTGAGGTACCCAATATTTAAAAGCAATATATAAATATCCTAAGGATAATTTTGTCTTTTTGTCTGCTTCTACAACTGGGGTCCAGCTCATTGTCCATTTGTAATGTGTGACTAAGATATGTTTACTTAATAAAGAATTCTATGTATCATTCATATAAATGCAAAATATATGATCATAGTGTAAAGCAAGAAAGGACCTTAAAGTTCACTTAATTCAATCCCCTCATTTTACAAATGAGGTACCTGAAGCAAATGGATGTCAAGTGACTTGCCTCTAGGGTAAGGAAACTAGTGTGTGAGGCAAGACAAGCCCTTCCTGATCCTAAGTCCAGAACATGACCTACTATGACATGCTCCTTCTCACATAGTCTGGATAATGAATATTCTATATTTATTTAAATTTTCTCATGTAAAGTTGGATAAAACTATTTTGAGTAATTTGGATCTTATTTAGAAGTCTTAAACATTATAGGATTTGGTTCAAATTGAATAATACCACCTACAAATAGGAATATATAAAGGAAGTTACATGGTATTGTGGAAAGAGCATTGACTCTAGTTATAGCATCTGAGTTTGAATCCTGTCTCTGACACTTGGTTTGACTGTGGGCAAATAATTTAGTTTCTCAGAGCTTGTTTCCTTATGTGACAAAATGAGGGGGTTGATTTCTAAAACCTCTTCCAGCTTAAAAGCTTTGATCCTATTAAGAACTCATTAATCATGAGATATCTTCTTTCACTAGATTCTGTACAAGATATCCTTAAACACGCATCTTTGGTGAGCCTCTGTTTCTGTTCTTTATGTTTCCTAATATTAATCAAAGGGTTATCAAACATTTATTTTTAAGCTACAATGGCTCCCCTTTGTCTTAAGAAAAAATCAAATTCATATTTTGCTTTTACATTACCTACACTTCCCAATATTTCTCATCTTCTCTCCTCAGAAAGTAATCTCATAGCAAAGAATAAGAGGGGGGAAAAGTTCTTTAAAACCAATACATAGAAAAAAATATACTATGTAGTGTTCCATATATCATATTTCCACACCTTAGAAAAGATGGTGGTGGAGTACTGTCTCATCTCTTCTTTAGGGTAAAGCTGAGTCATATGATTTTATAGCACTCATTTTTAATTGTTTTATTGCTTTTCTTTCCACTTAATCATTGAATATTTTGTTTTCCAGGTTCTGCTTCTTTCATTTGGCATCAGTTGATGTCTTCCTATGCTACTCTGGAGTCATAATTTATCATTGTTCTCTTACATTAACATATGACAACTTGTTTTTACCATTCACTAAACTATAGGCATCTATTTTGTTTCCAGTTGTTTATTAGCCTATATTTTGATATAGGTGAACATTTCTCATTATTCTCCTCACGGACATGCCTAACAGTGAGATTTCTGAATCAAAGGGTATGGGCATTTTATTCACTTTCTTTCCTTATTCAAAATGACTTCTCCAAACGATTGGCCCAATTCACAGTGCCACTAACAATACATAATATCAGTGTTCCTGCTTTTCTACATGCCCTACACTGCTCATTATTCCCATCTTCTACTCTGCCAGTTTGCTGAGAGATGAGTAAAACCTCAGAGTTGTTTTGATTTGCATTTCTCTTGTTAGTAGTGGTTGGAGGGATATTTCATGTAGTTGTTAATTAAAGGAAATTCTTATTTGTTATGAGAATTATTTATTCATATGCGTTGTCTGCTTACTTCTATGGAGAAATAGATTTTTGTTTTATATATGTTAGCAGACCCCTTTTCAGAAATATGACACATTATTTCCCAATTGAACAATTTCATTCTTATCCTATTTGTAGTAATTTTGTGCAAAAGTTTTCCTTTTTTTATGTAATCAAGATTATGAATAAAGGGAAAAGTATTTTTAATAGGCCAAGAACTTAGCTAATTGTTAGGGACACACGAAGTCACACACACATATGTGTGTGTGTGTGTGTGTGTATATACCCTTTCTTTCTTAGATGAGCAGGTGCTAGGCAATGGGTTAAGGTTAAGTGACTTGCCCAGGATCACACAGCTAAGTCTCTGAGGTGACATTTTAACCGAGGTCCTCCTGACTCCAGGCCTGGTGCTCTTTATCAACTGTGCTATCTAGCTGCCCCTAGGGGTTTACATTTTAAAGAGGAAGAAAACACAAATGAAGAGGTCTTTTAGTCTGGGAAATCACAGGGCTTGCCAGGAATAGTAGAGTTGTTTTGTTCCCACAGAGACAGAATATATGTGTCAGAGAAGGATACATATGTAGCACCATAACAGATAGTGGGAGTACAAGATAGTAGGTTTAAGGGGCAAAGTGATTCCAAGGCAATTATTTTGAATAAATGAGCCTTTATTAAGCATTTACTAGTATTATATTATCAATTTTCTTTTTTGGGATTACCTGTTACTTGCTTTGCTAATTCATCTCCAAATTATAACTGTCAAAGGTATCTGATATGGGTCTATTTTTTAATGGCAAGATCTTTAATTTCCAAGTCACATGTCCATTTTGAGTTGTCTTTTATAAGTTGTTGTAAAACTAGTTTCCACCAAAGAACTTTCCAATTTTCCCAAGTAATTCTCATCAGATACGAAATCCTTCCCCCAGGTAATTTGTTTTCAGGTTTATAAAACATTGAGTTCAACTGTTTCTGATTCTTTGTTGCCTTGTCTATTCAAACAAAGTTTGTTGTTACATTTCTCAAGGAACTTCTATGGCTTTGGTATGTGCTGAGGAGAAGCCTTTAATATGTCAATTCTCTATGTCTCTTTGTTTTCATTTGTTTAGGCACTAAAAATAAGCTTCTTTTCTCTAAAATATGATACAACGTGAATAGGACTGGATTTGAAGTCGGAAGACCTACTATCAACCTGCTCTACTTACTAGATGTTCAACTCTGGACAAGTCACTTCACTTCTGAGGAATATCCATATCTATAAGTGATGGAGTTGGATTAGCTGAATCCATGTTCTTGTGATCCTAAAAGGGAATTTACTTGTGCCTGCCTCAGTCTCGTATGGCAGTGATGGGCAAACTTTTTAAAAAAGGGGCCAAAGGAAAGGAAATGCTCATGTCAGTCTGTTTCTAAGGCAACTCTTTTGAAGTCTCATTGTATTGTATCCTATTCATTATATTCGTCAGATTAGGAATAATATCCCATGCAGCTGGATAGAACATTTCAGGGTCCCCCCCTCATTTGGCCTGCGGGCTATAGTTTGCCCATCACTGTTCTATGGGATGTAAAAGTCTAATCTAAATCTGCATGCTGAAAGAATTAGATGTTTTAGAGGCATTTGAGGGCTCCTAACTTTTAATAGCAAGCATTTAAATAGTGCTTTAAGGTTTGCAAAGCACTATATCCACATTAGGGGCAGGTAGGTGGCAAAGTAAATAGAGTACCAACCCAGTTGTCAGGAGGACCAGAATTAAAATCTTATCTCACACATTTCCTAGTTATGTGACCCTGGGCAAGTTACTTAACCCTGTTTACCTCAGTTTCCTCATTTGGACAATGAGCAAGAGAAGGAAATGGCAAACCACTCC
The DNA here is from genome assembly GCF_016433145.1 of Gracilinanus agilis. Classification (NCBI taxonomy): domain Eukaryota; kingdom Metazoa; phylum Chordata; class Mammalia; order Didelphimorphia; family Didelphidae; genus Gracilinanus; species Gracilinanus agilis. The sequence goes on from NC_058135.1 coordinate 202,930,300, forward strand.
AGTATCTTTGCCAAGAAAACCTCACAGGGGATCAGTAAGAGTCTAACATGACTGAAAAACGATTGAACAACAAATATATGCATTAACTACTTTGAGTCTCACAATAATCCTGTGAAATAGTTACTATTATCCTCCTTTTACAGATGAGAAAACTGAGGAACATAGTTTAAGTGGCTTGTCCAGTGTCACAAAACAAGTGTGTATATATATATATATATATATATATATATATATATATATATATATATATATATATGGAAGAATTAGATCTTAAGTTTCCCTGACTCCAAGTCCAACACCATCCATTTTACCACCAAGCTGCCTGGATACAAATGGAATTGCTCAGAAAAAAGCCAACCTCTAATTTCAGTTCTTTGCTTAGCTGTGTGATCTAGAGCAAGTTTCTTCACCTCAACTATTTTCACAAAATTTCAGAACTGGATGATGAGTTGCTATCCAGATCAACCCATGCATGATACTACAATGCATCCACATAGTTATCCAGCCTGTTTGAAGACTTCCAAGGTCAGGGAATTCACTACTTCTGGGGCAAGTCACTGCACTTTTGGACAGCTCTGTTAAGGAAGTTTTTCCTGACTAAATTGGTCTCTTTGACACTTCTACCCATTGTTCCTGGTTCTCTGGGGACAAACAAAACTAACCCTTCCTTTCACTACATGACAGTCTTTCAAATACTTGAACACAACTCCCATATTCACCCCCCCCC
>NC_058135.1:202935392-202960880 GCF_016433145.1 Gracilinanus agilis
GGCAATTGACGCCAAAGGCTCGCGCCCGCGGCGCCTGAAGGCGAAGTCTCCTCGGGTGAGGGCGGGGGGACTCGGGCTGGAGTGAAGGGCGGGGGGGGAGGGGGGGAGGAGGAGGAGGAGGAGAGGAGAGGGAGGGAGAAGCGGAGGAGGAGGAGGTGTCGGGGACAGTTTGTTGTGTTCAGGCGGCGAACATGGCGGGTGTCGGCGACACGGCCGCCGGCTCCGTAGCCACCCCAGGCGGCGGCAGGGACAGCAAGGAACGGGACAATCGCAGTGAGGTGGAGCAGCTGCCGGCCGGAGGCGGCCCCGGCCCCGGCGGTGGTGGCAGCCGGAGCAGCCACCGCTTTCCCCTGGGCCCCGGCTGCGGTGTCAGAGGCAGTGGCAGCGGTGGCGGCGTCAACGGGCCCCCGCCGCCCCAGCTCACGGAGACCCTGGGCTTCTACGAGAGTGACCGGCACCGGGAAAAGCGCAGGAGCCGCTCAGGTGAGAGGCGACGGCCGCGGGCCTCGCGAGGCAGGGAGGGCAGGCCACCAGCTAGGGTCAGCAGTTTCGCCTGGTCCTCCCTTACCGGAGCCGCGGGCCGAGGGAGACTGTCCGCGAGCGGCCGGTGCCCGCCGGGAGGGACGGGACGGACGAGCCCCTTCCCGAGTCGGGAACCAGGCTCTTCTGCGGCCACCGCCACCTCCGGCTGGGCGGGGGACTGGGGCAGAGGTCACGCACGGCCCGCGGCTGGAGCGGGGGAGTGGGGAGACTTGTGCATTCCCATGGCTTTGGCTGGGCGAGGGGCTCCGAGCGCCCCCAAAGCTCGGAGAGGTGTCGCTGCTGTTACTGTTATTCTTAGGATTGTTACATTTAAGTGACCTCGGAGCCCCTTTCCCTGATACTGCCCTTTGAGTAGCTACTATGTTGCAGCTGCAGGTCCTTTTCCTTTTGACGCCCTCCCTGCATCTGATGGGTGACAGCTACACTTTATAGAAGTAACTAAGCCCGAGGAGTTAGTTCACCTCTGCGATCAGCATTTGGACTAAAAACGGAAGAATTTGGATGGTTTTTGTGAGCGTTTGTTAGTTATTTTAAAGAAGTATTTAAAATTCTAGGAAGTTGTCATCTGGATAGCATTGGGCAAAGTAAGTGTTTGCCTCAACCAGAGGATTTTAATCATTTCGAGGGCAAACGGGAGCATATTTGATCGTTTTGGTGATCTTAATGGCAGCGACTGTCTTTAAACCTTAAAGTTCTGTAGAATTGAGAATTATCATTGTTATACAACAATTAGCCCGGCTAATTTTGGATAGGGTCATCACCAGAGGTTTAGTCATCAGCTAATGACTCCCCCTCTACACACACAGCTCAGGAAAACTATTCACTAAACTATGGCTACATTTGGAGAGGGTAGGGAGTGAACTTCTATATTTTCGAATTATTGAAGTGATATAATTTTGTCATGTTGATGCTTGGGGATAATAGAGGAGCAGACAGGTATTGGCATAGACTCAGGAAAAGCATCAGAGCCTAGTTTTCCCCCAGGTTCTCAGAAATGTTCAGATTTTCACTAAATCAGAACTTGAACTTCTTTGGAGGGGAGGGAGAAGTATAAGAAAATATAAATAATACCATTTGGTTTAGCACTGCTATTTTCTTGTAGTATTATAATAACCTGTGTATGACATTTTGTTTATTTTTATAAAGCATTTTACATATATTACTTTTCATCCTCACAATAACCCCAATTAGAGAAAATACAGATATTACACCCATTTTACACTTGGGTAAACAGAGGCTTGTCGAACTTAAAAATGCTTGCCTGGAGTAATACAGCTAGTTAAGTAGCAAGTAAAATTCCAACTGAGACCTTTTGAATTCTAGTTGTGTGCATGTGTTTTTTTAATAAAACTAAGCTGCTGTTCTTAAACAATTCTTTTAAGTTATGACATTTTTTAATCATAAAACTGTAGATTCGGAAGGAGCTTATCCTACATTTTAAGAAACAAGCCCTTTTAAACTAGTTTAAGTGACTTATCCACAGTTGTGCTGCTGGGAAGTGACAAATCTAGAACCAGTACCCAAGTTTCCAGAATCTTTAACCAGTGCTTTTAAAACACTGGCTGCCTTTTTGTGTTCTGGATCTTGTGAACTAAACCTGATTTTTCATTAAGCTAAGGTCTTACTCCTTATACCCATAAAGATCAGCACTTTTTACACAATATGTGTGACTTGCCCAGCACCTACTGTGTGTCAGAGGCTGGACTGGAAGCTCAGATACCCTTTCTGTGCCCAGAGAAAGAGGGAGAAAGAATGTTGTGGTAGCAATAGCATTATTGTATATATAACTCTGAGAACTGAAATGATTAAACTGCTGTTTTATTCTGGCATATCAATTCATCCAAAGGCACATTGGGTTTTTTTTTTTCTTATTATTGAGAAGTTACTTATCACCTTTAACTCTGCTGCAATTAACTCCCTATATTCATAAAACTTAATAAACCATAAGTTAGCATTGAAATTGAGCTAGTATTTGATTTACTATGACTTTAATGATTTGAAAGCCTGGTGTAATAATAGGTAGAAGTGAAGTTCTAGAGAAATCTACAGCCTTGGCATTTTTGTTTTAAATATACAGGAAATTATTGAATATTTTAAATTGTTTCATTCCCCACTACCATTCCAATTTCTTTTACATTCTTACTGTGTTAGATTCTTGCTTGAAAGTTTTTATTCTCTGAATTGGCAGGAGCTAAATTAGACAAAGGTATTAAATGTTCCTTTTGGCTGACTTTTATTTGCCTGGATTTAGAGATTAAAAGTACTCCAATAAGCAGATTGAGATGCTGCCAATCTTTACTCTAATTTCTTTAAAATTATGTACAAATTTTAGGAAATTTGACATTTCAAAAGTTTCTACTATGCTTGTACCACTTGTCAATGACTTAAGTCTTTAGAACCTTTGACAATAATAGTATGTCAATATTTTTACTTGGTGAGCATTGTTCCTAGGCACCCCACATTTCTCCTTACTTCCATCTTTACATCTCCAAATCAATATGCTTTATTTACCAAAGCCTTAAGCACAAACACCATATTCAACTTAATCAGCATTATGCAACCAAGGGTCTGTTAAATTGTCACAATTGGTCTTGTATTTAAAGTATAGTTAAAGAAGGCTATCAGAGCAGATATCCTTCTGGGAGGAAAGGAAAATATTTTTCTCTTAGATATCACTTGTGTATGTGACTACTACTAGTGATGGTCAAAAAAAAATGCTGTTAAACAAAGAATTGTGTTTTGTATTTTTGAACTACATCCTTGTTCATCTATACAGTAGCATTTCATTTCAGTGAATGGAAGTGTGGAGGAAGGAAGGAGAATATCTGGCAGTAATTTCTAAACTTTTTAAAAAATATGACAAAAGGCAATCTTCCTTTTAGTATTTTTATACAAAAGCTATTCATTGTTTGATCTGTGAATCTTTTTTGAGGTACTTGTGACTACTACCAAGTGTCTTTTGAAATAGGTACCATAGTGATTCTGTTGTGGTCTCTGTGCTCTTTGCTTTTATTATCTTGCAGTTAGTGCTCATTTCAAAAGTCTTGTGGCTTTATTTCTGTCCTTAAATGACCAGGAACATAAGGGCACAATGCCAAAGGCAGTCTGGTAATCAATAGGGTCTTGTAACTCAGAAGAGTTGATCAACAAGTTACTTTATATATCTTTAGGTCTTGTACTTTTTCTCTTTCCCACTCTTTAACCAATAACTACCAATCTTTTCATTTTCCCTTTGCTAGAACAAATAATAATAATCATAAGAGGATAATAAACATCATAAGATGATAATACAGTACCTGACCCAATGATTTCATACTACTAGCTCTCATCTCCCTGCACATAGTAGGTCTTTTATAAATGTTTACTTGAATCAGACAACATACCATAACAGTATTCTAGATATGCAATTTGTGAATCATTTGTCAGTCTTTCAGCTTTTTTCAGTATTGGCCATCTAACTTGATTATTCTTTTGAGAGAGTGGAAGAAAGGATGGGTAGTACGAGTTGAAAAAAGTTAATTTTGCTACTTGTCAGTAATTCTTCCAAAAGATTTTGTTAGAAATTGTTGAAAATAATAACTAAAAAAAGTTTAGGATTTTTTGTGGATATGGATTACTCACATATCCTGTTATATATATTAAATTATATAAGCAAATGATGGATATACTACTAGACTTAGGCCATTCAAACCTGAGTTTGAAACTTGCCTCTGAATATTATCTAGCTACATGAATATGAAACATAAACTTACTGACTCAATTTCTCAACTATAAAATAGGGATAGTACTTGTAGTATCTATTGTACTATTGTTGGGAGACAAATAAGATCATGCATATAAAGTGCCTTGCAAGCTTAACAGTACCAAATAAATGCCAGTTATGATTTTTTTATACAAATATATTTTAAACAACTATACATTCTTGCAATTTTTGCTTTGGAAGTAAAATTTAAGTAATTTTCTTTCCAAAGAAACAGAAATAAAGAAGAGAGACTGAGAGGAGAAAAGGTTCATTCATTGTTGAGAAATGGAGAGTACTATTGAACTTGGAGTCAGGAAGACATGTCCTTTCTCAGATGCATCATAGTGTGTCATTCTAATTTTTAGAGCATCAAATTCCTTATTTGTAAAATGAACATAATATTTGTCAATAATATCATTGTGAAGAGGCAGCTAGGGAGCCTACTCATAGTAATTCCAAGGTTCAGGTACTGGGCCCCTGATATATACTGACCATGTGTTAACTTCACAGTGTCTTAAGTCAGATCTCTTAAACCGATCTGCAAAAGTAAAAGGAAGTTTTCTCAATGAGAGTCCCCACTCAAATAAAATCACAGATGTGGACATCCATATAGCCATATTATATCATTAGATATATGACTGTAAACCTATTCTGAACTCATGGATCACTAATGGCTAACCTTGATTCAGAAGCAAAGACCTAACCTCTGATATTTACTATTTTGGTAAACATGGTCAAAGCATTTATACCTCTCTTTCTTAATCTATAAAATGGTGGAATTTGACTAGATGGCTTATGATGTCTCTTACAGCTCCATATCTATGATCCTAGAACTTGTTAGTGAAGTTATAGTCCCTGGATGACTTTGTAGATCATTTACAAAGGAAGATAAAGTTATTCATAACACTGTCTGGTAAATACTGTACCTTTTTATCTGGTAGCCTGGAATAAGCACAAGTCTAATCTAAGCAAGTGAAATGTATTTGCTACCACACTGACAAGCTAATCTGTACTTAAATTCAAAGATTCTTTAGTCAAGTAAAATTGAACTCAAGTTAAATGGAAAATATCCTTCAGATGTCTGACATAGTATAGCATTTAAAGTCTCAATGAGCTTGAGAATATTTGATTTTGAAGAATATTTTTATATAAGCTCCGTCTTTGTGTCTTGTCTGTCTCCTTCCATCTTCTCCCCTTTGGCACTTCCAGCCTCAAGCTATATCATAAAGCCTAAAGTAGTCAAGAAGAGAGCTCAAAAGTTCATCTGACAGCAGTCAGATTAATATGTCAAGATTAAGCAAAATTGTTGTAAATCAAAAGGCATTGTGTGAGGAGCATCCAAGTAATAGATCTAAATGCCCAATATTGTTTATAGAAGTGATGAGAAGACAAGATTGTTGAGTAGATTCTGAAAATTTATGGTTCACAATGTCAAAGAGCTAAAAGCAGACCTGATGTGCAACAAATCTTACTATGCAGAGTTTGCTCAGTGTTTTTTCTAAGAATCAGAAAGTAGAGACAGTAGCTCCTCAGGCCATCAACATTTTATCTCTTTAAGTATTTCATATCTATCCCTTCCCACTACTACCACCTAATATAGGCCTAATCACCCATTAAACCATTACAGTAGCCTTCTTATCTCCCTTGTCTACAGAGGTTTTCTCATCTTCCTTGTCTATTAATTCATTTTCTAGCCCACTGTCACTCATCTTTATTATACAGAGTCAGATCACTCACTCCTCTACTAAAAGCCCTTGATAAAATTTTTCCTTTTGCCTACTGAGGATAATTCAAATTATTTTTCCTTAAACTCAATGGTCTGATGTTACTTTACCTTTTCATGTTTATTTTTGTTGCTCCTCTCCAAATTGGCCTTATAAATCCCTATACACATCTTGCACTTCCCCATCTCCACATATTTTACCCAAGTTGGTAAGACCTAAAATAGTTCAAGATGCAAAAGAACTAACTTAGTTTTTATAGTCAGTATGATGTCTATCTTGGGTAAAATTGTCAAACTTGGAAAGGTATGATGTTTATAAAATATGGAAGCACTTTATCCTAGTAATTAAAAATGAAAAGGCAGCATAGTTGATAGTACCCTTCCTCGAGTTATTGGTGAAAAATGTATTAATTATCTATACATTCCTTTGCCTTAAGGTGAAAACAGTAAAAGGTTACTCTCTAACACATGGTCTAACTAATGAAAAAATAAGGATGCAGCTAACAAAAAAATATTGAAATAAATTATTTCCTTTTATAAAGAAAGTTGAGCTATAAAAATGACTAACTAGGTTATTCTGTCCAAAATCATGGAACAGAATCATATCAGAGAGTATAGATACATATAAGAATGTTTGCAATTATACTCTGTAAAAAAAAAGTATATGTTCTTAAGAGAGAATCAGTTTAGCATTATTGAGCAGTTACTATGTACCAGGCACTTGAGATACAAAGAAAAAAATTAAATACTCTTTACCTACCAGTAATTTATACGTTTGGTATGAGGAGGCAACATACATACTATGTGCATGTATAAGTAGATACAAAATACACGATAATTTAGAGTGGAGGGACATTTGTGGGTGGTAGTGTTATGGATTAGACCTTCTTTGGAAATGATCTTTAAGTCTCAAAGAAAACTAGGGATTCTAAGAAGTATGAGGAAGGAATATATTTCAGGCATAGGGGAAAGTTTGTGTGAAGGCATAGAGATGTTTGAGAAATAGCATGTCATGTTTGAAGCACATTGTTTTTGGACTGGAGAGTATCTAAACTATAATAAGACTGGAAAGGTAGAAAGATAGATTGCAGCCAGGCTGTGAAGGGCTTTAAAATACCTAAGTAAGTTTTATATTTGATTCTAGAGATAATAAGGAACCCTTGGATTTTACTGAGCAGGAAAATAAAGGATCAGACCTATGTATAGTTTAGAAATAATAGTTTGGCAGCAAAGGGAGAAATTTAAAACAGGAGAAACAAGTTAGAATGATGAGGTAGAACTGTTGAAGTAGTCCAAATGAGGAACTGTGAGGGTCTGAACTAAGGTAGTGCATGTACAAAGGAGACATGAGAGAAATACTTAATTTTTTTTTATTTTGAACTTAAAATATTGAGTGTAAGAGCTTCTTTTTAGGAATAAAGTCTACATTTTACTTTCAAAAATTTTCCTGTTAATACTTCCTTTTGTTCTTTTCTGCTCCCTTAAAAAACTGTTTATGACCCCCCCCCCTTTTAGGGGGGTTATTATTGCTGCTAAACCCCTCTCTCCCAGGCCACCTCACCTTCATTAAAAAATGAGAAAAAGAAAGAAAAAACAGTCAAGCAAGATGCCCATGTACAAATTATGTCTCTTTCTTAACGTTTTCTTTATTAGGAGGTAGATGACATGCTTCATCAAAGATATGGTTAGACATGTTACATTGATCCAAATCTTTTAAAGGTGTATTTCTTTAAAGTATTGCTGTTGTTGTATAAATTGTTCTCCTGGTTCTGCTCACTTTGTGTATTTTTATACAACTAAAGAATCTCTGAAATCATCTCTTCTGCCCATTCTTATTGATAAATAATATTCCATTATGTTCATATACCAGAATTTCCTCAACTATTCTCCAGTGGTCAGAGAAACTATTTCTTACTTCTTTAAATATTAGTTCTTTTCTTTTTTCCTCTCTTTCGAATCCCCTTTCAATATTAAGAAGTTTGTTTTCCTTGTTTCCTTCTTTCAATGAGTCAATCAACATTTTGCTTAGTCCTGGGGATACAAAAAGAAACAAAAGACAATTCCTGCCCAGTAGGAGCTCACAGTTTGATAAGGGAAGCAACATGCAAACAAATATATACTAAACAATGCAACTGTAGTATGAATAGGAAATAATTAAAAGAGAAAAGGCATTGGAATTGAGAGGGAATGGGGAAGGTATCTGGTAGAAGTTGGAATTTTATTTGGGGCTTAAAGGAAACCAGGGAATTCAGTAGTGGGAGTAAAGGAGGGAGAATATTTTAGGCATGAGGGCCAGTCAGAGAAGATGCCCAAAACCAAGAGATGAGGTGTCTTGTTCATGATACACTGAAGAGGCCACTGTCACTGGATTAAAGAGTATGTTTAGGAGAACAGGATATGTAAGAAGTCCAGAAAGGTAGGAGGAGGCTAGCTTATGAAGAGTTCTAAGTACCAAATAGAGCATTTTGAATTATCTCCTAGTGGCAATAGGAAAGCACTGAAGTTTATTGAATAGGGGGATAACATGATCCAATGTGCATTTTTAGGAAAAATCATCTTGTGGCTGAGTAGAGAATGGATCTAAGTAGGGAGATTTTATTCAGGCAGACCCACTGGCAAGCTATTACAATAATAAAGGCGTTAAGTGATAAGGGTCTGCAGTAGAAGAGAAGGAGATATATTAGAGAGATGTTGCAAAGGTGTATTCAATAGAACTTGGCAACAGCTTGGATATGGGGAGGTGAAAGATAGTGAGAAATTCAGGATGACTCCTAGGTTTCAAAGTCTAAGGGATTGGGAAGATGGTTTTATCCTCTACAGTAATGGTGGGGGGCCAGAGTTTAGGAGAAAGGATAATACATTTTGGACATACTGAGTTTAAGACATCTACTGGATATCTAATTTGGGATGTGTGAAAGGCATTTGGAGATGTGAAACTAAAAGTTGGTAGAGAAATTGGAGTAAGAAAGGATGGTTTGAGAATCATCACCATAGAGATGGTCATTAAATCTGTGGGAGCTGATGAGCTTACCAAACGAAGTAATATTTAGGGAGAAGAGAAGAGGATCCAGGACCAAACCCTGAGGGACACCTATGGTTAGAGGGCATGATCTGGAGGAGGATATAGCAAGACCTCAGGGTCAGATAGAAGAAAAAGCAGGAGAAATTTGTGTTTCAAAAACCTAGAGAGAAGAGTTTTATCAATGGAGTATTCTTTTAACAGTTCCCTCCCTATGCCATTTGTTTCCTTGATGAGTTCTATTTTTTCTATACAAACCATTTGTTTCTGTGTTTTCAACATTCCTTTGATGATTTCAGATAAGTTCATCTTATGCCATTCCTTCACCTTTTCATCCATGCTTGAATATTCTATATCGTATATTCTTCTCATTCCCAATAATTATAAGAAGTACCAAGTTCAAGTTCCTTCTCAAGTTTTTTCTTTCTCCACTAGTATATCCTCTTACCTTCTCTTCTTTTTTCTCTCTTAAAACAGAACCAGTCTACCTTTAGAGCCCTTGTTTTTTCTTATTTAACTACTCTTACAGTATGGTTTAAGGATATTAAGCTTCTAAAAGGATACTTGTTCCTTCTCCCCATATTAAAATTTTAGTACTACATCATATTACAAATGGTTCCAACTGCTCAAATAAATTTATCTTTTTAAGTTTATTTGGACCCTTACGTTTTTTATTTAAAAGCTCCTGCTCAGCTCCCCTCTTTTTACCAGAAATGTTTGAAAACAGAGGTAGCTTAGGTAGCTCAGTGGATAAGAGTACCAGATCTAGAGATAGGAGGCCCAAGGTTCAATTCTGGCCTCAGACAGTCACTTAACCCTAATTGCCTCACCCTAACCACTCTTCTGCATTGGAACCGATACTCAGTATTGATTCTAAGAAAGAAGATAAGAGTTTAAAAAAAGAAATGTTTGAAAGTCCTTTATACTGTTAAAGACCCATTTTTCCCCTCTTCTGTAGGATAATATTCAGGTTTGCAAATGATTCTTGGTTGTCAACTTATTATCTCTTTTGGAGTATGTCATACCAGAATCATCTTAGAAGTTGCCAGGTCTTGAATGATCCTGACTAGTTCCTTCAAACTTGAACTACTTCTTTCCGTATGCTTACAGTATTTTTTGTTCTAAATTTTGATTGACACTCCTTGAAATTTTTCTTTTAAGGTTTCTTCCAAGAAAGTCAATGGAATCTTTCTAACTTCACTTTGCCCTCTGATGTTAATAGATCTGAGCATTTTCTTTTTATCATTAAATCATGGTTTTCAGAATGTCTAATGATTCTTAATTTATCTCTTCTTAGCCTCTTTTCCTTGTCAATTGTTACTTTTTTCTATTTTCTTCAAACTTTTGATTTTGTTTTAATCAGTGGTTCCCAAACTTTTTTGGCCTACCGCCCCCCTTCCAGAAAAAATATTACTTAGCCCCCTGGAAATTAATATTTTTAAAATTTTAATAGCAATTAACAGGAAAGATAAATTCACCTTTTGCCGTCACCACTCCCCTGGATCGCTGCAGCACCCACCAGGGGGCAATGGCGCCCACTTTGGGAATCACTGGTTTTAATGCTTCTGGGTTTGTGATTTGTGTTTGGTCTATTCTAGTTTTTAGAGTTCCCATTTTCTCGGTAAGGTTTATAATTTTCTCTTATAAACTACTTATTCTCTTCATTCTTCTAAAGCTTTTATTTCATTTTTTATATAAGTTCTCTTTGCAGATGGAATTACTTATTGATTCTTTTGGTAATCTCTAGATTTACAATAATCTTATAAACTGTTGATACGTTTTATTTACTCACTTCTCCAGAATTAGTTCTTAAACTGGATCTTTGTTTCAAAGCCAGACCCAGCCCCCTGGTGCCATTTTGGATGGGACAACTGGTCCTGCTTAATCTTGTTCTGCATTAAACACCTCCCAGTTTTAGGCTTTCTGTTCCTTTGATGATCACAGTGCTGAATCTTCAGGACCTTCTTTTCATGTCAGAAAAAAGAATTTTCCAGCCCTTATAGCATTTAGGCTTGAGGTATCCTAGTCTTAGTTCTTTAACGCCCTCTCCACTGAGCACTGCCCACTAATGTTTTCCATAGCTTCCAAATTCCCCACACTAAAACTTTCTGCACTTTTGGACCTTTTTAAGGGATTCCTTCATTTTTGCTACCTCCAAACACAGAGCCTCATAGGCTAACACTTGTCTCTTGCTATGAGACTACCCTGTGTTTGAGCTTCTTCATCACTGTCTTAAATCTAGATCAGTGATGGGCAAACTATGGCCTGCAGGCCAGATGTGGCCCCCTGAAATGTTCTTGTATCTCTTGTTATGAGACTACCCTGTGTTTGAGCTGGTGGTTTCCTTTCCTATTGCCCTCAGTTTTCTACTTGACCTCTTGTTCAGTTCTAGGTTAGAACAAGGGACTTACTGTAGTTTCCCATTGGGAAGAGTTTGGAATAGTGTAGGTTTTAGAGTGAAAGATGAGTATTATTATTATTATTATTATTATTATTATTATTATTATTATTATTATTATTATTGACTCCCAGAGGAGCATAGGGCTGCAACCATCTCACGCTAACGGACTCTGTTCTGGGCAACTTCCTCCAACTGGGCATCTCATGCCAACAGACTCTGTTCTGGGCAACTTCCACCAACTGGGCATATCTTTGCCAGGTCTGTTTTGGCCTTCCGACTTTTCTCCTCCCTGCTGGGTTCCATATTTTTTTTTTCATAGCGTCCTGACTTTCCCAGAGTCTGGTATTGGAGATCTTTTCAGGCCATCTGATGTTCAAGATTTGACGTAGGCCTGGAGTTTGTTGGCTTTTGCCAGCACACGTCGTGGACTCTGTTGGAGAGCAATCTTCCAGACTAGGCGATCATTGGTTTTGTTGGTTTAATGAGGTTGCAGTTTCTATAGCAAATGAGATTTTTACAGGGTGATGTTGCTATCCTCGCGCCCAACCCTCCTCCTTTTTCAGCCGGGCTTGGGACCGTCCTTGGCGGAGATGAGTCCATACATAGAAATGTTGATTTTGAGATATCTTTGGGATAGCCAGTTGAAATACTCAGTAGGCAGCTGGTGATTAAGGCTTGGAACATAGGAGTAGAATACATCTGCATGGAGATGCCAGTTGAGCCCATGAGAGTTGATGAGATCATCAAGCAGGATAGTCCGAATAAATGTTTAACAGCTGATTCTCTAGGAAAAAACAAAAAATGAGAAATGTATTATGACCATTAAGTTTAATCTAAATCATTAGCATTATTAATATTTTCTCTGTCAGTAAGCATTTTTTAAATGCCTACTATGTGCCAAGCACTGTGCTAAACACTGATAGATACAAAGAAAGGCAAAAGTTAGTTCCCACCCTTGAGGAGTTCCCAAACTAATAGGGGGTGCAATGTGTAAACAATTTATGTACATACAAGCTATATACAAGATAAATAGGAATTAATCAAAATAGAGAAGATATTAGAATTAAAAAGAATTTTGAAAGGCTTCCTTCAGAAGGGATTTTAGCTTAGACTTAAAGGAAGCTGGAAAAGCCCGGGGATAGAGAAGAGGAAGGAGAACTTCACCTGCATGAAGGAAAGCCATTTGAAAATGCCCAGATCTTTTGTAGGATCTTACAATGATGATCAATATGGAAGTGTGTTTTACATGATAATTTTTTAAAAGCTTAAAATATGTATACATATATATTTTTTAAAAGGACAAAAAGAAAATGTCCAGATTAGGAGATGGAGATAATAGAGTCTTTTGTTCAGATAGCAAGAAACCCATGTCATTCAATAGAAGATTAAATGGTGGAGTGTAAAGTATAAGCAGACTAAAAAGATTTTGGAGGGGATTTATGCAACTGTGTGTGCGTTTTTTTTTTTTTTAATAAGGGGCTAGATTTTTTTTTTTAAACCCTTGTACTTCGGTGTATTTTTTTTTCTCATAGGTGGAAGAGTGGTAAGGGTGGGCAATGGGGGTCAAGTGACTTGCCCAGGGTCACACAGCTGGAAGTGGCTGAGGCTGGGTTTGAACCTAGGACCTCCTGACTCTAGGCCTGACTCTCACTCCACTGAGCTACCCAGCTGCCCTATGCAACTGTGTTTTGAAGAACATTTGAACACTGAGCAGAGAACTTTATATTTGATCCTTTAGGTCACAAGGAGTCACAGGATTTGAGAGAGAGACAGAGAGACAGAGAGAAAGAGAGAGTGGGGGAAGGGGTAGGAGTAACCTGGAACTTCATTCCTTAAGTCTAGATAACCAACAAAATAATAAATCAAGCCCTGATTTGTAGTGTTTGCCAATTAAAATTAAGAGTCAACTTTTTCAAGCCTGTTGAAACTGACTTCAATACATTCTAGTGCCCAAGTAAGAATGTAGGGGGTGGGGGGGGCGAGAATGAAAAAGAAAAAACGGCTCAAACTAGGGCTTTGAGATATACTCACAATTGAGGCATGACACATTCCAAAAAAGGAAATTGAGAAAGAACAGTCAGGTAGAAGAAGATTCAGAAAAATTAGTGTCACAAAACCCCACAGATGCTGAAGAAGAGTAAAGAAGGATGAGGATTCACAAAAGGTCATTAGATCTGGCAATTAAGAGATCTTTGGTAACTTGGGAGAGTGTTTTAGTTGAATGATCAAGTTAGAACCTGTTTACACAAGATTTAGAAGACAGTGGAGAAAAGGATGGGGGTATTTCAGCAGCATTTAGAATTAAAGGAAGGTAGGAATAATTTGTTTTATAGGAGATTATTGCCTTAGCTAGCCCAGATATTGATAGGGAAAGATCATAAGAAAATAAAGTAGAATCAGTGATCCAGTGAGCAAAAGGAGAAAGAAAACCAGATTTATTCTGGTCCATGTAGTGAAGGAGCATAAATTGGAATTTTGACCACAGGTTATAAGGCAAATAAAAGGGATAACTTTGCAGTCCTCTCCTTTCTCTGAATGATGATATCTTATGATACCACATGGGTTGATTTTAGGATAGAAACTTGGATTCAGATTCACAACAGACAGATTTTGGGATTTTTCCTAAAACAAATTCAGATTCATTATTATCTCTGAAAACCTTTTGACTCCTAAAGTGATCCAAGAGATAAAAAGATGGCCTCGGTGTGCTGATAAATATTTAACAAAAGACCCTCGAAAAGCCTGACACACTTTAAAGTTTAATCTCAATTATTAACATTTTCTTCATCACTGTCTTAAGTCTAGACCAGTGATGGGCAAACCACAGCCTTTGGGCCAGATGCAGGCCCCCTGAAATATTCTATCCAGCAACTGACATTATTCCTAATCAGACGAATACAATGAGTAGGATACAATACAATGAAACTTGCCTTAGAAACAGACCAACAGATGAGCATTTCGTTTCCTTTGGCCCCCTCTTTAAAAAGTTTGCCCATCTCTGGTCTAGACCATCAACAAAACAATAAATCAAGCCAAATGTTCTCACTGAAAATTTATCAGTCTGTTAGGGTATGGGCTGGCCCCAGCATGCTCTCAGTATTGGATCACAGGATCTTCAGTTTAGAAAGACCCTCAGAGGCTTTCTAGTCTACACCATACAGAAACATAACTATTCTCTAACATTACCAAATGGTCATTCAGCCTTTGGCTTTGAGTGATAAGAATTGTATAGATTTGCTCCATTATTTTTCTTACCTTTCAGTGTTTGGTCTGTTTAAGTGTGTGTAGTGGTAGGGGCAGCTAGATTGGATATAAAACCATTCCTGGAGATGGGAGATCCTGGGTTCAAATGTAGCCTTGACACTTCCTAGCTTTGTGACCCTGAGCAAGTCACTTAACCCCAGTTACCTAACCCTTACAGCTCTTCTGCCTTAGAACTGATACATTTTAAGACAGAAGGTAAGAGATTTTTTTAAAAGTGTGTATGGGTAGTAATGAGGTGAAGTATATCTTATTTGGAAACATTTTAAGTCCTGGAGTGGTAATTATATACAAGTTTATTATTTTATTGTTACATTATATAAATTTAATCTGTTGTATTGGCAGTAACTCAATGCAGATTATCATAAATGAGTATACCTATCTTTTTGTCATTAGAGAACTGAAGTATCATAATGAATAAACCTATTGATAATCCTCAAAACAAATATTAGGCAACATAGTAGATCTCTGTTCCAATGTACCTTGTTATTACAATAAATATCAATCTGGAAACTGGTAAAAAGTAGAAGTTTTGGTCCAGTTTTTTATAGAAAGCTTTAAATGTTAACTTATTTTTAGAGAAAAGCTTCTAAAATAAAATCACTTCCCCTGCCTTCTACAAGTATCGAGGTGCAAGTGGTTGTTTACCACCTACACAGTCTTTTTGTTCCAGACTTTTCTGTCCTAACTACTGCTTATCACTCCCATGGCTCCTTTAATGTAATAATAATTTAGTTATGTAGCATTTGACATTTAACTAAGAATTTTATTCACAACAGTCCTGTGATATAGGTAATACAAATAATATTATTCCTGTTTTTAAAAATCAGATGGAAGCTGAGGCAAAATGATTTGTCAAACCAAGGATAATTAGTAATTGTTCAAATCTGGATTTGAACCCAGGTCTTCTGATTCCAGGCCTAAAGGCTTCCAATTCTCTCTTCTTCCTGTAACTTCTATTCTTTTTAGCTTTCCCTAATTCTTTTATGAATAAGGAAACAGATCAACAGCAATTCAGGACCCTTGGACACTTTTTAATACTTCCCTGGACTGTGCCACTATTTATGTGATGGACACAGTCTCCATAAATGCATGAATTTGATATTAGACTTCCTGATGTCTGTGTTTTAAAGAGGTCCCATTGAAATGGATATTTTTGTCCTTTTATCAGAAAAGACAGCTTGCTAAGATGTGAAGCCTACCTTAAGTCAGGAAAACTACTCAATCTGGGAGTCTCCAGACAAGTCATTTCATCTCTATCTGCAAAATAGGGTGCTTGGCTCCAAAACCTCCTATTTTAGATAACTTCTCTAAAGCTGGAATCCTATGATAAGAATTAAAGTTGTCTTGTTTTTTGCCTAAGCCTTTAGAAAAGGCATATCTCATCTAGTAAAATGTCCACAAAACCAACAGTAGAAGTGAAAGCAAAGGCAAATGGAGGGTTTTTATAATTTGTCTAGAATTCAGGGAGTAGATTTGGGATTTTTCAAATGTTGGGAAGGTGAAAAAGGGAAATTAGACTCAGTGAACTCTGAGGATTAACTGAAACTTTTTTTTATTAAGGTATATCTTGTAAAAAGTCTAATTTTTTTCAAAGTTTTGAAAGTAGGGGAGTGGTATAAAAAATACTGGGTTTTCTTTACAGTTTTGTACCTTCATTGATAATGTGACCTTGAGCAAGTCACTTACATTCTTTGGGTTTTAGTTTCCTCATCTGTAAAATGAGGATATTGACTGGAGGATGTCTGAGGGCCCCTCCAATTCTAAAATTCTATCAATGACAAGAATTAATTTTCTTAGGAGAAACAGAGGAAAGGGAAATAGAAAAGTGCAAAGGAAGGGATGGTGTTATATAGAACTTGACACAAGAATTTGTCCTGATTCTTAAAACAAAGGAAGAGTCCCCATATAGGCACAAGTGTAGTCTTTGGATAAGGTAAAGCAGTATGTGAAGAATTTTGTTGACAGCTTTGAAAACTAACCTAGGAAGGAAGAACTTATAAAATGTCAGATGAGAATTTCTCAGGATCAGATTAAAGAATGCTCAAGTGGAATTATCTCTCTTTCTGCTTATCATGCTTCCTTGCTATTTTAAATATTCTTAACACACATTCTTTCTCTCTCTTTGTTTCTATCATCAAAGTTCTGTGTACTTTTACGGTTAAGCTAATTTCACTTTTTTCACAAAGTTTGACTTTCCACAAAGCCCAGTTCAGGGTGCTAAATAATTTTTTGCCATATAATCATGTCCTGACATTAACCATATCCCTCATGACTGTCCTGGGTCCACTTCATCAGCTCCCCTGGCTTCAATTACTGTCCCTAGATGATTCCCAAATCTTTATATCCAGCCTTTAAGTCATTCTTGATTCTTCATCTTTTCTTATATCCACTGGGTTACTTCACAGGATTTCTCACAATTTTCACTGCCTTCATTGTCACCATCCTAATTCATGCTTTCAAAACTTCTTGTTTGGACTATTGCAGTAACTTACTAATTGATCTGGCTACTTCTAGTTCCTTTCCTTTCCTTTCCTTTCCAATCTGTCCTTGGCATGGCTGCCTAAGTAATCTTTCTAAAGATTGAGTATTTCCATGTCATTCTTCTGCTCAAAATATTTCTGGAGCTTCCTCTTGCCTTGGAATAAAATGCAAAATACTTTACCTTGGCTTTTCCAGATTTATTCATATTACTGTCATTTAAACATTCTGTATTCCACCAAAGATCTGGCTTCCTTAATGCTCTCAGAACTAGACATACAATTTCTGACTTTCTTTGGTAAAGGTTCCCTCCTTTCCCTGAAATATATTCACCTCTCTTATGTCTCTTCAAAACCCTAACTCCTTTCAATGCACAACTCAGATGCCACCTCCTTTCTCTGATCTCTGAATTGTGAGTACTCTCTCCCTCCTCAGATTATCATATTTGTATTTACCTGTTTACATGTTATATTCACCCAGTGCCTAGCACACTGTGCCTTGCACATAGTAGGTCCTTAATAAATTTTTCTTGAATCTAGCACTTCATTCAACATCTATCCAACAACATTCAACTATGTGCATAATAATACTGTGCTAAGTGCTAAATTATATACTGCCTTCTGTTGTTTTCCAATTGTTTCATCTGTATACTATGCATCTTCCTTAATTAAATTATAAATTACTCTAGAAGAACTTGTTGACTGTTCTTTCTGTTTTGTCACTTTATTTTTCTCTAGAGCTTTCATTGTTGAGGTTCCTCAGTGCTGAACTAACAAGAGGGTACTTCCTTGAACATAATGAGGCAAAATATACAGAAAGAAGAGAGAGAGTATACACATGTATGCGAATACCAAGAGAACTGGAAAAGGTATTGTATTTTTTTCATTAAAGATGAACTTATTTTGAAATGTTAGTTATGTAAAAGTCCTTTAGAACAAATGACTTATGTTAGAGAAGCATGGATTCTAGAATAAATATGATCAGTGCCCTAATGATATACCCATAGATTTCATTGTTCTTAAATTATAAAAAATTATCCCACTTCACCTTACCTCCCAATAAGCTTTCAAAAAGTATTCATTTCTTTTTCTATTTTCTTTGTAATACTCTATTGTGATTTACTGAGACATAAATATTAAGTAGCTGTTTTTCAACATTCAGAATTTGTTAGTTTTAGTCTATAGATAGGCAGTAATTATAGAGCAGGAGTTATCTATTTCAAAATAGCCAATAATTAATAAAAAAAATTATTTAGCATCTATTACGTGTCAGGTACTATGCTAAGTGCCAGCGATACAAAGTGAATCAAAAGGCATTCCCTGCTGCCAAAAAGTTTATAGTCTAATGCTGGAGACAAGACAGAAAAAAAAGCTGAAAATCAAGGGGAGCTGTAGGGGAATTGGGAAAGAGATATTTTGTAGCCAATGGGAAATTATGAGGTGTCTGCCTTGGGCTACCTCCTTAAGTAGATGATCTGAGAGAACAATTCTAATACCTTCTTTAATCAGAAGTAAGGAAATGTTTTATTTATAGCCTCCACCTATCAAAAAACCTACTCATTGAAAATATTTCTATCTGTTCATCAGGGGTAATGGTGTTTAATAGAAAAAGAATGGGGTTTGGTTGTCCTTTTTTTTTTTTGTTTGTTTGTTTTGTTTTTAAACCCTTGTACTTCAGTGTATTGTCTCATAGGTGGAAGATTGGTAAGGGTGGGCAATGGGGGTCAAGTGACTTGCCCAGGGTCACACAGCTGGGAAGTGGCTGAGGCCAGGTTTGAACCTAGGACCTCCTGTCTCTAGGCCTGACTCTCACTCCACTGAGCTACCCAGCTGCCCGGTTGTCCTTCTTTTAAAGAAAACACTAACTTCAAATCTGGAGGGAAATCTTGTTATCCACTCTTTGCTGCCTCTATCTCCAGTAGCCTAAGCAGCCTTTAATATTTCATTCCTGTTTACATATTTTATTCTTCTGATTACTCTTTTGGTAATAAAATGAAATCAGATCTGGTAGGAAAGTTGTACTCATTTCTTTATGGTGCTAAGCCATAGGTATGTGTGAATTTCTGCAGCTGGGCCTTGTCTTCTTGGATTCCTTGTGAAGAAGTAATTTAGATTTAAATCTGATCTAAAAATTAATGCACTTCTGATCTAAAGTTAATGGATTCCTGAAAGTTTCATATTATAAATTGTTAGAGTAAAAAGTTACCCTTTGATTATTTTTGTTTTGATGGTGAACTTCAAAATGTTTATTTAAACTTTCACTTTAGTTAATTAAAATATTAAAATATTATCTTAATATAAGAGGAATCATTAAATAATTTTATTTTATTTTCTGGAAGTTTTATAGTGAAAAGGCCATGATTCCAAAGGATACATTGCTTTATTTCCTATCCTACACTTCAGATGGGCCAATGTTCCTACATTTCTGACAGAAAATAGTTTTGGGAAAATAGAAATGAAAGTTTCATGGTGTTCAGTGTTTTTTGTAATAGCAGTCCTTTTGAAGTACTGCTCAGAAACATGCTTACAAAGATCATGAGGAAGTGACTGTTAGAGAATAGAGCATTTTGGATAGTATTGAGGACTGAAGAAGTTTTAATTTAGATAAGATTTTTTTTTTAGGAACTAGCAGATAAGCTAGTAGTTGAGTGAGGAATAATATGAAAGTGTGTGTCATGTAACAATATCTGTATCAAGGTCATAGAGAGCTAACTCAATCACTATTGATAAACTTCATAGACTATTTTGTAACAGTCAGATACATACTACAAAGCAGATTTGTTTTAAGATAAATTTAAAAGAGTCTTTTCTTTCATCTTGCAATATAAGACATTAACTTTGGAATTTCACTAAAAATTTTGTGAATTTAATATTGTACTCAAAGAAAAGCAGAAGTTAAGGTTCTTATGGCACAGAGTTCTAGATTTAGTTAAAGCTTTTGTTTCATATTGGTGTGGTATTAGTTTCAAAAACATGTAATAAAAAAAAGTGAAAATATAGTATTTAGGATTTTGGGATTTTTTTCCCCTCCAATATTGCATATTTAAATTTGCAGCCCTATTATCATAATAGAGACTTTCTTACCTTTGGCAAAATAATAACCCTAATATTTTTAAAGAAAACAAGATTTTTAAAATCTTAAAGCAAAGGGAAAAATCTTTGTTGTTGGACACCTTAAACTCTATTGCCAGCATTTTTATCCTCTCTTCCCCCCCTCCCAACTCATAGGAAAGGGGCGGCTGATTCCTCTTACAATCCAATATATAGATAGTCACATTTTTAGAGCTTTCTTCCAGTGTAATCATTGAATTATTCCTAATGCCAAAATATTTAGCAAAAGTACATGAAAATAGTAATTTTGAACATTGTATTTATTTTTATTTCAGTCTCCATAGCACTTTTTTCTTGTTTTAATTTCCTATTCTAATTTGATGATAGTTTCAGAATCAATGAAACTAGGGAGGCAGCATAGGAAAAATGTATGGGATCAAGGTTCTGGAGACCACCTTTCTAGTTTTGGCCCTGCTGCTGAGTAGTAGTATGATCTAAGGCAGTGATGGGCAAACTTTTTAAAGAGGGGACCAAAGGAAAGGAAATGCTCATCTGTCAGTCTGCTTCTTTCTTTTTTTTGTATTCTTTTTTTTATTTTAGTTTTACTTTTTAGAAAAATTTTTTCCATAGTTACAGGATTCATGTTCTTGCTCTCTCAGCCCCCTAACTCCCCACTCCCTAGTAGCAAATGCACATTTACACTGGTTTCTTCCTGTGTCATCGATCAAGACCTATTTCCATATTACTGATAATTGTTCTAGGGTGGTCATTAAGAGTACATCCAAATCGTGTCCGCATCAACCCATGTGTTCAAGCAGTTGCTTTTCTTCTGTGTTTCCACTCCTGTAGTTCTTCCTCTGAATGTGGGCAGCGTTCTTTTCCATAAATCCCTCAGAATTGACCTGAGTCATTGCATTGCTGCTAGTACAGAAGTCCATTACATTCGATTTTACCACAGTGTATCATTCTCTGTGTATAATGTTCTCCTGGTTTTGCGCCTTTCACTCTGCATCAATTCCTGGAGGTCATTCCAGTTCACATGGAATTCCTCCAATTTATTATTCCTTTGAGCGCAATAGTATTCCATCAACAGCATATACCACAATTTGTTCATCCATTCCCCAATTGACGGGCATACTCTTGTTTTCCAGTTTTTTGCCACCACAAAGAACATGGCTATAAATATTTTTGTACATCTTTTTTTCCTATAATCTCTTTGGGGTACAAACCCAGCAATGGTATGGCTGGATCAAAGGGCAGGCATTCTTTTAGCCCTCTTTGAGCATAGTTCCAAATTGCCATCCAGAATGGTTGGATCAATTCACAACCCCACCTGCAGTGCATTAATGTCCCAATTTTGCCACATCCCCTCTAGCAGTACCAGATATTAAACTATACTATAAAGCAGCAGTCATCAAAACAATATGGTACTGGCTAAGAGACAGAAGGGAATAGACTTGGGTTAAGTGATGTCATCAAGACAGTCTGTGATAAACCCAAAGAGCACAACTTTTGGGACAAAAATCCACTATTTGACAAAAACTGCTGGGAAAATTGGAAAACAATATGGGAGAGATTAGGTTTAGATCAACATCTTACACCCTACAGTACCAAGATAAATTCAGAGTGGGTGAATGACTTGAATATAAAGAAGGAAACTATAACTAAATTAGGTGAGCACAGAATAGTATACTCGTTAGATCTCT
Source organism: Gracilinanus agilis (assembly GCF_016433145.1). Taxonomy (NCBI): domain Eukaryota; kingdom Metazoa; phylum Chordata; class Mammalia; order Didelphimorphia; family Didelphidae; genus Gracilinanus; species Gracilinanus agilis. The sequence continues at coordinate 202,957,319 of NC_058135.1, forward strand.
GGGAAAGGAAAGATTTTAAAACCAAGCAAGAGTTGGAAAAAGTTACAAAATGTAAAATTAATAATTTTGATTACATTAAATTAAAAAGGTTTTGTACAAACAAAAACAATGCAACTAAAATCAGAAGGGAAACAACAAACTGGGAAAAAAATATAACAAAAAACTCTGACAGGGGTCTAATTACTCAAATATACAAGGAGATAAATCAGTTGTACAAAAAAATCAAGCCATTCTCCAATAGATAAATGGGCAAGGGACATGAATAGGCAATTTTCAGATAAAGAAATCAAAACTATCAATAAGCACATAGTGTTCTAAATCTCTAATAATTAGAGAAATGCAAATTAAAACAACTCTGAGGTATCACCTCACACCCAGCAGATTGGCTAAAATGACCACGGGGAGTGTAATGAATGTCAGTCTGTTTCTATGGTAACTCATTTGAAGTTTCTTTGTATTATATCCTACTCATTGTATTAATCAGATTAGGAATAATGTCTAGGGCTGGATAGAACATTTCAGGGGACCGCATCTGGCCTGCTGGCTGTAGTTTGCCCATCACTGATCTAAGGAATTCTTCATTCATGAAAATGAAGGAACTGAATTTCATGATCTCCAAAGTTTTTTTCAACTATAATATCTTATAAATCTACCAACATTTAGAGGAGAAAGTAGTTTCTCAATAGACAGTGTGGACATTTTAAATTCCTAGGTTTTGAAACGTATTTCACAACTGTAGCATGTTCTTCACCTATATGTTTTGGACAGACCCTAACCCCACTGAAGCTTATGAGGATGAAACAAAGAAAAGAAAGGAATAGAAGGTACAGATATAAACTAATACTCTCTCTCTTGAAGTCAATAAAATGATTTTTTGTTGTTAATTCTTGAAGAAAGCTTTATATAAAATTTGTAATTGATTTTTTTTCCCTAATATTAAACTAGCCTTGCATTTCTGTTATAAATCCCACCTGGTCATAGTGAATAATCCTTGTGATAACTTGCTGTAGTCTCTTTGTTAGTATTTTATTTAAGACTTTTGCATCTATGTTCATTAATGAGATTGGTCTGCAGTTTTCTTTCTCTGTTTTTGGTCTGCCTGGACTAGGTACCATATTTTTGTCATAAAAAGAATTTAGTAAGACTTCTTCTTTGCTTATTTTGTCAAATAGTTTATATAGTATTGACATTAGTTGTTCTTTAAATGTTTGATAGAATTCACTTGGGACTCCATCTGGCCCTGGGGATTTTTTCCTGGGGAGTTCATTGATGGCTTGTTCAATGTAATTAATTTTTTCATTTGTAACACCAAGATCTGGCTTGGATCAGCTCTGTGTATTTATTCCTACTAATATGGACCTCAGTATCTGTTCCTTTCAGTAAACTTGGCCCAGGCTTCTTTGACATACATTTCCTAAAAGTTTCTTGTTACCCAAGTGATAGCATATTTGCTATTACTTTTAATATATGACACTTGTTCTGCTTCTTATACTATTTCCTCTCCCTAACCTCTATACTGCTTTTTCAGTCTTTTACCCATTGATCAAATTTGAATATTAGGACCAGTTTCTCCTCATCTCACTTTACCAAAATTGACATTTTGAATGAATTTCCACTTATCTTATTGTGTTTGGTCAAAAGCTCATAACAAGAGTATTTTTTGTCGAAAGATGCTGAACAACTAACATTTAAGTTGTCAACAACACAGGAGAGTTTGAAGACTCATGTATAGCTTCCTTTGAATGAGAACATCTCTTTTGTGGAATTCTTTGCAAGTTCACTGTCTGATGTGTTTTGAAGTTAATGTGGATATAATATGGTATATGATGTGATAAGCTATATGATATGATGTAAAAGCTATAAGTGCTTACTATATGCCAGGCATTGCTAAATGCCAAGGACACAAATACAAGTAACAAAACCACCTCTTCTCTCAGAGAGTTTCTGTTCTAATGAAAGAAGACAATCCATAGAAAGTAAGGGAAATTAGAGGGGATAATGTGGGTTCACACTGAGAAATGTTGATGATGGGTTCCAGGCAAAATAAAACGAGTCCTGACCTTTCAGAGCCTGAGGTTCCCCACTCCCAAAGACAGAGTCCAAGGGTGTGTGGAGGGAGTTGAAGAGGATAGTGAGAGTGCAATGTGCTGAAAGTCAGTTAGGAAGTTTCTTCAATAGGCATGTAATAGATAAGTTTTTCTTAAGTGCTATACTACATATTCTGGGTAACTAAAAACTTAGATTAAAATGATTTATACATTTTCTTTTTACTACAGTAGCATCCAAAATTTACTGGCCTACATAGTGAAACTCAAGGCATACCATTTGAGAACTATGTTGTAGCCTGTCAAGAGCTCTTTGGGTCCTAACTAATATAATAAATTAGTTATCCCTCCCAGCTGTGTCATCTACAAATTTAATAGTCCTCACTTATCGAAATTCTCACTAGTGGGGATTCTTTGACCTCCATAAAGTATTCTTATAACTGGTAGCTTTGCCGTGTTAAGGATATTTAAAGGGTTTTTCTTCTTCAGTGTGGCTTTTCTTATGTGCTCTAAAGTTTTGCTCCATCTAATAATCTTTTTACACTTATTACATTCATGTAATTCTTCTCTAATAGGAATTCTCTGGCGTTCTTTATTGATTACACTCTAGTTGAAAATTTGAGGCTCACTACACAGACAAGATTGGTCTGGGATACAGATTACCTGATACTCAGTAAAGGATCTTTTTAGACCGAAAGTTTTTCCCTACTTATAAGGTTTCCCTCTAATAGGGGCTGTTTCACTCCTCTCCAGTTCATACCTCAGAGAGCTGCCAAAACCATCTTAAAGCACAGAGCCAATCATGTCACTCTCCTAATCAAGAAGTTTTTCTGGCTCCATAGGAGAAAATGAAAATGCCACAGCTTAGAATTGAAAGCCCTTTCCAGGCTGACTCCAACCTATCTTTCCAGACTTCTTTCAAATTCATATTTTAGACAAAGTGGCCTTGCTATTCCCAGAATTATTATTTCATTGCCTACCATATTTACTTTGCACAAGGCTGTTTCTTGGGCCTAGCAGTTGCTTTTCACATTCTTTCCCTTTTAGAATCCTTAGCTTCTTCCAAGCCTTAAGTCATATGCCACCTTCAAAGGGAAGCCTTTTTCAATGCCCTTTTCCTTAACATTGTCTTCCCTTCTTGAATTTTCTTGTTCTTGATATAATATCTTTCCACTCTTCTGCCCCCTAAGGACAAGGTTTTCCCTTTTGCTTTGAGGCTTGGCTAGGGTATGGGAGAACAAAAGCATGATGATACCATGAGGACTGAGTTTTTCTCATGTTTATTTCATTCAGAGCATTTATTTCTGTATCACTTCTTTTTTTTTTTAATTTTTTTTATTTTTAACATTTATTTATATTCATTTTTAACATGGTTACATGATTCATGCTCCACCTTTCCCCTTCAACCCCCCCCCCCCCCGCGCCCTCCCCACCCATGGCCGATGCACATTTCCACTAGTTTTGTCATGTGACCTTGATCAAGACCAATTTCCAAATTGTTGGTAGTTGCATTGGTG
>NC_058135.1:202965816-203048709 GCF_016433145.1 Gracilinanus agilis
TGTCTGGATTTTCTCTGTGTAAAAGCTGTCGAGTGTTAAAGACTTCTTTTTCTTGTTATTATTCTTTCTCCTCTGAACTTCCTGTGACTGAGTAGCCATCATTAGCCCAGCAGCTTCTCAGATTTATCCTCGCGCTCAGTGTCTGTCAGCGATCTATTGGCTCCTGAGGTCTGAGTTCTGGTTTTTTCCAAGGTCAAGCCCCCTGGTGGGCCCCCTTGCTTGATCCTCTGCAGGAGGTTCCTTTACAAGTCTCAGGGCGCTGCTTCCACAGTCGTATACCCGTCCACACTGGTTCCCCACTTAGGCTTTAGTTCCTGGCTGTGTCTGCCTCCACCCACGCCTCCACAGTGCCTGTGCTCTGCTCAGCCTGCGCTCTGCGCCCAGCGTCCTGCTCCCGCGCGCTCAGATTTCGCGTGGCTTAATGGAGTCCTAAGTCTTGCTGCTCTCAGGAACAGGTCCCGGAGCTGCCAATGACTTGATGGGTGCCCCAAACTTGCTCTATTTCTTTTTAGCTGGCTTCGGAGCTACAGGTGTTGTGTGTGGAGGGGTGGGGGTGGGGCGGTTGCTCAGCCCGCGATTTAGTGAGAGCCCTTTATAGCATGGAAATGCCTCGATTCCACATACCTTCCACGCTGTGCCCTGTTGTGGGGTTCCTCCGTTCGTCTGGACTTGTTTTTATGTCCCCTTGAGGAGTTTTGTGTGTTTCGGTCAGGAGAGGTTAAGAGCTGCTTCTTACTCTGCCGCCATCTTAACCCGGAAACTTCTGTATCACTTCTTTTAATAACTCCCCTGTGGCCAAAAACTTTGCTTTGCTCATTTATGCTAGAAAAAGAATACACAATAGAATTTTCTCTAGCATGTATTTTCTTATGTTTACTCTCCCAAGTCCCCCCACATTCAACTTGTTCCTAGGGCTTCTCTTCACAAAAGAATTGTGTAAATAAAGGAATGACTTGAAGCTATACATTTTGATAATTTGTGCCTTCAGAAGAAGAGAAAATATAAAAAGAATGTTAAAAAATATGGGTCAGGTTTATGAAATGAAGGCCAAATGCTCATAACTATTCAAAAGGCTCACATATTTTTCTAAAGGCTTTTCTTTTAAAAAATAGTTTGTTGATGCCTTTTATTTTTATAGTACTAGTCTACCTTACCTCTCCTCCACAAGATTGAACTCTCCCTTGTAGCAAAGAAAAAGTTAAACAAAAATATCTGATCGATATATGACAACATATATAATATTTTGACCAATAAGTCCTCTGCACTGTCTTCCATGTAGAAAGAAGAATATACTAGTCTTTTCATATTCAGAGTTATACTTCCTTTAATGATCTATTCATTTACATTCTTGTTATCCTATATCTTGTTCTCTTGGTTCTTTTTCTTTTTGCACTGCTTGAATTTTTTTCTGGAAAAAAAAAGAATTGAAGGTGTTAGACATCAAATAACATAATTTTTTCTTTTCCAAAATTAAATTGACTATATCTTAACAGGGACAGCTAGGTGGCACAATGGATCATAGACCTGGAGTCAGGAAAACTCATTTTTATGAGTTCAAATCCAGCCTTGGACACTTACTAGCTTTGTGACTCTCCATGAGTCACCTAACTCTGCTTCAGTTCCTCATCTGTAACGAACTAGAGAAGAAAATGGCAAACCACTCTAGTATCTTTGCCAAGAAAATCCCAAATGGGGTCTCAAAGAATAGGATGTGACTGAAAAATACCTTAACAATACTAGAATAACTCCTTATTGATAAAGGAGTCATATTGTATAGTGTGCAGTCAAACATCTGATTAGAGCAAAGATCAAAATCAATATCAAATTTGGATAAAGTATAAAGATAAAAAATAATACTGCATACTATAGCCACTTTAATCTGACTTATTCAAATGAGTTTTTGATGTTGAAAAATGGGATGTAGAAAAGGACAAAGATATTGACCTTTAATGTGATTTCTGCAAAACTTTTATCTGATAAAAAGTAATTGCCTATAAGGTCCCTGACTAGTAAGAGAGACTTTATAGCCAAAGAAAAATTATTTAGAATATACACTTATTTGTAAAATACTACTGAGACTGATGGCAGAGAAATCAGGAGCTTCATTTAAAAAATGAAAAACAGTAGAAGTGAAGTCTGTGGAAAGCTTGACAAATAAGCCACATCATCCCAAGAGCATTCAAAGGAGACACTCTTAGGAAGACAACAAATAACAGAAAATGGGAATGGATTTGTTAATATTTCTTCAACTATTTGTTCTTGTCAATGATCTTGGAATGAGCACATTTAGATGCTTAGCACCTAAGCACCCACTATTATATGAGGAAACAGAAATGGCACATAAGATGAAATCTTGTAGAGTGACTGGACATGAATATAGGGGAAAAAAATCTCTACTGCAGGCAACACAGTTAAAGATCTTCAGGAATTTAATTCCAAGATATTACAAAGAAGAAAATATAGGAAAAGAATACTGGTCTTTTCAGACTACTTCATGACAAGATGTGACCAACCAGAATTGTGCCATATGGATTTGATTGTGGTTTTTTTTGGTATATGCTGTTGAGGAGAGTACTTGAAAGGTTAATACTTGATTCTCTCCCTTGGGCTTGAAACATTTCTGAAATTCGAAATATCTACAAATGTATCAATTGCAACCCAGTTATTTTGCTGAGTTTTGAGAAGGGGTGCTGCATCAGTTTTTAAGTTTCCACTCCTATCCCAGCAGAAAGATTACTGCTTACATATGACAAATAGAGCACATGTATTGGCCTAAACCAGTGATGGGCAAACTTTAAAGAGGGGACCAAAGGAAAGGAAATTCTCATCTGTCAGTCTGTTTCTAAGGCAACTCCTTCGAAGTTTCATTGTATTGTATCCTACTCATTGTATTCATCAGATTAGGAATAATGTCCTGCAGCCAGAGAGAACATTTCAGGGGGCCACATCTGGCCTGCTGGCCTAGTTTGCCCATCACTGGCCTAGAGAAATCTCTGACTTTGTTGATTTTTTTCCCCCTCTCTTTGTGTCTTTTCCTGATTATAACTAGTGATCTTGAGCTGGAACCTCATAGTTTTTGTGACAGTCTTAGGAGTCAAAATATCAGTCGTTCCAGTTTCCTGAATTAGAGAGGATTTTCACTAACAGGAAGGGGAATCCAAGCCTTAACATGATAAGCTAGAATCATTTGAAGTTGCCTGAGCCATCCTATGTGCTATTTCCTGACCTCATCAACTATGGTAAAATAGCCAGGAACTGTGACACTGTGATGAGAAGCACCAAGTTTCAGCAAAGAAGGCCAAAATCAGGCCCCAACATTGGCATTGTAATAACTATTGCCCCAGTACCACAAGGAGGTAGCAATTAAACTCTGGTAGAGCACCAGTGGACAGAACTTCTTTGCACCATCGGTTTAGGCAGATTTGTATCTCATGCTGTTCTTCGTAAAAGTCAGTTGGAAATCTGTGCTGTTCATTCTGACCTCACAACCTTCTTTTGTCTAAGGACTATTTTTATTCAAGTCATGGAGAGTAGACAAATGCTAGCTACATGGTTTGCATAAATATTAAAGAAATACACTTGGCAGATGAAATAGCATGAGTGTTTTCTAAAATTCCATGAGAGATTTAAAAGTTCACTTCAATGTTTGATAAATGAAAGTATCCACTATGTAAAAGTAAGACTCTTTAAGATAAAAAATTTAGATAAAGATACTCCCTGCATACATGGAATTTGTAGTCTAGTAGAGAATAAAAAGAAGCTGTTTAAATACAACATTAAGGTCTGCAAAGTGTTATCCTGCCAACAACTCTGTGAAGTAGTTCATTTGTTATTATTGTTATTCTACTTTAAAGAAGAGGAAATAGAGACATAATGAAGTAAAATGACTTGCCCAAGGTCTCATCAGCTGGTAAGTGTCAGATCTGAGGTCCAGGTTGTCTGATGTCAAAACCATGGCTCTGGCCCTTATATAAAGCTTCTTGTTCTTTACTTAGACTATATGATCTGACAGCACTTCGAGTTTTGATTGCAAGCTTCCTTATGAAAATGAAATTTCACTTTCTGTTTTTATTACCCATTTTAGACATAGAACTTTAGGACTATTTTCAGTAGCCTTTTAGCTTAAATGTACACTCAGATTATGATTATATTTAGTTGAACAAAAAGCAGTTATTTTCCTATTGGTGGGGACGTTTTGTTATTCTACCATAGAAGAAGGAATGAACTATATTGTGTTGTTCTTAGTACCACCAAACAATTATGTGACATGGGGTGAAACTTTTCAACAAATTTAGTTCCAACAAAATTTTTACTAAGTTTCTTTTTGCTATGTACATGTACCAAGCTGGAGATAGAAAATAAACCAGTTCCTGGCCTTGGAGAAAATTCTGTTCTTTTATTAAGATGTTTAACATAATAGAAGATAATTTGTGGGGAAAGAGAGAGCAGAACATATTAGTAAATAAGGAGATCAGGGAAAGTTTCATGGTGGTTAAACTATAAAGGGAAGGAGATTTGGAAAAGCAGAAATGAGAAGACTAGTGTACCCCCATGCCTGGAATGATGCCAGTAGGTGGGGTATGGCAAGGAGGAAAGTACATGAAAAGGTAAGACTGGAAAGGAAAATTGGGGCAAAATTATGGAAAGTCACTGAAGGTTTTGAATAAGGAAAACAACATGGTCATGTGATTTGGCAATGTGATGAGAGAGGCAAAGACAAGAGACAGAGACTGAAAGTAGGAAGACAAGTTAGAGTGATTTAGGTGAGAGGCAGTGAGGCCTGAGCAAGTATGGTGCTCATGTAAATGAAGAGATAATATGTGTGAAGATATTGTGAAATCAGAATTAGTATCATTTAGTGATAACCTGGAGGTTAGTGACCTATATATGATTGGAGAGATGGTACTGGTACTTTCTGTAGAAAAAAGGGAAGTTTGGAGGAAGCCGAATTGTGAAGATGATAGAATCATAGAGGTAGAGCTAGAAAGGTCCAAAGAGGCCATTTAAGTCCAGGTTTCTTATTTTAGAGAGCCTGATTTGACCAAGACCACACAGGTAGTAGTACTGGAAACTGAACTGAATCCAGTACTTCCTTTAACTCCAGAGCTAGTGTTCTTTATATTGTACATACTTGCTTAGCCAATAAACTTTATTTTAGACTTGTTGAGTTTAAGAAGTCAACTGAACACCCAGATGTCCAACAGGCAGTTGGTGACATAAGACTACAATTCAAGAGAGAAATTATGGCTGAATATATAAATTTGGGAGTTACTTATGTAGAAATAATAATTAGATCAGATGGAAGCAGATGAAATCACCAAAAAGGATATTATAAAGAAGAGAACTAGGAACAAAGCTTCAAATAATGGTTTGGAGCTTTGTTCCTAGTTCTCTTCTTCAAATAATGGTTTGGAGGATGATATTCCTAACTATTTTGTTAACCTGAAGATGAAAATAAAATTTAGGGTAATGTATTATTGTTAAAGGGAAAGATAAAACTAGTGAAGCCTACAAAAATGTTAGTAATTGCCATAGACTGATATTTTTAATATTTGGAGGGAAATTCTTTATAACACATAATAAATTTGAAGGTAAAGCTATATATTTACATATTTTACTGTATCTAACAATACAACATTTTTATTAATACTCATTGATTTGTTGTAGTATATATTAGCAATAGAAAAGCAAATATGTTGAGCCAATGTAAGTAATAGTCACTTTTCAATGTGACAAAAAATGGATGAAAGGGTATGCCCACTTTTATAGCCCTTTGAGTCTAGTTCCAAATTTTTTTCCACAATGGTTGGACCAATTCACAAATCCACCAGCAATACATTAGTGTCCCAATTTTTCCCTATCCCCTCCAACATTTATTATGTTTCTTTTCTGTCATATTAACAAGTCTGATAAAGTAAAGTAGTACCCCAGAGTTTTATTTACATTCTCTAATAAATGGAGATTTAGAACATTTTTTCATATGACTGCATATTGCTTTCATTTCTTCTGAACTCTCCCCATTCATATCCTTCAACAATTTATCAAGTGGGGAAATGGCTCTAATTTTTGTAATTTAGCTCAGTTCCCTATATATTTGAGAAATGAAGCCTTTATCAGAGAAACTTGCTATTAATTGTTTTCCAGTTTGCTGCTTTCCTTCTAATTTTGACTACATTGGTTTTGTTTCTACAAAACTCTTTTAATTTCATGCAGTGAAAATAATTGTATTTCTCATGATCCTATCTCTTATTTGGTCACAAACTATTCCCTATTCCATAGATCCAAAAGGTAAAATTTACCATGCTCCTCTAATTTGCAGATTGATATAATGCTTCATGTCTAAATCATGTACCCATTTTAACTTTATCTTGATACATGATGTTGAGATGTTGGTTTGTGCCTTTTATTCTTGTTGAGTCATTTTCAGTTGAGTTGACTCCTCATAACCTCATTTCGGGATTTTTTGGCAAAGATACTGGAGTGGTTTGTAATTTATTTGCTTCTCCAGCTCATCTTACAGATGAGGAAACTGAGACAAACATGTTATGTGACTTGCCCAGAGTCACACAGCTAGTAAATGTCTGAGGCCATATTTGAATTTTCTGACTCCAGGGCCATCACTCTATCTATAGGACTACCTACCTGTCTTAGTTTGTCTATGCCTGGTTTCTTAAAAACTGCTTTCTGGTTTTCCTAGCAATTTTTGTTAAATGGTGAGTGTTTGCCCCAAAAGTTTGAATCTTTCCATTTTTCAGATACTAAATTACAATGGTCATTTACTACTTCGTATTGTGTCCCTAATTTATTCCATTTATTCATTGCTTTATTTCATAGACAATACCAGATTGTTTTGATGATTACTTCTTTGTAATATAGTTTGAATTTTGTTTCTGCTAGACCACCTTCCTTCACATTGTTTTTATTACTTCTCTTGATATTCTTGACCTTTTGTTCTTCCAGATGAGTTTTACTATTGTTTTTTCTAGCCCTATAACATAATTCTTTGGTAATTTAATTGGTGTGGCATTGAATATGTAAATTTAGGTAGAACTGTCATTTTTACATTGGCTTGGCCTACCCATGAGCAATTAATATTAATCCAGTTGTTTAGATCTGTTTTTATGTTAAAAGTATTTCATAATTGTGCTTTATATAGTCCACGGGTTTGTCTTAGCAGGTAGACTCTCAAGTATTTTATGTTTGCAGTTATTTAAAATGGAATTTCTTTATTTCTTCTTGTTGGTGGGTTTTGTTGATAATATATAGAAATACTGATGATATGTGATTTATTTATTTTATATACTGCAATTTTGCTACAGTTATTCATTGTTTCAGCTAGTTTTTTAGTTGATTCTCTAGGGCTCTCTAAGTGTACCATCATATCTAGAAAGTGTGGTAGTTTTGTTTCTTCATTGCCTGTTGATATTACTTCAATTTCTTTTTCTTATTGTTGTAGCTAAAATTTCTAATATGTTTTTTAATATTAGTGGTGATAATGGACTGCCTTGCTTTATCCTTGATCTTTCTTGGAAGACTTCTTGCTCATCTCCATTACAGATAATGCTTGCTCTTGGTTGAAGGCAGATTTTTGTTGTTCGGTAGTTTTAGTGATGTCCAACTCCTTATGACAGCATGTGAGGTTTCCTTGGCAAAGATACTGGAGTAGTTTGTCATTTGCTTCTCCAGCCCATTTTACAGATGAAGACACTGAGGTAAACAGGGTTTAGTGACTTGCCTCAGCTCAAGTGACATGAACAAGGTTATTCATCAAGTACGGTGATTCCCAGAGTGGGCACTACCACCCCCTGGTGGGTGCTGCAGTGATCTAGGGGGAGCAGTGATGGCCACAGGTGCATTTATCTTTCCTATTAATTGCTATTAAAATTAAAACAAATTAATTTCCAGGGGGCTAAGTAATATTTTTTCTGGAAAGAAGGTGGTAGCCAAAAAAGTTTGGGAACCACTGATCTAGTAAGTATCTGAGGCCAAGTTGAACTCAGGACTTTCTTACTCTAGGCCTGACACCCCATCCACTATATTACCTAGCTATTCATTTAGATAGATACTACTTATCATTTTTAAAAAGCTCCATTTATTTCTATTATTCCAAAAACCAAAATAAAAAATTGTTCAAGTCCTTATGTTCCTTGCAATTGAATTTCTTTTTCATCTGACACATTGCTTCAAATTTAGTGAAAATATTTTTAGAGAAGCAATCAACCTCATGAGTTCCATTCATGATGTATTTATTGCTTTGTGTGACTTCTTTTTTTTTTAACCCCATTTTGGTTTTGTTTTTCTCATTGGTAAATATTCTATCAATGACATACAGAAAAGCTTTGTGGTGAAAGTGGGACAGAAAGTTATGGGCCTAGAAGTAGTTACAGCATATCAACAACTTGGGGTAACGGGGTTGTTCCCTGTTTATAAGTTTCTTTATGCTCTTGACTATACCAAATGTCACAGTGGATAGAGTGCTAGGCCTGAAGTCAGGAAGACAAACCTCAGACAATTACTAACTATGTGACCCATGCTGAATCACTTAACCATTGTCTGCCTCAAGTTTTCTTTTCTGTAAAATGAGGATAATAATAGGAATACTTGAGAATGTTGTAGCAAAAAAAAAAAAAAAGAATGTTATAGCTAGGATCAAATGAAATATTTGTAAAGCATTTAACATAGGACCTGGCACATACTAGATTCTTAATAAATATTGTTTCCACCCCTTTTCCCAGTGTCAGTTTTAAGAGTTTGCTGCAATTTTGGAACCCTCTTACAATTCATTTTTTCTTGATTTTCTTAGATGCTTGAGCCATTTTGGAAGTAGTAGCAACAATGCCCCAGGCTATGACAGAGGGATTTTGGGAAAGAAGGAACAAAATTGTTGCATCAGTCACTGTTTAGTCTTTTGCTACCTGGGATTGGGAAAAATTAATACATTCCAGAACCAGGAAGGTTGTAGTGCTGCAATCAGAATGGGAAAACTTCTGGGGCAACTATACCATTTCACTTTGCTCTCAGATATTTTATTTATAGATAGAAGTATGAGAGGAATCATTGGTATAGGCTACATTTTTTTTACAGAAACATTTTTTTAAAAGGTTCTGTTGGTCTGCATAAAATGATATGAAGAAATAACTACCAGAAGTTGATATTTTGCATCGTGTATGATGCTCTATGTGTTATCTCTTCATCATTGCTGATTACTTTATCATTTGATTTCTCTCCATGTCTTTCCAAGTTATCTATGAAAATCACTGGAGATTTTCCTCTCATTCTTTTGCTATTTTGTACATATCACTGCAACACTCAGGCTGTTTATCTGTTATTCCTTATTCTCATTTTATGATTGGCTGACCTCATTTTCTAGTCATGTGTGTACCTTTGATGGTGTATTTTATACAACTTCTGTCATTCAGGTGTTACCTGCAATTCAGGAGCTCCCCCCACCCCCACCTTGGTCCCAAACCATCTCATAAAGAGTTCTGTCTCTAGATTTGTGCAAAGCCTGAATTTATCCTGATCCCAATAAAGGGGAGTCAAGTTTTTCTCAGTGTCTTATTGAGTATATCCTCACCCTGGAGTTCCATGGAAACTCTGCAGCAAAGCTTAGATATGGCTCATATCTAGAATTTTCCCAAATGGGATTTACAGAGTCCTTCTAAGAAAGATATACATTGTAAAAAAGTAAATGTCAAATCTAAGGCAGCTATTTATTCATTTATTCTTTCTACCTCAAAGCAATACTTAAAACATAAAATATTTATAAGTGTGAAGCAGCATCCTCCTGGCAGTGGTCATTTATTCTGAGAAGCAGTACAATTTCCCATGGCAAAGTGCTGGATGATTTCTATACTCTCTAGAGCAGTGATGGGCAAACTACAGCTGGTAGGTCAGATGTGGCCCCTTGAAATGTTCTATCAGGCTGCACGACATTATTCCTAATCTTACGAATACAATGAGGATACAATACAATGAAACTTCAAAAGAGTTGCCTTAGAAACAGACTGACAGATGAGCATTTCCTTTCCTTTGGCCCCCTCTTTAAAAAGTTTGCCCATCACTACCCTAGAGCTTCCCTAATCAAGATAACTGAGAATTTTCCTTTTTCATGAGGTTGTCAAGGGTTTCTGGTCTGTTTACCTGTTGCTTATACTTGCTTCATTATTAGAGCTCTTTTTGCAGTTCCTATAAGTCCTATGCTTTGTTGTTGTTGTTGCAGCTTTAAACTGGTTAAAGAAGCTGATCTTCATCTTTTTCGATTTTGGAGGGTGGCCTGTCTGATTCTCTTTTTATATTTTTACTGGAATAGAACTGGGAAATTTGCACTTGGGATTCTTTTATAGCCCAACCCAAGGCCATCTAGACTGGAAGTCTTCTTGACTATCATGTCACATCATTGATTCATTGACATTGCAGTCCACTAAAGTTTATTTTTTTTCAAATGAGCTATATTATTGTCTCTTCCTATCTTCTGCTAGTAAAGTTGATTTTTTTTTGCTCTATATCTTGAATTTAGACTTAAATATCCCTATTTAATTTTGACTTATTACTTTTCACCTACTATTTTAACCAGTTTGCTTGTTTTAATGTCACTTGTGTTGCCTATCTCATACATAATTGTGGCATTTTCCATTTTAATAATCAAGTCCTTTTCATTTTCATTCAAGTTAATGATAAAAATGTTGGAAAGTGGAGAGCCAAGGACAGATTGCGAGGTAGGTCAATGGAGTCCTACTTCCAAGTTGATATGGACCCATAAATGACTGTTCTCTATGTCCAGTCTAGTCATTCAACCAGTTCTGAAATTGCCAAACTATCCTGCAGTGTAAGTTGCTACTCTTCATATTGTCCACAGTGAAAACATTGGAGATTTTGCCAGTTTCTTCCTAATCAAAATTTAGCCAAGCTACATTTATACCTTTCTGCATCTAACAATCTAGGATTGTTGTTTCATAAATCCAGAGCTGAAAGGGATGTCATCTAGTCCAACCCCATCATTTCAGAGATAAGAAAACTGAGTTTCATAGAATTGAATTAACCTGCCCAATGTCCACCACTAGTACATATTGTCACTAAAATTTCATCATAAATCCTCTAATTCCACAGTTATTGCACTTTCCACTATACTATTTCAATCATGTCATGGAAGAAGTTAAATGAGCCTGGCTTGACTTCTTTTTGTTGAAGGTTTGCTTGTTCTTTGTGATGACTGATTCTTTAGATGTTCACTGACTTTCCCTTTAGTAACACATTCTAAGTTTTTTTTTTTGTTTTGTTTTGTTTTTTGGAAATCAAAGTCAGGCTCACCAGTCCATAATTTTCAGATTCCACCTTTTCTTCTTTAAAAATTCCAGATACTTTACCTTCTCTAGTCTGACCACAATGCTCCTATTTAGGTATTTTACCTCTCAGAAGTCAATTACAATGATTCCCCAATCATATTCATAAATTATCTCATTATATTATAATGTAGTGCATATTGAATTAATGAGTTGAACTCAACAAAAAAAGCAAATTGGTCTCTTTTCTCCTTCTGTATCTTGAATTTCATCTCCTTATTAGCCATTTTCCTTCTGCCTTTTTCATTTTGTTCTACTTTGCTTTGCTTGGCCTACCTATTTATCACCTTAATTATGTGAGGAGGAAATATAGTTAGTATAGTTGCATCTTATTTCTATTCTTACTGCTGGCTTCTTTTTTCATTATGATATTCTCTAGAAAAAGAATTAATAATTATCTACTTGCTCAAGATCCAGTGGAGATTATACTGTGTAAACACGTATGGAATTACTGGTTATGATCTTCAATGACAAAAATTAATTGAATCTGAATATATGAAAGCTTGTATATTTCATAAAAAATTCCCTGTTCCTTAGACTGTGAGCTCTGCAAGGGCAGAAGCTTTTGTGTGTGTGTGTGTGTGTGTGTGTGTGTGTGTGTGTGTGTGTGTCCTCAGTACCTAGTGTACAGTGCCTTATACATGGTCAGTGCCTAATAAATGTTTATTGATTGACTGTTAAATTTTTACCCTTTCTATATTCTAAGCCCCAAACATCAAACCATCTAGTGAAAATAATTATATAGATTATTTGTCTTAGCTTTCATAACTAAAGAAGATATCTTGCTCAGTTGTTTTTTTTAATGCTTTAAGAAGAAGAAAGTCAGTTGGTATTGGAGTCAAGGAGGTTGAGGTGAAGGAAGGAACATAGCTGAGCTCTCATCCACAACTCCTCCAAAGAAATCTGTAAAATCTACCAGGCCATATCCTGATGGAGAAATCCAAAAAAGGATACATGTCTAATTTGTGTCAGCATAGAGAGACAGAGACGTCTGTAGATAGTAGGGGCAGGACAGGGGAAAGAGCACATGGCTAGTGGAGTGAATACTCCATTGCCCAGAGACAGTAGCTTGACACCAGTAGAAATAAGATTCCACACTTACACTGAATCTCAGACTCACACCAATGCATGGCTATAGGGATAGGTCGCAGCTGGCAGCTTTGTCACCTGCTTTCCAATCCTGGATCATAAATCCAGTGTGGAGTTAGAAGGGGACCTGTGTTGCAGTGGTGGCATTGTTTTTTCCAGGTAGAGAATACTTGAGCAGCATATCAAGAAAGGAGGAAATTTAGAAACAAGCAGCAGTAACAATATGACTTAGGCCCTAAGCTCAAAGCAAAGCCTCAATTCTAGTGCTAGCTTAGCCTGCAGTGGAATAATCAAGGCAGGAAACCCAGACCAAAGATGAGCCTACAATTCTGCCACTTAGAACCAACAGAGCTTTGTAGATAGATGATAGGGGCTGAGTCCAGCAGTAATCTTCTCTTACACGCAACCAAACCCAGGTCAGGAATTTGCAGGGCTTAGACTAGGAGTGCAGCAATCAGACTTGGCAGACTCTCTGGGTAACACGGAAAGCTTGCAAGTCTTTATCCTATTGCTGAAATCTTAGAATAGCACAACATTCAGTATTCCTCAAAAGGCAGCCAACAGGACTGGCTTACACCTTCCCTCCAGAAGTGTTCTAGAACCAAGGCCTAATATAAAGTCTAAAATCAGGGAGTAGGCTAGAAGCCTGTGCAAATAAAAAAAATGAATCACATCATAATTAGCTCAAAACACAAACTCAGAAAAGGAGAATAACTATAAAACATCTACAGAGAATACATAAAAAACAAGCTTGGGCACACACTCAACTAGAATTTCTAGAAGAACTGAAGCAAGAATCTTAAAAAATTTATTTTATCATTGAAATGAGAGTGCTTGTAAAAAAAATAGAAAAAAAAGAGAACTATGGGGAAAAATTGGAAAGAGGTTATTTCCTATTGATCTTGCATATAGATGTTTGCTCTATATATATTTGTTTTCATATTGTCTCTCCCTTATATTGTAAACTTGAGGGCAAGAAGTGACTGCCTCTTTTTAAATCTCTAGCACTTTGCACAATACCTAGCATAAAGGTTGAATGATCTATAGTTTCAGAGATTTGGAATTGGAAAGAAATGTTATAAATAAAGTAAATTCCTTTAATTCAATAAAAATTAATATTTTATTTTCAGAAATGAATTTTTAAATGACTCACTATATAGAGATTTGCAACACACTTATATAATCTTATTTTGTCCTCTCAACTATGCAGGATAGGTACTACAAGATTTATCAACTTCATTTTATAGATAATGAATTTGTAAATAAGACTAAGAAGTTGTTATTTGCCCATAGTCACATAGCCAGTATGTATCACAGGGAGATTCAACCTCATGCCTCATCTTACTCAAGCCTAGTGTTCTTTCTTATTCATCTCAAATTAAACAAAAGGCTTAACTTAAAAGACTGAAAGTTCTCAAACACTATCTAGGAACAATAAAATAAAAATTTAATAGTGAACTCTAGTGTGACTAGTTCTGTCCAAGTTTGAGGAAACCTTAGAATATGTTAGAAATATGACTTGTTAGTGCACAAAGAGTTAGGGGTTCCAGCCCTTGGAAAAGTTCCTTAACTTCTCTGGGCTCCCAATTCCCACCATATAAAATGGCTTGCATTCCATGATCCCCAAAACCTCTTGCAAGTCAAAAATTCTGATACTTGAGTATCTTCAAAAGCTTTGATATAACAGAGGAATTAATATACATTTCACTGAGTAGAATGGGTATGAAGTGACAGACATCTAATTACCTTAAGCATTTAGGAACTCAGTCAAGGAGAAATAAGCAAAAGAAGATGAACAACATATTGTGAAGCTCACCTTACTTAAGAACCAATTTTATATCCTCTCTTTAAAACTACATATAAATTTTCATGAAAGATTATAATTAGGTAAAAGAAAAATCAAAGATATGACAGCTTCTTGCAGGAGAAGGAGACAAAACTTTAAAAGTATATAGAATGATATAAAAACCACTTAGTATAAGAACAAAAGCATGATACTTTAGATAAAACTTATGTTTTATTATATTCAAGAATGGTTAAATAATAATAATTACTCTGAATCATCAAAAGTTAACTTTTCTATATTCTGTTTAATGATTGTTACTAGTACATGATTGCCTATACTTGAGAAAATGTAACTAAGTTTGAGGTAAGATCTAACCTACAAAAGATGCCCCTGCCTAAGTTTATGAAATTTGGTGCTACCTTTCTTTGACACAGGGTTTATATTAAGGTAAGCACTGTCTATGAAAAAAAAAAAAGAGAGAGGTGCATTTATTTGTATCTTAAATTAAGAAAGTTATCTTCTGAGTAAATTCACTTGCCTGTATTTTAGACATAACTTAAAATCAGCAGAAAAAGAACTTTGTGAATTTTAGCATTAAGAATAATTTCACAAATTGTGTTTTGTGTTTTAGCCAAATAATAAAAGTTTTCATCTTGGGCCCAAGCCTTTGATTTCATTGGCATGGAAACTCCCTTTACTAATACAGAGATGTAATTATATAACTTAAAAGCCTAGAGAATTATCTGGAGGAACTAAGAGATTAATTGTTCCATGATTACACAGCCAATGGGCTTGAAGGAAGTCTCTTCACTCAAGGCTGAACCTCAGTCTAGTTCACCTTTTCTGTATCTCTCAAAGTAAAAAACAAATGTAAACACCTGAGATTGTGAGAAGTGGAATCAAATTTAGAGGTTTATCTTCATAATGTTTATAAAACCATTTAAAAATGAAATTTAAAAGTCTAGTAAATCATAGCCAATATTCCATCCATCAGTCTGTTCAAAAGTACTCTTGTGAGAGACTGGTTAAAGTGGATGATAATGGGACACAGGCGACTCAGTGGATAGAGAGAGCCAGGTCTGGAGATGGGAGATCTCTGGGTTCAAATGTGACCTCAGATACTTCATAGCTGTTTGACCCTGGAGAAGTCACTTACCCCTACGCCTAGCCCTTACCATTCTTCTACCTTAGAACCAATACTCACTATTGATTCTAAAATAGAAGGTTTTTTTTTTAAGTAGATTGAATATAATGATAGCATCTGGGAAAAAATGTCCTTTGGAAAAAAATCTTTATGAAGTTATTTTTTAATTGCACAGCAGGTGGAATTTATTTTTGAGTGATGAGAAGTAAAATGCCTGATGTTCTTAAATTTACTTTGTTTTAAACTTTGGTTTTTGAAATTACTTAAAGAATAATGTGCTCTTTTCTTTCTCTCAAAAAAAAAATCTAGCTTATGATTTTCGGGATCTTTCTGTGCCTGGATGCATTTCTCTATGTGTTCACCCTACTTCCTTTGAGAGTTTTTCTGGCATTATTCCGATTCTTCACTTTGCCTTGTTATGGCTTAAGGTAGGTTTTTAAAAGTACATATATCATTGCTTACTCTTAAAATATTTGTATTATTTCATTGTCAGAAATTATTGTTTTCACTGAATAATCTTTAAATAGACTTTGCAAATAAATATGAAGCAAATTAATATAAGCTAAAATGTACATGTTTCTCTGTGATCTGACCTTCAGTGCAAGTACTAATAATTAGACTCTTATCCTCCAGGTTTGGGGTTCCAAACATTCTGTTTTACTAATAAGATCAAATAAATGATTTAGTTGTCAGGAAACCTGGCATATTAGAAAGGTTACTAGACTGTGAGCTAGGAAGCCTGTGTTGTAGTCTTGGCTTTCCTAACTTTATAACTTTGCACAACCTCAATTTTCAAATCTGTAAAATGAGGGTTTGGGGATAGATGATCTCTAAAATCCTTAACAACTCTTAAGAATCCATGGTCCTGTATTTCCTGATATAGCTTTTCTTCCCTCAGAAAGATGAGACTAGTAAGTATGGATTAATTCAACTTTCATCATTTCTACTTAGCTCATAGGAAGTCCTTTTAATGTTTTATAGTAACTAGCATGCCTTGCCCTTAAGTAATCAAAAATATTTGTTTGATTAAATGCTACTTCACTAAATACCTTGTTGCATCTGTTTAAATACAAAATGATAGTATAAATTTATGACATTAAATTTTACATATATTTATGTAACGTTTTAAGGATAAAAACAGTGTACATATGTTTTCTTGCATGATGCAGGAACCCTGTGAGATAAATGAAATGAGTATTATTTCCTTTTTACAAATGCAGAAATTGAAGCTTACTGAGTGAGTTTGTCCACATCACACAGCTAGTAATAGTAGATCTAGAACTCAAATTCCTATCTTCTGTCTATTAAATGTTTGGTTTTGGGGTTTTTTTTTACCCCATGTTATTTGAAGTTTCTATTCACTTGAGTAATAATAATAATTCCACATGAAATTTATATAGTTTTAAGATTTACTAGGTGTTTAACCTTCATCATTTAATCTTTGTAACAACTTTGTGAGGTAAGTAATATGAGTATTATCTCCGGTTTTATATGTGAGGATATTAAGGTTCAATTACTTGTCCAAACCCCTACAGCTAATGGTAGATAGAGGATTCAAACAAAGACATACTGACTGTAGTGCTACGAGTGTTCTTTGCCCTGTATTCTGCTGTATAAAGTGACTGTGCACCTTATACAGACTATGAATTAGAGTACTATGTAGTATGTAGTTTAATATTGTTTCATGTAACTATTGTGTAATGTTGTCCCCATAACTTGTTCAGGAGACCTGTTTTTCAAATAAAGCACTACTGAGGTAAAACATTGTAGCTCTGCAAATTATAGAAAGACGATAATAACATAATAAAGAGCAAGTAGCCATAGAGTCGAGAAGTCCTGGCTTCGAATTCTGTAACACAAATCACTGAGATCCCTGAGCCTCTCGGCGCCTGCCCCCAAGTGACTCATTAAGACCTTAAATATGTCCCAGATGAGTCTCTAGTCTACTTTGGAGGAGGGCATTTCCATACTGTGAGTAGCTCTTCACCCTGATATAATCAATGGTCTTACCCTCTGCCCCCCATATAAATCTCCACAAAGGGATTGACCCTGTAGTTTCATTAATATCACAAACTCCTGCAGAGAGAGATTCCCTCTACCAATGCAGATTGACATCCGCTCTAGAACTCAGACTTTTAGAGTTACCCAGTCCACTGAGCATTAGTATATATGCTCCCATATGGCATAACAAAGTTCTACTACAATAAACAACTTTCTAGAACTCATTTCAAACTTAAATTAATTTCTAACTTTATTTTCAGTATTGTAACAGTTATAATAGTTACAGAGAAAGTGAAGGTAGGCAGATACTTTCTACTAAACCTATGGCAGTGAATAAATATTATGAAGCACTTATTATGTGCCAAGTACTGTGTAAGCCCTGGGGGCAGCTGAGTGGCTCTGTAAATTGAGAGCCAGGCCCAGAGACGTAGGTCCTGGATTCAAATCTGGCCTCAGACACTTCCTAGCTGTGTGACCCTGGGCAAGTCATTTAACCCCCATTGCCTAACCCATACCACTCTTCTGCCTTAGAACCAATACACAGTAGTAATTCTAAGAGGTCAATAAATAAATAAATAAATAAACCCATTCCTGTTAGCAAAGAGCTTACAAAGAGGGAAGATACGCCGTCTGGAGGAATGGAACTGAGTGGGAAATGAAGACCCAGATGGCCTGGGTACTCTCCTTCAGAAGAGGTTCCAGGAGCTATATACTAGTGAAACTCAATGGTAATATATTACTTGAACGTTGATATTTTATTTCTTTTCAAAATAGAGCCTTAACCTTTTTCATAATTTTTCCATTAGTATTCTGTTTCATACTTACCTGGAAAATTTGTCATAGCTATTTCCGAATTTACTTAATTAATTACTTTAAATTGAGAATAACTCGCTGGACTCTACAGTCCTTATACTATAAGGTTAGAAAATGTCTTATAGTAACATAAAATGTATATGTTCATATATAAAAATACCATGCTATTTTTGGCTGTTACAAAATTACTAGGTATTCATTATTTAGAATATAATTCATTTAATAAAAAATGACCAGTCACACATCTTCACATTTTTTAAAAATCTACATTAAAATGTGGTTAATATGTCATTTCTAATACCTCTGTATTCTCCCTTTAAAAATTACTATTTTTGATGAGGAGGAAGCCTATTCCCTATTTCTCCTGTAAAATGTTAAAAATTATTAAACTTTGACTTAAATTTTGATAAGGATAAAAATTCAGCCCTATAATGCAGTAACTTAAAATCCTATGAAGAATCACTTCTTTATTGTGGCTGATACTTTTGTTTTATATAGCTTTATACATCTACCAGAAAATAAGAAAATTAAACATTATAATAGAGATTATTTGGACAATTCCCTTTAGAATTCTTTAGCTTCATAATGAGTAGTGTGAATCCTTTATACTTAAATAAAGAAAAACCTCTTGCTTCCCCACATTATTAGCATATAGATTTTGTTTTTTAAAAGGTTTTACATAAGGGATGGCATTGTCACCTAATGGATAGTGGACTTGCCTTAAAGTCAGAAACATCTGGGTTCATATCTTGTCTCTGTTACAGACTAGCTATAAGACCATGTGTGAGTCACTTAACTTCTCAGTGATCATAGTTAGAAGACTCTAGATTATAGATGAGTTTCTCATCTCTATCAATGGAAGACTTCTCTCTTCTAAATGGGAAGTTTGCCATAATAATTTGCCAAAAAATTGCATATCCAGAAACAAAGAAAAAGCATTAGTAGGTAGAGTATTGTATGCATAAAAATTATTGCCCTTATGTTTTTAATATCTAAATATATGTGGATATAGGTAGATCTGGATATAGAATACATTATATAGTTGGTATATAGAGTATAGATTTATCTAATCTTTCCATGTGTACACACACAGAGAATGAAAACAATTCATTTTTTCATTACATTGTGGCTGCCTTACAAGATTAGATCATTTCCAGTATCTTCACAGGAAATCAAGATAAAATACAAGTTCCAAAATGGGCACATCAACTTTTACCTAGGGAGCTGCAAGGGAGCCTGATAGAGCTCTCCCCCATCCTCTTCCCTGATTCCAGAGAAAAGAGAAAGAAAGGGTAATGTAAACTTTGGTTTGTACAAAAGCAAATTGAGGCTTGAGAACAGCCTAAGACATAATTTATTAAAAGTGATGAGATTACTAGAAATTACATTCATTTTTCATTTGCAATGAGATAATGCTTAATTGACTATCAAAGGACTCCTGTAGTTTCAATAATTATGAGGTAAAAGTTTAAATGCATGGAGAGCTCAAATAACCTTTAATTTCTGGAGGCAATATTACTGACACCAAAAAGAATTTTTTTTAAAACCAAGGACATATATTGTAAATGTTATAGTGCTATTGTACCTCTTCTCCTGGATGCTGTTTTCAAAAGCATCTCTGATATTTGGGGTACCATCTCACCCCTGTTTAGATATCCAACACAGCCTAGACACATTTTATGTGATTTCTTTCTCTTTGGGTTACTTACAACTTAAGTTGTGTCTGAAAGCAGAGTGGTTGGATAAAATATAGATCCTTAAGGGTTCAGAGATTCCTGAATTTCCCTGATACACCAGGGGAAAGCCTTTATTACTTGCTTTGCTCATTTTCCTTACTGGTCCAAAGCAATAAAAGTTTTAAATTAATTTGTAGCCCTTCTTAATCAGTAGATTTCTTAATTTATCTTTCTTAATATGCTTTGCTATGTTACTTAATTTTTAAAGAGTTTTCAAACAAAGATTTACAGTTAAATTTAACTTTTCTTCTACTTTTTCCTTTTTTTTCAAGGTTTTATAGCCAAAAAAATGACACTAGAGGGCACCCATTACATTACTTTTCAGAGTACATGAAAAATTTATTGTGGAAACTATTTTCTTGCTTTCTCGCTTGCTCAAAGCAAGGTCAATTACCAGATTTTATTTGTTGTTAACATTTATGTCCAATAAGAAACAAGTTGTTTGTTTTTTAATCTATTGCTCTGTTAGGACAAATATTCAGTTCAAAAAGAACTTCAATAAATATTTATTGCGAGATTTCTGCTAGGCAGTTTTAATGATGATGATCAAAATGTTTTATTCACTATAATTTCTGAGAGTTTTAATTGTGATAAATATGATAAATAAATAATTTGTGCTGTGGTCTACTCTGTAAATTGCTTTCTTTGGGCCATTTTATACTTTTGATGCTTTGAACACCATTAAAAGCTATTATATTCTTGAAAAAAAAACTTTTTAAATTCTCTACATTGATTTTTTAAAAATATATATTCTTAAGAACATTGGCATATGTGATTAAAAGGTCACTAAATATGTATTAGAAATAGGAAGTTTCCCTTTTGCAATTCCAAATTTTAGTGTTCAGGAGGTAGCTGAATCTTTCTTCCTGTAACTTTACTCTTGTATTCTCCACTTTGGTCTAACTTGTCTTGCCAATGGCCATATCATAATATTTTATCTGTGTGAACATCTCTTTCAGCAAATAAAAAGTGTTCTTTCCATCTATGAGACTTTCTTTTTGTATTTTAGGGGGCAAAAGGGCAAGAAGAGCTTTGATATCAGTAAATAAATTGAATAATATTTGTTCTACCTTGTTTTCTTTTGATTCTATTTTCTATAACTTGGTCTTTCCCTTCCTCTCCTGTAAGAGAAAAATGTATTTTTACCAGTTCTTTATCCCTTTGGAAAGTGTTAGAATAAAAGACTTTTGTCAGGTAAATACCTAGTTCATGGCATAGTGAGCAAGATTTAAATGCTAATAGTAATTTCATGTAGTCTGTTGTTTTACATGAGAGGAGGAAGAGAAAGAAAGAGAGAGAATGTTGTAGAATTTAAATTTAATACCACATCAGTTAGAAATAGACATTTTTGGTCTTCGTAATTAGTTTACTATTTTTATCTACTTGGATGGGACATTTCCAAATCCTGTCAACTCCTGGATCGGCATCTGCTTTAGAATTTAATTTTTGAACCATTTACTCTATCTCCTATAAATTTGCTTTGCATTTATCCTGGTATTAATCATCATATAATCAGCATTCTTTTATTTCAATGGCATAAAAATACGTATTTTTATTATGTGGCAACTAACATGAGTTCCTATAAGTCAATATACCTTTCTTCCTAGTTGTTTATAATGGCAGGCATTTTGTAATATTATCAGGAATTTGGTAAATACTAACCATTTTGTAAGGAAGCCTGGCTCTCAATCCACTGAGCTACCCAGCTGCCCCCCACCCCCAAAGATTTGGATTTTCAAATGAAAAACTAGCTTATTAGGAGCCAACAATGTGATATGATAGCCACAGAAACTAGTGTGATCTTGGACTAAATTAAGTGAATCTTAACTTTCAGGAATATAGAAGTGAGAGTTCCTTTATCCTGGGTACTAGTCAAACTGTATTCAGAGTACTTTGTTCGTTTCTGGGTGCCACAGTTTAAGCTTTGGTAAGCTACAGAACATCCAGAGAAGAGCAACCACGAAGGTGAAGGGCCATACCATATGAAAATTGTTGAAGGAAGTAGGAATGTTTAGATTGGAGAAGGGAATATGCCAGAGGAATCTGAGCAGTCTTTCAAGTTTTTAAAGAGCACATGCAAGCAAGATTAGGTTTGTTCTTTTAAGCTCTAGAAGGCATAACAAGAAGTGATGACTGGAAGTCACAAGGAGACACATTTAGACTTGGGGTAAAGAAAAACTTTTTAATAATTAGAATTGTTGCAAAGGGTCTACCTCTTGAATTGTAGTAGAGTTTTCCTACTCAGATTTCAGGCAGAGGCCAAATGACCACTTGTCTGGTAGGTTGTAGTGGCAAATCTCTTTCTTAGCCAAAGATTCATTCAACTCTTGATATTCTGTAATATGCTGTGTTATAGACTAAAAAAGTTTCCACATATATAGTTATTGCACAGATTTATCTGATTTTTCTTTCTTCTTATAAGAGCTTATAAAAGTTTGTTGAAATAAATTTTATACATGTTTTGAAATCTTTATGATGAGTAGAATTAATTTATACATTTCTGGAAACTTCAGTTAATGATCAGTTTTTGACTAAGAAAATCTTAATTTCTTGAAAAGGGAAGGTTATGGTTTTCAAAGAATGAAATTTTCTAGTGTAAATCAGTCACAAAGTAATCATTTCTATATGTTTTTAATTGCACTGATATTGTAGTTGTTCTACTTTAACCTTAAAAGTTGTGCCTTTTGATTGGATATCATAATTAAAAGAGAATCATATAGTAATATGCCACCTAATGGTAAAAATAGAATTTTAATGTAACTCCAGAAAATTTCTCTATGTAGGATTAAGTGATTAGATTTGATTCTCTTTCATTTCACTTTAATGGAAAGTATATTTTTCTTTTGAAAATATGAAGCTAATAGAAAAAATTGTTGTAGAATAAAAAGGAAGATTTTTGGGGTGGGGGTTGTTGTTTTTCCTCTTGATGATTCATCCTAACTCTAGAGCTAACTATTTCCCTAAGACCTTTTGGGGGAATAAAATATGTTCTTGTCAGACAAATTACTTTCGTTGAAGAATTCTAGTTCACCTTTACATTCCAGAAGTATAAATTCAAAGTATTTGAGAATCTCTATACTTAGTGGATTTTCTTTTGTGTTTATAACCTTAAAGATTTTATGTTTTTCAATATATAATTTTCTCTTTTAAAATTCTCTTTTTAAAAATTTACTGTCCAGTTTTAGTGGTGTACGCCTGTGGTATAATTGTAGGCCCTTCCACTAGAAAAGCTGAGATTGATATAATGTTTACTTTTGGAAGTTCTGAACCTCAGTAGAGCTAAAGCTTATTGAGTGTCTACTCTAAGTCCACTATCAATAGATGAGGCCTGGGAACAGAGGCACCCACCAGGCTGCTTAAGAAGACAAAGTTTACCATGTTAGAAAAAAACAGAAGAAATTAAAACTTCCATGGTGACCAGTATCGGGATCAGCCATTCATAGGCACTGCATTTCCAGTCTGGGCCAGATTGGAAGACCCAAGCTCAAATTTTAAAACAATAATAAGTAAAATTCAACTTAGTTTTTTATACTTAAGCCTTATTTTTGGCATGCCCTGTTATTGCCAGCACTATAATTCACATAGAAAAAGCGCTTTGTAAAATTCAGTGAGGAAATAAAAAAAACAAACATTTCCATTTACTATGACATAGCCATCGGTTTTTTTTTTCTTTTTTTTTTTTTAGGTAGCTTAGTCAGGTACATATTTACTATATTAGCCTAACATCAGAATTTGTTGTCCACTTTTTCCTCACCATGACCCTCTTGCGTAGGGTAGCAACATTACAACCTTCTCTCTTTCTTTCTCTCTTGTAAATCAGACCCAAGGGAGGAGCACTTTCACTTCCTTTATAGGATGGAATGTGGTGTCACAGGGACTCCTTGTGGTGAGTAAACCCTGATTTTTCCTTCTATGCTCTTGGCCAAATTGGCATAAGTTAAAATTAGAATCTATCACACTGCAAAAAATAAATAACTTAGACACAATTAATCATTTTGGGGTGGAAATATGCTTTTCATTCATAAGAATGCAATTTAGTTCCCTTTTAGTATTTTGCCTCACAATAATAGTTTTTTAAAATGTACATGTTTTTTAATATACATCTCTTACCCTAACATTAAAAAAATAATTACAAAAACTAATCTTCAATTATACTTTTTGAGATAGCTTCAATTATATATATATATTTTAACTTGTCAGGTAATGTTAAATATAGTCGCATAATTATAAGCAACATCTGTTTTACAATTATCAACTTGTTCCACCCAAAGAAATTAATTTTTAAAATTCTCTTTCTGTAATAGCTTGAAATAAATTTAAGTTCTAAGAGATACTCAAAATTTTCCTTTTAATGATAAAAATAATCATTTTCAGTTGATACTTTATTATAACCTAGAATTTAGCAAATAATTTCAGTCTTTGGATCCAATAACATTTTCATAAACCTACAGAAACGTATCTCACAAATAAATCTTCTTTATATGTGGGTATACACATAAATCTTTATATATAAATATATACATACATAGACATATGCACATATAAACAAAAATAAAATTAAGTACCCTTCTCTAAAGTATTTAGTATTAATTTAAGTATGGATATTTAAATTTTTAAGCTTTGTTATAGGCAAATTTATAAGATTGAGTATAAAGTACTGATTTGCACTCTTAAATATCTTTAAAATTCCCTCAGTGGTTTCACAGGTAGCCAAAAAATCAGCCTATACCAAGAAAAAACAATTCAATAGAAGAGCCACAGATTTTATTACAACATGAAATTTGTAGTAGTGGTTGACATTTTGACTTCCATGTTTATTTTGTCCTGTGTTTTGATACCTTTTGCCTCCATATTCCAATCAAATATGAGAATTATTATATTCTGTCTCTTCTCTTGCTATTTTCTCTTTCCCCTGCTATCTCTATTCTCTATATTATTTTCCAATCTTAGTTCACATGTATTCTTTCTTTTTTAGTTGTGGGCATTCCATGGCAGGACTGAAGAGGAAGAATAGGAAATCATGTAGAAGGAATAAGTATAAGGCCAGCTTTTGATAGTTTTAAACAAAACTTTCCATTTTTCTCCCTTAGGGTGCACACATAGAAGGTTTCATTGTTTGTCCTTATATCCTCAGCTCCTATTAAAATGCCTGAAATATAGTAATAAATAGAAATTGATTTATTGATTAATGACTATAGAAGCCTTGTAACAAAACAATGGAAAGTGTTTATATAAGCCTTCAGAATTTACATAATTCCTTTAGAATCTCTTTTTACATTATTTTGAGATGAGAAGTGGCATAACTTAGTAGATAGAAAGCTGAACTTGGAGATAGGAAGGTGAATTTCAGGTCCTTCTCTAACATATTCTGTGTGTCCATTGGTTAGTTAACATCTCAGTACCCCCAGACAACTCTCTAAACTAGAAGTTATCAAAAAGTTGCTGATCCTTGTCCTGTACTGATGAAAACAAAGATCTAGACTCCTCTCACACATCTCACTTAGACCTACCTAGTCCTCCCCACCCATCCCCCAAATTTAGACAGTTTATGTTCTGGGTTAAAAATCAGTTTGGCATATTTCTTCTTTGCTTTGTTAATTGATATTTTCCCTCATTTCTATGTATATGCAATGTAATTGTTAGGGTCTTAAGTAACACTTTATTATATGTCATGCAAAACTAAAATTTGGAATGAAAAATTAATTCTTGAAGTGGATTGTTGGAAAAGTATTTCAAAGTTATTAATCTTTTAAAACACTAAAGATGGAATTACTAGTTATACAATTTCAGAGGTCCAGAGAAGAAATTATTATACTTCATAGTATTATCATTAACCAAGTTGTTGAGTATAAAATGTATATGTAACTCTAGGTCTTTTTAAAAATTTTCCAAGGCTGTTCCAGTTTCAGCATACCTACCCACAGAAAATCTTGCAAAAGTCAGCCTTTAAAAACAGTTTTGGTTATAAACCTATATTTTTCCTCTTCACTTATCAAGAGCACTTACATGAAAATAGAACTTTTGTTTCTCAAGGGTCCACCTGCTTCTTCTAACTTGTAAGGGTTAAAATAGGGGTTTGACAATATAAGAGAGCAGCTTTTAATAATTTAAGTTTAAATAAGAATATAGTAGAGTTGTAAATTAATATTATCCCTTTAAGCCAGAGAAAAGAAAAATTATAGCAGCTTTTAACAATTAACAACATAGTTTTATTAAAATAGAGATAGTAAAAATGAATATAGTAAAATGAATATAGTAAAGGAGAGAAATATAGGAAAGAGGTAGAGAAAGAAATTTCCAAATGTCTATACTAGTTATCCTATAACTATCTATAATTGCCTATAATTACTGTCTAAAACTGTCTATATTTATCTATAACTGCCTATAACTACCTCTAATAACAACCACCCCACTAAGTTCCAACCCAATCCAGCCCCATCAAAACCCCAATTAGAACTATCAACAAAGACCAGCCACCTTCCAAAAGTTCAAGGAAAGGGAAAAAATCTAACGGCCCAAACCAAAAGCCCAAAACCCCAAAGGCAAAAAGTCCTCTAAAGGCTAAAGCCAAAAGCCTTCTTAGTAAGCTGAGGCCCACCTTTATATTCCATCAAGTAAATGCCAACCACCAAATAATCACCAACCCACACCACCAGCAAGCAACCCCCAATGACCAACTCACGCCCAGTAGCCAACTTCCCCACAATTGACAGGCCTATCAACTGACACTCGGCCCCTTTCACCACCTTCCCCTACCTCACTTCCTGTCTCTATGGTTTCTCCTTCCTGTCTCCATGGTTTCTACTTCCTGTCACTGTGGGCTGGTCCATCTTTACACATCTCTATGGTAAAAGGACCTCCAGGTCCCCAGTTAAATTAGAAGAAAGAGATTAAGAATTCCCTTTTACAATCCCCCCTGTGATCCTTTGGGAGACTAATCTCTCAATGGATCCTTTAAACATAGCTATCTTATACCTCTAAAAATCTTCTAGTTAAAGGTGCCTACCATATTATACTTTCTAATAGAAAATTATAATAATATGAGGAAAAGAGAGAAAGAAAACAGAAAGAAAGCAAAACCAGTGGTAAATAGGTACATTGACAAAAAGCCAATTAAGGGGCAATCCCCTTTGGCATAAGAAATTTACATTCATTAATGCATTCAACCCTCTTCAGTTCAATCAACACTTCCCACTGTTCATTTTAGATCTTCTGATGCAGTGTAGCAGGGGTCAGCAACCTTTTTGACCGTGAGAGCCATAAACGCCACATTTTTTAAAATGTAATTTTGTGAGAGCCTTACAGTGTTCGCAGTGCACGCTCCTGTTAACAGTGAGCGCTCCTGTAACAGTGCCTGAAAAAAAATTGACTATATGGCTCAAGAGCCATACGTTGCTGACCCCTGCAGTGTAGGCTTCTTAATGGTGTTTTCTTAAAAACACCATTTTTTTGATTCAGGGAGTTAACAAATCCTAAAACTGCTCTCAAAAGATTTCAAATCTTGGATTTTACAAAATACATTTCCCAATTACAAATAATTACAAATTACAATTAAAATAATAAAATCCTAAATCTTAGGATTTATGAAAATTATACTCTATAGAAAATAAGAACCTGGAGATGTCATTTTAAATCTAACAAATATTACATTAACAAGTATACAATCTGACAGATAATACATAACAAAGTATACAATCAATCCCCCTCCCTTAAGACGGGTGTTAACCAACCCTCATAACACTTTGTAACCCTTACCAAATTACTTATTTTAATTTTTCTCTGTATTCTAAACAGAATACATGCCAGTACACATATTTAAAACAAAATACAAATTAGGGCCCTTTAAGGCAGTGAGTTTTGCAGTAGTATTTGCCTGGTGGTTCCCTCTAGAGACAGGGTCAGTTACACCTGTATGGGCAGAGCAATGCACAACAGCCAGGACTTCAGGTAGTTGGAGAGCAGAAAGAACTTCATTAATGATTTTTGTATTTGCGATACTTTTCCTAGCTGAAGTTTAAATAGTTGTTTTCTTATCTTTTGCAATTATACAGGAATATTTTAAAGCTATGAGTTCTGCATCTTAAGCACTTTTATTTGAGGGCAGTGAAGCTGACCACAGAGTGGCAAATTCTGTGACTACAACAGTTCCAATGTAGAGTATGCCATCCCTCATGAAAGAAGCAGTGAATAGACTAGATCTGGGTTGTCTAAAAGAGTGTCCAGGAGATTATCTGGAGGTTTTTCAGCCATGAATACTAAAGATTCACAATTGTGTAATGGTTCTCCTGTAACTGGTATATCTGGAAGCAAGGTGGCAGGGTTAAGTCTTGTGCAGCGTTTTAAGGTGATATTTTCATTGTCTAACAATGTTACTTTGTATCTTGCAAGCCTTTGCTTGGAAAATGCCTGAATTCTATGCCTTAGCAACAATGCTTTCATTTCATATTTCATAACATTATTTTTAGTGGCATCCCAATACTAAATCAGCAGATTTATTTACTAATAAAACTATTGCAGCTACTCCTCTTAAGATATGATGGTGCTCCTGAAGCTACTGGGTCCAGCTGGGCCGAATAATAAGCAACTGGATGTTGAACAGATCTTAAACTTTGAGTTAAAACACCTCAAGCTACTCCTCTCCATTCATGTACATATAAGGTGAATGGCTTTTTGTAATCTGGGATGCCGAGAACAGGGGCAGACAGGATAGCCTGTTTTAACTTAGAAAGAGCTGACAGGTTTTCTGCCTCTTATCTAAGATTTCAGTGACTATATTTCTTGTCAGTGCTATAAGGGGTTTAGTGATTTCTCTGTAAAAGGGAAAAAGGTGTTTGGGGTTGGATATATCAATATTTAAAGATGTGGTCACCAAGAATTGAAATAATCTCAATTCTAAAATGATTTTAGTAATTTATTTACAGAATATAAGAGATAGTAGAAGTAGAGAGATGAGAACAGGATAGAGTAAGAGATCTTGTTTAAAGAACTAGACTATGTACTCAATCCCTGGCTTTACTCCAGCAGGGCTCCAGAGGTCTCAGCCGGAGAGCCTAAAGTTAATTAACAAGGGGTTTAACCATGAGGGCTTCTCCCAATCAAGGGAGCCTCTGGGAGGCTGGTACCTCCAGGGAGGCTAAGGTAGTCAGACTTCTTCACTCACAACATGTAGTTCTAAGGGAAAGATTTAAGAACAGTCTCACCAACTTCATGGTCCCAGCCAGACCTCCTTCAGGTCCAGTTTCAGGCCAAAGAGAGCCAAACTGCACTCTCTTTTAAAGGGGCTTCTTTTGCATCACTTCCTGTGCCTTCCTCTTAGTGTATGTGTCCAATAACAACAGATGTTTTTTAAGGACTGCTCAGGAGGTAGTCAGTAAATTTTGATTCATCACTCTAGCACATGTGGGTCACAGACCTCCCAACTTGTGAATTAAGTGGGGATGTTCTCACCTTTGGTGATTAGCTTAAGAATGGGCTGGGCAGATTTAATTTCATTATCACATCCCCATAGCAAGGAATCCACTGTTTACAAAATCCTGTTGCTCCTAGAATTGCTCTCAATTGTTTCTTAGAGGAGGGAGTGCTTAATTTTTGAATATCTTCGATGCACTTAGGGGAAATGAAACAGGCACCAGGAGTTAAAATAAACCCTATATACTCCATTTTGGGGTGACACCACTGAACTTTTGCCTTTGAGATCTTATGGCCTCTCATATATAGTTCCAAAAGATATTTGCTATCTTCTTGGCATACTGTGGCATTTGGTGAGCCCAAGAGCAAATCATCTATAAAGTGTATCAAATGACTCTCCTTGAACTAAATATTTTCTAAATCCCTTGTTAAAATTTGCAAAAATAAAAGTGGAACTTTCCATGTACCCTTGGGACAAACAACACCACATCCATTGGGAACCTTTCCAGGTGAAGGCAAATATATTTCTAGAATCTTCATGAATGAGTATTGAGAAAAATGCTGAGCACAAATCTACTACCATAAAATATGAAGCTGTGCTAGAAATAAAGAAGATAATTGTGGATGGCTTAGAACCACAGGATGTCTTTTGTTGACATGATTGTTTACAGCCCTTAAATCTTGTACAAATCGATAGACAAGTTTTCCATATTCACCTAATTTTGGCTTTTTAATAGGCAAAATAGGTGTGTTATATTCCGATTTACATAGAATTATTATTTTTGTTCAATTAAAGAATTTATCACCAGAGTAATTGCCTCAATTGCCTCTTTTGATAGGGGATACTGAGGAATGAAAGGAGGTGGGCCACCTTTTGTTTTGATTTGCACAGAAACAACTGATTTGAGTAGGCCTACATGGGATAAAGATGTGACCTAGAGAGATTCAGGTATATCAGCTGGTATTTTGAAGGTGGGAGATTTGTCCACCTCCTAACTGTTTAAAAAAAGTACAGGGAGCAGATTAAAGATTCCTTTGGCAATTCTAGTGTCATAGCACTATCTTAAGAGCATATTATTGTGGCTCTAAGTTTACTTAAAAGGTCTCTCCCTGGGGGCAGCTGGGTAGCTCAGTGGATTGAGAGCCAGGCCTAGAGATGGGAGGTCCTAGGTTCAAATCCGGCCTCAGACACTTCCCAGCTGTGTGACCCTGGGCAAGTCACTTGACCCCCATTGCCTACCCTTACCACTCTTCTACCTATAAGTCAATACACAGAAGTTAAGGGTTTAAAATTAAAAAAAAAAAAAAAAAAAAAAAAAAAAAAAAAGGTCTCTCCCTAATAAATTTATATGGGAATCATGCATTTAATGAAAAAGAATGTTCTAGAGATAGCGGTCCCACAGACCCCATTCAAGGAAACGGCTTTGGGACCTTCAGAGGTGCCCCGGATACACCTACTACATTTACAGAGCCAACAGAACTCGGAATCTGGTTTACTCATCTTCACTGATCTGGAAGCTCCAGTGTCAAAGAGGCAATCATAATAAGTGTCCCCAATTTTTTAAGGTTACATAAGATTCATTACTATGTAGGGGAGAATGGACTGGGAGAACTGGTGTTAAGATATCAGTGTCCAGGAAATCAAAGGTTTCAATCTTTGATTCCAGAGTCCTTTCTCCCCTTTCAGACCATCATAAAGGTCCTTGGCCATTTCTCTGGGTTTCCTCTCGTTGAGGGGCATTTCTGCCCTGAGTATAGCATGGGTCAAGCCCCATTTCGGATATACTGTAAATTATTTGCCTCATTTGGATTAGTATTTCTAAATGCATTTCTATTGTTGTTATTATTTCTGTAATTGTTATTATTTCTAAAGTTGTTATTCCTAGAGTTTCTATTATTTCTAAAAATTTGTTATTGAGTACCTGATTCCAATTTCTACAGTTTAACATTATATGACCCCTTTTTCCACAAACACATTGGTGTTTGATTTGTGTATTCTTGCAAAGGGGGTATAGCCACTGCTCAATTTGTTTTTTCCTCTTTCAATTTCTTCCTTTAAACTTTTAATTTATCTACTTAATGTCTCTATTAAGTCACTGTTATCTTCATCTTTCTTTTCATGGCCATTAAATACATAAATTGCTAATCTCCTTAATTCTTCAAGGTTCATACTAGTCCAGTTTGGACAATTGGTCTTAAAATGATCTTTGACCACTTTACAATAGTTTTTCACAAACTGTCTCCTTATTTATCTGATATCCCTTTCTCTGGCAAGATCCAAGCCTATATATCTATCTCCCAGCTCAATAAGTCTATCCATAAATTGCATTTCCATCAGGTTTTTGTTTATAAGATTTCCAAATTTTGTCCATGTACCTGTCCTATCAGAGCAAGCTCTCTTTGCGGTTAATAATGCTTCTCTAGCCTGGCATAGTCTAGTGTAATCTTGCTCATTATTGGGATTCCATTTTGGGTCTTGTGGAGGCCAATAAACTGCTCTCCTTCTTTGAGCCTGATTGACAAGAGAGACTATTTTATTTTTTTCTCTTTCTGTCAAAAAAGCCTAGAGCAAATTTTCAGTATCAATCTATACCAGATCATATATGTGAAAAATGCTCTCTAGCTTTTTAATAATTATAATTGGATCATCTCCAAAAGAAGGAGTATTTTGCTTGAATCTCTCAATATCTTGGGAGGGGAATTAATGGTGTATGATGCCTTAGCAAAATTACATCTCCACTCTTATTAGAGGTAGGTACTTTTTTTAAGGGGAATAGGCTTGTAATCGAATTATTTTCAGTTTCTGCCTCTTAGCTTTGTGTTTGAGTTGCCATAGAGCAGGTAATGGGTTTAAGTGGGGAAATAGGTCAAGTGGGAGGAGTTTGGGTAATGGATAAAATAATATCATAGAGACATTTCCATTAAAAGCCATACTATAACTTGGCAGTGTAGTGTCATGGATAGAGATGGAAAGATATGGATTAGATAATAACAGAAGCATAGATGTAAAGCTGAAAGCTCATCTAGTCCAATTCTTCTCCCTCATTTTTCAGATAAGAGGAACGAGT
This sequence comes from Gracilinanus agilis, assembly GCF_016433145.1. Lineage (NCBI taxonomy): Eukaryota > Metazoa > Chordata > Mammalia > Didelphimorphia > Didelphidae > Gracilinanus > Gracilinanus agilis. The sequence continues at coordinate 202,998,204 of NC_058135.1, forward strand.
CATAAGAGGGGTTAAAAACCCTACCCTTGATCCATAGTAAATGACAAAGCCAGGACAAAGTTAGTTTCTCCACCTCTAAATGCAGTGCTCAACCGTAAGAGTAACCATTAAGGTCTATGTTGCCTTTTAGAATGGGCTCCAAGTTGAGTACACTAGGGACTTGTCCTTGAGCCTCATCATTTTTAACAGTTTTATCTGTGACTGATTAAAAGCTCAGATGGTGGGGGCAGCTGGGTAGCTCAGCGGATTGAAAGCCAGACCTAGAGATGGGAAATCCTGGGTTCAAATGTAGTCCCAGACACTTCCTAGCTATGTGACCCTGGGCAAGTCATTTAACCGTCATTGCCTAGCCCTTACTACTCTTCTGCCCTAGAACCAATACAGAGTATTGATTCTAAGATGGAAGGTAAGGGTTCATATAAATAAATAATAAAAGTTCAGGTGGCTTGGATTATCAGAGTTGCAAATTAGATATAAAAAACTCAACAGTTTAGAATATTGGACTAAATATAATATGTAATTTAAAATATAAAGTTTAGATTGCATCAAATCCTAGAACTTCATAAGGCCTCCTCAGTAAGAATCTTGATTATTTTAAAAATATCAAGCTAATAGTTCCTATAGGAAAAACCTAATGAATGAAAAATACCTTATGTCCAGAATATGAAATGCAATTGAGTTTTATACTGTGTATATCTCAGACATTGTTCTGTACCCAAAATGTAATAGGAAATGGGAAATGGATCAAATTATCCCTGAGAAACTGCACGGTGCTTTTCATGATCCCAAGCTGCTCCTTCCTTTTAAAAAAAAATACCTTTTTGGGGCAGCTGGGTAGCTCAGTGGAGTGAGAGTCAGGCCTAGAGACAGGAGGTCCTAGGTTCAAACCTGGCCTCAGCCACTTCCCAGCTGTGTGACCCTGGGCAAGTCACTTGACCCCCATTGCCCACCCTTACCAATCTTCCACCTATGAGACAATACACCGAAGTACAAGGGTTTAAAAAAAAAATGCCTTTTTAAAGACAAATGTTCTCTTAGTGAAGTGTCTTCATCTCTAAAGAATGCAGGTTAAGGTTAATTAAATACACTAATGGTTAGTATGGGTTTGACTAAATTATAAGAGTAAAAAAATGTTGTGGTCACCTATTATAGAAATTAACCCTTAAGTCACAAGACAGTTAATATCTCTAATAGCTTTATTATAGTAAGATAAAGATAATAAGAGAGGGAAATATAGAAAGGAGGTAAAGAATTACCTAGCCTAACAACCCAGAGTCTGTTTCTGAATCTCAGCCTCAGAAACAACCCCAGCCTATGCTTCCTGCCAGGTCTCACCTTATAAGCTGTTCCCTTTACCCACTAGCTCTCCTACATCACCCTCCAGGAACCATTCACAATGCCTAAATTAGCCTGGCACCTCCCATGGGGGCAATGCCTGTGGAATCAATTCTCTTGTTGCTGATTGACCCAAATTCAAAACAAATGGAAGGGAAGTCTAAATCTTTGATTGATCAAAATACAAATTCCCTTCTCACAACACTAGAGTGACACTTGATCAATATAAGTAGACTATAATTTGTATCTGTTGGTGACTTATTCATAAGAAGTAGTATAAGTCTGAATTTCCAAACTGGAGACCTACAAAACTCCCAAGTGAAATAGGTGAAAATATAATTGGGAAATGTTTAACAAAATAAATAAAAATACAGTATTACATAGAAAATGTTCATGTAGTTTTTCTAATTTCTATTTGTTTGAGACCACTGGTATAGGTATCATATGGAGAATGTATGATTGGAAAGTCATTGGTTTGTTTAATCACTTGACTTTGTAAGGGATAACAGATACTAATAAAATGTAAAAAAGATTTAAGGAATGTCTCCAACATACTGATAGCTATCTATCTAAGGAATCTTTGGAAGCACATATATAAGAATCACATATGATGAGATGGCATTAAAGGACCATGATCTGTACTTGTGTATTCATATTAATGAATTTATGAACCCATTGAAATAAATGTTAGGTGTTCTTTGGGGGGTTTAAAATATCAACTCATGTTTGTAAATGGGGGTTATGTGGCTAAATATCTCTTGTGAAAAAGATCTTGGTATTTTAACAAGCGAGAACTTCATGTGAATTCATAGTGTTTTCTGGCAGCTAAAAAAGCTGATAGCTTAGGTGAGTGATGACAAACTTTTTAGAACCCTTTAGAGACCATGTGCTGTACCCTGCCTCCCCACACTGTGTGCAGTGCCCTGCCTTCCCCAGAGACTAAGTGCTGCCACCACACACACCCTCCACCTTGGGGGACAGGGGCCAGTTACATAACACATGTTACATGTGCTTGTTGAGTCTGATTCAAATGCAAGACCCCCGCCTCTGCTCAGCTGTGTCACCGAGATGCAACCTAGGTGCCTTTTAGGCTGCTTATATTTGTATAACAACGGTATACCTGTGACTCGAATGCCATGCTGGGAGTAGGGCTGCCTATTGAACTTCCACTCACTTAGTGCTGGGAGTAGAGGGTGGAGAGAATGCAATTAGCCTTTGTAGGGTGGCTGATGGGGAAGGAAGGATCAAAAGTAGAGATCTTTTAGGGGGTGTGGCCAGGCCCGATAAGAGGAAAGGATACCCCCACCCAGACAGGGGAGGCATGGTGGAGAGGGGGAAGGGGAACAGCTCTGCCAGAGTCCCTCTGCCTTTCTAGTAACTAACTCTGCCAGAGATGGCACACATGCCCACAGAGAGGTCTCTGCATGCCATCTTTGGCATACATGTCATTGGCTCTCCATCACAGGTGTGGGCAGCACTGAGTGGTATAGAGGCCATAACTCAAATGTAATTAGAAAATATTTAACAAAATAAATAAAAATGCAATTTAAAGAATGTTCATTTCTGGTTTTCTAAATCAATATGTATAGCCCTTAGGGTTCAATTTCTATTTGAGTTTGATACTACTGAACCAGAACAGGATAGAGACCCTAGTCCAACTTCACTTAAACTATTATATTCAGTATTGGTTGTCCTATAGGTACTTAAATATCAAAAACAGAATTCCTCTTTCCCCCAGAACTCACCCCTCTTCTTTTGAGGGTACCATCGTCTTCCAGGCACCCAGTCTGATCTTGACATCACCCTAATTTCCTTACTCTCCTTCAACCCATACATCCAGTGAGTTGCCAAATATTATTCATTTTATTTCTATAGCCACCTCTTACTTTTCTCCTCTTCTCTCTACCCATATAGAGAGCACCTTAGGTCACACCTCCATGACTTATTGTCTGAACTATTACAATTGCTTTCTAATTCGTCTCCCTATCTCAGTACTCTCCCTTCAGTCCATCTTCTAAACAGCTGTTAAAAGGAGTATCCTAAAGAGCAAGTGTGGCCATGTAACTCCCCTGCAAAATAAATTCTTAATGGCTCCCTATTACCCCAACAATCAAATACAAGCTCTTTTAATATTTAGATTCTTCATAACTTGGTTTCAACTTGCCTTTTCAGCCTTATACTCATTACTACCTTTCACAAACTTTTTGGTCTACCCCAAAATGGTCTTGCTTTTCTTCATGCTCATACTTGCCACTCCCATCTTCAGTCTCAGTGCTTTTGCACAAATTGTCTCCCATGCCCAGAATTCATTCACTCCTTATATCCTCTTAGGATCCCTGATTTTCCATCAATGCTCAGCTCAAATACTACTTCCCACATTGGGCATTTCATGATTCCCCTAGTTTCTAATTCTTTCTCCCCAAATTATCTCACATTTATATTTTATCTTTTGCATGTCTTCTCGCAAAATGTAAACTCTTTAGTTGAGGACTTCCATTTTTATCTTCATATTCAAGTGCCTGGAACATATTAGATGTGCTTATTGATTGACCTAGATTTTGTTGTGTTTTTTTTTTAAAGAATATTGATGACCTAGTATTTCAAAGAAGGTAATGATACAAGTCCTTAAGGTCATTACTATACTAAAGGAATAGCCATGGTTTTAAGGAAGACTGAAGGAATTAAGAAAACTTAACCTGGTGAAGACCAAAGGAGCACATAAGAAATGCCTTCAAATACTGAAAGATCTATTATGTGGGAGATTCAACTTTTTTCTTCCTGGCCCCAGAAGGCAAAATTAGAAGCAATGAATGGAAGTTATAGAGAGATCAATTTAGGCTTGATGTAGAGAGGAACTTACCGGGGAGATGCCGTAGAGTTGGGCTGCCTAAGGAGGTATTGGATTCCCCCTCATTTGAGCTCTTCACAAAGACCTTATGACTACTTGTGGATAGTATTGCAAAGGCATGGCATTCTTATTTAGGTTGGCCTAGATGGTGTCTCTGTGTTTCTGCAAAAATATGTTTTTAGTAATAGCTAAATTTAAAGTGTTATATTACGATAGACTTGAATTATTATTGTGAGATGAAGACTAGTAGTTTATCAAACCCTTGCCATGTGCCAAAGGACAGAAATTAGGCAGGTAGGATGAGAAGAACCTCCTTGTTTTGAACAACTTTGAATACTAGAATATGTCCTCTACCAATTTGGAACAAGAATCTTCTGAAGAAAGTTACTAGTATCAGATGTAAAATAAAATGTTAACATAATATTTGCAAGGTAAATCACAAAAGTTGAGGGAAATTCAAAACTATTATTTGTGGGTTTAAAACCTGTGTTTATCTAGAGAACTCATTTTTTTTTAACCCTTACCTTCCACCTTAGAATCAATACTGTATATTGTTTCTAAGGCAGAAGAGTGGTAAGGGCTAGGCAATGGGGGTTAAGGGACTTGCCCAGAGTCACACAGCTAGGAAGTGACTAAGGCCACATTTGAACCCAGGACCTCCCATCTCTAGGTTTGGCTCTCAATCTACTGAGCTACCCAGCTGCCCCCCAGATATTTTTGTTTTTATGGTATCCTTCCCAATAATCTATGATATTGCACCTGCTAACATGATACCTCTAAGTAGTGTATAGTTAGAATTATCTTGAATCCCTAAAACTACGTTGCCCAAAATCCCTTTCTGTATTACCCACAATTCCTTTTGCCTTTAATATATGACCTATCCTTAAGAGGTCTGTATATAGTTTCGGTTGGCTCTGCCACACCCTCTCTCTTCCACATAAATCAAGTGGTGAACATTCTCTGTGTTCTCTAGCTCTCTAGTTAAATATAATAAATATTAAAAATATACTTTGGAGATATTGAATATTAATTTTAAAATCTAAACTAGAAATATGAAGAAGTAGTGAGGATTTTTTTTGAGGTTTACACAAATGACTACATATCACTAATAAGTTTCATTAAATAATCTAAATCTGGATACATTTTTTTGATTTTTCTTTTGACTGAGTCTCTTCATCTCGCTTAGGCTGGAAGTACAGCCCTTTCATGGGCAAATCATTCAATCCTCCTTGGATAGCCTGGTAGCTTCTCTCTACAGGGCAAGTTTGCCGTGTTGGTGCTGGACTTAATTCTGATACCCAATCACCTTAGACCATATATTAGAACTGTAGCTCAGCACTCTTGAGTTGAAGCAACCTACCAACATAACAAATGTGCCACCACACCCAGCCAGTTTACACTATTTTTTATGCCAAAAAATCAAACTCTCTTGATGATCTGTTTTTTGTACTTTCTGAATTACTGATACATCTCAAAACATGCATTACCAAGGATATATGGCAATGGAATATCAGTCTTTGGCCATTTTTTCCTTCCATACTTCTGCAATAGCATAAATATGGTCAAAATGAAAAAAATGTATATACGAATCAGATTGAGGAAAACAATGTTTCTAGTTTGAAAAGCAATGTCATTTGGTTTAAAATTTTAAATGTATTTTTGATGATTTCAAATTAGCAATCTAACTTGTCATTTCAGATATATAAATGTAATTTTAGAAAATGACCACAAGGTGTCTACCATTTGTCACAAGGCTGCAATTTATTTTCTGTTCTTTAACATTTCATATTTTCCTATGTCAGGTATATCACAAGTATAACAACCATTTTCAATTTGTCTTGTTTAAAAAGAAGAGATTTTGTATTTAAAAGTATTTCTATGTTAACTTTTTTCCTATGGACTTCAAGAATAATACTTCTATTTGTGATAATTATAAGAATGATAGAAATTTGTTAAAAATTTTAAATGTAGGTTATTTTATTTATAATTGGAACACTAATTTTTCATTGGAAAAATCTCAATACAACACTTTCACATCAGGCATCTCTGACATTATCTCATTAATTTAGTATAGATGCATGTAAATATGATATAATTTAAAAATCATTAGACTCAAAGTCAGGAGATTTGGTTGCTAGTCCCTTATTTGTTATTAATTATTTGTGTAATATTCAGTCATCTGACTTTTCATTTTTCTTAATGATTAAATGAGGATATTAGATTAGGTTATATTTAAGGTCATTTTTGCCTCTAAAATTATATAAATTTACAATGATATGATAAACAACTGAAAACTTCTGGTGCCTTTATGAAATATGTTTAAAGATAAAAGAATATCAGCTGGATTCATTTAAGTCAAATATTCATTTTCTTCATGTTTTTATTTTTTATAATTAAATTCCTTTTCATTCACTTGACAATTTCAGCTTTTTCAGAATTTCCAGCCCTAAAACCTATAGATGAAAATTTCCTATCAGTTTGCCAGACTTTTCTGTCATGCTACTACTCTTCTTTCCCTGAATCTAATTTAAGAATACTTTAATTCATGAAAGGTATAGAACCCTATAGTATTTCTGAATATTTCAGCTTACATCATGGTTCACAGTATTTTTTAAAATTTAATCCAAAAAATTGGTCCATAGACCATACATTTGCAGTTGATTTTTTGGGGGAAATTTTATTTAATTAATTAATTTGATTAATTAAATTAATTATTTTCCATGGTCACAGGATTCATGTTCTTTCCCTCCCCTCCTGTCACCCCCTTCCATAGCCGACACACAATTCCACTGGGTTTTACATGTGTCATTGATCAAGACCTATTTCCATATTATTAATATTTGCACTAGGGTGATCATTTAGAGTCTACATCCCCAATCCTATCCCCATCAACCCATGTGATCAAGCAGTTATTTTACTTCTGTGTTTCTACTCCCACAGTCCCTCAGAGTTGTCCTGGATCATTGCATTTCTGCTAGTAGAGAAATCCATTACATTTGATTATACCACAATCTATCTGTCTCTGTGTATAATGTTCTCCTTGTTCTGCTCCTTTCACTCCACCTCAGTTCCTGGAGGTCATTCCAGTTCACATGGAATTCCTCCAATTCATTATTCCTTTGAGCACAATAGTATTCCATCACCAGCAGATACCACAATTTGTTCAACCATTCCCCAATTGAAGAGCATACCCTCGTTTTCCAATTTTTTACCACCACAAAGAATGCAGCTATAAATATTTTTATGCAAGTCTTTTTCTTTATGATCTCTTTGGGGTATAAACCAGCAGTGGTATGGCTGAATCAAAGGCAGTCATTAAAGCCCTTTGGGCATAGTTCCAAATTGCAATTCACAATTCCACCAGCAATGTGTTAGTGTCCCAATTTTGCCACATCCCCTCCAACATTTATTACTTTCCTTTGCTGTCATGTTAGCCAATCTGCTAGGTGTGAGGTGGTTGTTTTGATTTGCATTTCCCTAATTATTAGAGATTTAGAACACTTTTTCATATGCTTATTGATAGTTTTGATTTCTTTATCTGAAAATTGCCTATTCATGTCCCTTGCCCATTTATCAATTGGGGAATGGCTTGATTTTTTTGTACAATTGATTTAGCTCCTTATAAATTTGGGTAATTGACCTTCGTCAGAGGCTTTTGTTATAAAGATTTTTTTTTCCCAGTTTGTTGCTTCCCTTCTAATTTTGGTTACATTGGTTTTGTTTGTACAAAAACTTTTTTAATTTAATGTAATCAAAATTATTTGTTTTACATTTTGTATTTTTTTCTAACTCTTGTTTGGTCTTAAAATCTTTCCTTTCCTAATGATCCATAGACTTATAATACAAGAATTTGAGCCTTTGTGGCTATTTTCAACCAACTTCCTGGATTTAAACAGAATTGATTCAAATATCTCAGACATACAACAATCATGGCCAGTTTTTAAAAAGATTCAAGAGAATTCTACAACTTCCTGTTTTTTATTTATTCCAAACTAATAATTCAGCAGACATTTGCTAAGTACTTGCTACTTATAAGGTACCATACTAGGTATAGGGTTGAAGACACTGAAAATATAAAGATAATTGGCACTTTTAATTTGTGGAATCAAGGAAAGCTTCTTGGTGGAAGTAGTTTGGAAGTTGGGTCTTGAAAAATGGAACAAATAAGAAATGAAAAACATTCATCATCTCCTTTGCGTAGCAAAGCTGAAATCAGATGTGGTCTCTGTATTCAAAGAGCTGTAGGTGCATAACTTTCCAAAACAAAATTAAATTCAATCCAACAGATGTGTAGAAACATGTATTATAAAAATTTCTGTGTGTATGAAGTATCTATTCTACATAATAAATAACTTATATAGCACTTTATGGTTTTCAAAGTACAATTTTGTGTCTTCTCTGATTATCATCACACTCCTGTGATATGTCATTATCCTAATTGTATAGGTATGGAAACTGATATTCAAGAGTTTTTAAATTTATAAAAATTGAGGCTGCTCATTGTTTTTTAATCACTTCCATTTCCTTACTCCCTTTTTATAATAGACCTTTCAATTATATAATCAAGTAAAATAAATCACTACATTGATTATGCTTGAAAATATGTTTCAATCACTCCTCTTTGCTGATGGCTAGGTCAGTTTCCTCATTGATCAGAGTCCTTAAATTTTTAAATATTTCATTTCTTTACATTCTTGTGATTATCATGTAAATTGTTCTAGTTCTACTTTACTTTATTAGTTCAAATGAATAGTTCATATTTTTCCATATTCCCCATATTAATCATTTTTGGCTCAATGGCATTCATCACATTCATGGGCCACAATTTGTATACCTATTTCATAAATGATAGGCACGCACTTTTCCTTTAGTTTTTGCTATTATAAAAAAGTGCTGCAATAAATATTTATGTATATAAAGTACTTTGTCTTCCATCTTGAATCTCAATGCAATATCTGCTTAATAGTGATATTGTTGAGACCCCCACAATAGGTGAAAATTCATGAAGTAGTGGTAACTTATTTATTTTATTATTTATTTATATTTTAAGACTTTATAAACTCTTGCCATTCAGCTATAAACTTTTTCCACACTTATTTACCTATAGTCACTGAGTCAGTTCACTCCCAGGATACAGAACACAGCACTATTCTTGGTCACCTTTCATCCCATCAGCCAGTAGTGTGCTGTATAAAATTTCATATTGGCAAACTTGCGCAAGCAGTAGTGGTATACACATTTCCATTGTGTACAGTACAATATTCATCTGCAAAATCCCACAGTATAGTGAAAACTCCATGATACAGAATTAGATTTTTTTTAAAACCCATGTAAAGATGATTTTGGGAGTCCCAAAGATGTTATTTGGATGGACAGGCTTTTGAGTATAATAAGCCTCTCCTGGATAGAGGATATCCAGAGGTTATCTCTGTGGCTTGTGTAGCGAACAGAGATGGACAGAGTTAGTGTCTAGTTAGGGGTCTCTTTGGAGTTGGGTATTAACTGTTTTCCAGGACTTAACTTATTTGCCTGGACCCCAAGAAACCTTTACTGAACCCAACCCTGTCAGGGAAGACTGAATGACTGGCAGCCTTGGATTTGAGTAGCCAAAGCTTGCTAGACAGTCTCCCCCAATTCCTTCTTCTTCCCTCTATTGCCACTATGTCCCCAAAGGAGCTTTATATGACTGCTCTTTTGATAACAAAACTAATTTATTATGTTGAACTATCAAAGGTTGGGTGAGTTGAGTGGAATTAGGTAGCCCTGCCCTGTCAAACAGCAGTTGAGGTCCTTGGTACCTGGCAAAAGCCTTCTGGCCTTGGCCAGATATTTTCACCTCCTCTCTTCTATTTGCTAGCTAAGCTAAACTATAGACAGAAGGTTTATGAGGGTCTCACTTAAATTGGCACAGGATAGGACAGTGAGTCTTCGGGGTTGACCCAGCAAACTGGTTGGGTTCACAGACCCCTCCTAGCCACTGGCAGATATCTAAATTCTTCATCACTGATATAGTTAAGAAGCAGGAAACCAAACAAGTCTTCAGGGAAACAGAAATCCAGGGAAGCCCTCAGGTAGACTTGGTAGACTCCAGAGGTTGGGTAAAAGTCCCTTGTCTCCTTCAGAGTATAGAGACGAAGCCCTTCTCCAAGGTTCTTTTCTCCCACAAGCCCCTACTTCTCCTTCCTACTGTCGCTCCTGTCACACAAGGTTGCTTTTCCAAAGTTCCAGACCACCTCTGTGCCAACTGCTCCTCACACCCACAATACAGTGAAGCCACAATGAGTGAACTGTGGTATAGCAAGGGATGACTATATTTACAATTTAATAACCAAGCGCCTTTTTTATGGTCACATGACTAATAAATTTCAGAAGTAGGATTTGAAAGCAAATCTATAACATTCTTCTGCAGAAGGTTGGTCGCTGATTGATAACTTGTTTTTTTATTCAAGTAATTCACAAAGATGGTAGATTGAAGTATAGAGTAGTTAGAGCTGCTTGGTGCTCTATTATCCTACACAGCCTTTCTGCTCTAGTTAGTATGAGATACTGTTACTGGGCCCTGAGGATGCTAAAATACATGAAAGGTCTCTGATTTTGTCAACACAGTAGAATTCCACCTCCAAGGAGGATCACAACTTCTTTATCAGCCACAGAGAGCTTAAGTAACTCTTTCTAAGAAGGATGTAATCTAAAGGTTACACAGCCATTAAGGTGGATTTGATCCCTAGTATGGAAAAATTCTCCTAGCAAAAAGTCAAATAAGAGAAACACAAGCCAAAAACAAATAGGTTTATTGGGACAGGGCCAGTCTCACAACAGAGATCCCAAGCACTGTGAGAGAGGCCTTCCTTTATACCCCAAGAATATCACAACTTATATACCAGTACAGAAATAATCCAAGATAGTAGTTATACTCATCTAAAAATAGAGGCATGCACAATCATTGTTCATTGGTTGAGGCAACTAGGAAATGCCTCGTTGGTGAAAGAAGTCACTTGATAGGCAAAGGGGGAGTGGGGAAACTGAACCCTACTTTCTAAGCCTGATGATGTATACCAAAGTGATCAGGGCAAGGAGGCGGTGCCAGGCCCTCAAGCAGGGCAAAAGCTAGGATGTATACAAAAGTGAAGGGGGGGGGGGTGTCACCAGGCTTCTAACCAAGGCAAAAGCCTCTATGCCAACGAAGACTCAGTCACAAGTTCAAGACCATAATTGCTGAGGTTGCATGATATAGCAAGTTAAGGGCTAAGGCTGAACTAAGGCCTATTCTAACAATGATTTGCTTCATTAAAGCAGTTATTTTACTTTAAACTTTTATTAAAATAATCATGAAAGGCCTACTAAGATCATCACTTATGCTAACATTATTTAACTATCTTAGATTTACAAATATGTTTATCTTTTAATTATCTGAAGACTACAGTTAACATTAAAAATCTAACTCTTGATTCCAAAATGGCCACCATTCTGTATTCCATATGTGTTCTAACTGGGTGCCAAGGATATAAAGGGAAAATGATAAACTTGTGATTTCATTGGTATTGAGAATTCCCTCTACTAATTCCTGTTCTGCAACCTAGAGTCTTTAAGAGTTGCCTAGAATACTGAAAGATTAAGTAACTTATCCAAGATCCCACAGCCAGTATGTGTCAGAATTAGGACTTGAACCCAGATCTTTTGACCTTTGAGTTGTCTGCCTACTAAACTGCACTGCTTCTCAGGTGCTGAGACTATTAAGGTAAAGAAGGAAATCCTTTCTACATCAGTCCCTGATGCCAAGGAACTTGCATCCCCAAGGTGAAGAGATGTGATCTGAAAATATAGCATATACACAGATAAGCAGGAAATCATTTTGGGAGGGGAAGAACCTTAACAATTGAGGTAATTCATACCAAGACTTAAGAACTAACCAGGAATATGGGGTGGCAGTAGTACTACAGTCCAGAAGATAGTCCAGCCACAAGTGGGCAACTCATCACCAGTCAGTCTGTAGTAAAGAATTATTTGGGACAAGACACAAGGATAGCAACCACAGAGCTTCTCTCCAATCTCTATGTCTGTATGATGGAGCAAGCAACCATTTACCTTGTGTTAATTACACTCTGAGTAACACAAATATCTATAATACACAATATCACATGTTTTTTGAGGTCATTATTGCCACGATAATGAAGGGGCAGTGATTACAGAAGAAATATATTTTATATGGTATAACTAGAACTTGCTTTACCTCCCATGAAATCTGCTTTGGCTGCCTCAGAATGAAATGTAAATTTTGGTTTTCATAATCAAATGATAGACATAGTAAATCTGGGAATCTATTGATATAAATCCATTTTTCCATGACATGATCAGTGATAGCAATAGATACTTATGTGAATTTGTCAAAACACCGTCTAATAGTAATAATTGTTTTAGTGCTTACTGTATTTATGCTAAAGAAGCAACATAGTGTGATGTGAAGAGTCAGGAGACCTAGTCTTCATTTATTCTCCATGTGACCCTGGAGAAATTCCTTAAACTCTGTGAATATAACTTTCCTGATATGTCAAGTGGAGTTAAACTCTACTTCTAGGACTTTTGTGAAGAAATGGGTTTGTAAAAGTTTAAGTGCAATCAAAATGTGAATTTTTCAAAAATAGAAAGTATTCCCTGTGCCCCACCTTAAGACCAACTGAGGTTTTGGTTTTGGTTTTGGTTTTGAAACCACATAAAATAGAACTGATATTTTCATTACACTTATATGTTTCAGGGACGGACGTTTGCTTCAGCCTGCTCAGATATGTGATATTTTGAAAGGTGTCATCTTGGTAATTTGCTTCTTCATGATGCACTACGTTGATTACTCTATGATGTATCATCTGATAAGAGGACAATCTGTCATTAAACTTTATATCATCTACAACATGCTTGAGGTAAGGATATAAAATCTTCTTGCCAAGACAATGTTGAGTTCTTCTGTTTGGATCAGTTATCATATCTTGCACATGGATAATTTTATTTTAAGTTTAATGTGCGTAATATAAAAGGATGTATAATAAGCACCATAGGGAGAATTGGAAGATTTTTTCTTTTTAGTTCTCAGATCAACTAGTAATAAACTTTCAACTTCAATTTCCATAATATATGAAACTGTCATATTTGAATGTAAGTGCTTCTTGATAATGTCACTGTGTTATTAATGGAAAAAACATTCATTTTTTAAAATATATGTTGGAAACATAAATGCAATCCTTGCTAGAACTTCATAATTTAAAAATTATGACTAAAGAAAACATTAAATAGAGGTAATGAATGCTTCTGCTTTCACTGTAATGAATTTTTAGATTTTTAAAAAAGTTTTCATAACCTTTACCTAGCATGATTAAATGTATTTGCTATAATCTCTCCAAACAACATGATCTAGTACACTGGCCTCCTATCTAGTACTTGAAAAAAAAAAAAACACTGCATTTCCTTTCTCCATGCTTTTGCATTTGTCATTTCCCAAGACTGTAATGTTCTATAGTTATCTTTTTTAGTTTCCTTCATTCTCATAATCTACACTCTGCAGGTAGCCTTTCCTGATCTCTCCTCTCCTATCGCCTACCCCACCCCACCCCCATCCCATTTTGTAATGCTTTCCTCTTTCAGATTCCTTTCACTTACTCTAGATAGATCTTATATATACTTAGTCATTTATATGATATCTCTTTTATTAGAATCTATGTTCTTGGAAGGTGGGGGCTATTTTTTATCTTTGTATCCCTGACCCTTAGGACAGTTCCTGGCACATCAAAAGGGCTTAATAAATACTTATCATCTCAATATTTCTTCCAGTAGAATGGAAGTTCCTTGAAGACAGAAGCTGTTTTACGTTTTGTCCTTTTATCCCCAGTGCCCAGCACAGTATCTAACTCATAGCTAGGGGATAATGAATTTTTTTTTAATTGAAGAAGAGATTTGTTTTAAAGTTCATGGGCCCCTGAGTAAGAACTCCTCCTTTATTTTTATTTATTATTTTTTTAATTAAGAACTCTTCCTTTAGATGCTCGGGTGGGCCCAATAACTATGATAAAGAATAACTAAGTAGGATGGGGGTATGTTATCAGGTTAAAGTTCAAATCAACTACTGAGAATGGCTCCAGTGTTTCAGAGGGTAGAAAAGCAATAATTATTCATTTGAACAGTTCATCCAAGTCATATTCTGATGTGAAGGAATGGTTGTCTTGAAGGCTAGAAAGTTGCTCAACTTAGTGTTTATAGCTGTATTGCCCCTTTTGCAATACAAAAGGAATCTTGCTATAGTTTAGTCTTAATTGATTTATTTCATATCAGGAATATCAAGAAGAATACCCCATCTATCTAAAATGAGGACAATTTTTTCTCTTTTCACAATATCATTCATGCTTATTCATGCCCTTTTAACAACTCTTATCTTTTTTTTATAGTCAGTTTGGATGTAAATTTCTTTGTCCTGCATCTTTGTCTCTTTGGTAAAAAAAACAAAGCGAGAGTTCAGGTCCCAGTACTCTGCCCACCTTTTTAAATGATTTTAAAAATCAGTTTAGTGATTTAGTGTTCTAGCCCAACTTAGCTGAAATTTTTCATTGCTAAATAGTTTATTGTGCCATTTATTATAAACAATCACAGTAAGTCTAATTCAGAAAGGCTGTAGAGTAGAAGTAGTAAAGTGTTGGATTTGGCTTCAGGAAACACAGGCAAGTAAGTCACTTAACTTTACCCATCTCTAATGGCCATGGTAATACTTCTACTACTTTTTTTAGAGAGTTGTTATTCAAGCAGCACTATGCAAACCTTCAAGTCTTAAATCAACACGAGGCAATTGTAATATACCTCAAAACATCAAGGGAGAGATCTGAAAATATAAAAATTATTTGTATGAACCTATGACTTTAGATATTGGTTGGTGAAAGTGCAAATTGCCACTGCATTAGCTTAGCAAAAGCTTCTTCTGTTCTTGGAATGTCCTCCATCTTCACTTGTATCTCTCAATATCCTTAGCTTCCTTCAAAGTTGAGCTCAGGTAGTACCTTCTATAGGAAGGAAACCTTCCTTTATTTTCTTATTTTAATGTTGAATCCTTTTTCAAGTTAATTTCCTTTTATATATTTATGTGTTGTACTTCCAAGTAAAATATATGTTTCTTAATAGCAGGGATTGTTTTTGTATTTTTTTTTGTTTGAGTTGTCTTTATGTCTCTAGTGTCCAACACAATGCATTGCATATAATTGCTTGATAAATACATTTAGAATTGAATTAAATTGGTCATTTGCCTTCATCTGAATCTGAAGGATTTGTATTTAAACTGCCTCATACATATAACTTAAACCTAGAACACATTTTAGTTTTTCCCCTGTACCTGGATATAGTCTAACTAATTCATGGATAGTGGTAATGAGATGAAACCCAAGATAAGAAAATTGTTTCTGAAGTTTGACTTTGGCCATTTTTGCAGTATATTTTCACAATATGTTGATATATCAGTATTAATGATAACTCCTAAGTAAAGTGCCTTTTTTTTTTAATGTTGCTCTTTAGGTTGCTGATCGCCTATTTTCATCATTTGGTCAAGATATTTTAGATGCTCTTTATTGGACAGCAACGGAACCTAAAGAAAGAAAAAGAGCCCATATTGGTTTGATTCCTCATTTTTTCATGGCTGTGCTTTATGTCTGTATCCTTTTAAAATTTCTAGAAGCACCAACTGTTTGACAAATTCATTCATTTGGAATATACTGTTATAAACAATTAAAAACAGTAACTTGTAGTTTTATTTATATGCAATTAAAGATTATGAGTTCCTTGTCAGGAACTAGATGTTTTAGAATTTTAAGAGAATAAGTTTTAATCAATATAAAGATCAGTATATTCACAAATTGAAATGCTTTTTAAGAAGAATCCATTGGAATATATAATATATATACCAATTATATAAAACATTATATAATATATAATATATGGAATATATAATAAAATAAGAGATTTCATTATGAAAAATGCAGTTAACATAATCAAACTCCAAGAGAGAATACATTCTTATACGTTTTTGCAGTTGTGGTGAAATAACTGAACTAAATAATAAACTTTAGCATGAGAAACAATATATTGATGAGATTGAAGTAATATTCAGTTTTTTCAGAGGGAAGAAGTTGCTGTTTTCATTTTTTTTCCCCAAAGGAGGATATAAAAGATTATGAAAAGAAAATAATGCCATTCCTAAGCAAGTTACTTTCCTCTCTTTTTTTCACTGTTTATCTCTTCAGATTTTCAGCAGAATGAGGATGATTGGTTAAAATGCCTTAGATACATCTTACATTTGAAGTTTGAGGGATATAGCAAGACATTTTTNTGTGTGTGTGTGTGTGTGTGTGTGTGTGTGTGTGTGTGTGTGTGTGTACATACACACCTTTAATTTAATTAGTATGGGGAAATAGCATGAAAAACTCTTCCCTGATTGAGATCTACAACTTGTCTACAAACTAGAATTAAAAGACAAGAATTACTTGGGGAACTAAGAAGTCAAGTGACTATATGGTCACATTGTTTCAGAATCTTCCTGACCCAATGACTAATCATTACTTTGTGTTTGATGCCACATTCTATTTTATATTGGGTTTATGATGAGGTTTTTCCTTTCTTTTCCTGAACTGTTCTAGTTTTTGGTGAAACTTTGTATTGGTAAAAGTCAATTCAGGACCTACATTAAAAGTATACATGTAATGCTTTAATATCCAATTCCATATTAGCAATTAGAGTCATCAGTGTGATTAGGGATGTTATAGATAAGATATAGAAAATAACACAATTTTTACCTCTGATTTCTAGAAGTAAAGAGCTAAAGTAGATCTTTAAAAGTGAAATTTTGTTTTTTTCACTCAGTGAACTCATAGTTTTAGAGACAGAAAAGTTAAATACTAAATACTTAACTGATGATGGAAAAAATCATCTAAAGCCAATTGCTATGCCAGAATTGGCACTCAGTTGTGACTAGGGACCATATCAGTTTAGACGAAGCAAATATTCTAGAAAGTAAATATTTGTGCAGTCTTTGACATTTGTACTTCTAAAACAGAACATGGGGAAGGACGCCAACTGATTTTGTAGACTTTTTTTTTTTTACCAATTATTCTGCCTTCACAAAAGACTAGAGAAAATTAAATATTAGTTGAGAGAAACATAGAATGATAGCTGGGTTAACTTTTTCTCATTAATTCCTTTTAATAAGAAAAAATATGAATCAGGAGCATTAATACATGATTTAATATTGGACTTCCAAGCTTCCATTTGTAAGTAATTAGAATTTTAATTCAAGCATAGTTAAATGAAGTATCATACTTTTTAAAATCCAAGTTCTACAAGTGTTGTCCTTCTACAATTACTGTTTATCAACCATCCAGTAGGAAAATTATGAAGAAAAAATTAAATCTGGTTAGGAGTTAAAAATTGATCCTCTTTTTTCCTCACTGAATGTCTTGAAAATATTTTAAATTGTGCTCTTATTAAAGTAATATGGAAATGCACTTTAAAAATATTTTTCCTTAACATCAATTTTGACAGTTTTGCATGCAATTCTTATTATGGTTCAAGCAACAACTCTCAATGTAGCTTTTAATTCACACAACAAATCACTGCTTACTATCATGATGTCTAATAATGTAAGTGAAGGAGAATTTCCTACATCTCCATTCAAGCAATATTAATATATACATATGTATTAAGCTAAAATTCTAAATTTTATTGCTATAATTTTAAATGAAGTTAAATTAGGTTTAATAAGAGCTTTATTATTTTTAAAATTCTGTGTTAAAATAATGACTTAAGTATATGTATATTTAAAATTTCAGTTAAAATTTTTGGTCTAATTGTAAATACATCATTTTGTTTGAAATTACAGTTTGTTGAAATTAAAGGAAGTGTTTTCAAGAAGTTTGAGAAGAACAATCTCTTTCAAATGTCCAATAGTGGTATGTATTCCTAAAAAACTATCTTAAATTCTGTTAGTATTTTCATGTTTATTTTTAAAATGAATACTGAAAGTTTAATCCAACATATTAGTAGCCAGTGTTTGTTCATTCAGGTATAGCTTGAGATATAGGAGCTGTAAGGTCTTTTCCAGCTCTGGGAATCTTTGAATTTTCTGTGCACTAATAGCCTTTGTCCTTTGACCTTAGTCTTTTCCAACATTTATCCAAGCCTTCTAGTGAGCCATATTTCAGAACTGTAAGGGACCTCAAAAGCCATCTAGTATAGGATATACCTGAATACTAATTTTCCTTAAAAAATCCCCAAACAGTAGCCATCCAGCCCCTTCCAGAAGATCTCCAGTGATGAGTAACCTACTACTTCCCATGGCAACCTATTCTACTTTTGATTAACTCCACAAATTTTAAGAGATTTTTTTTCATTACATCAAAGGAAATCTGCCTTTCTGCCATTTCCACACATTATGTCTACCATTGTGCTATGTTGCCAAACAGAACTGTAATCCTTCTTACACAAGATAACTTGCTTAAGGACACACATGCACCCACACATATTTCATTTTTCATACGATGAACATTCCCAGTTTCTTCATCTAATTTCAAGATAGTAATTCCCTCACAATCCTTGGTTGCCTTCCTCTAAATGTCTAAGTCCTGACTTTGCAGTCTGGGACCTGTGCGACACTAAGCAGGTAACTGCGTCTCTCTGCCTGTCAGTTTCTTTCTCAGTAAAATGGAGGTGTGACTAGCTTTCCAGACTCCCTTTCAGCCCTATGTACAGTGATTCCAGAGGCTTCCCTCTGGTAAGCAGTAAGGAGTTATTTGTACTCGCATTCATGCCTGCCTTTTACTATCTTACTTGCAGTGTCATTTTTTAGTTTTTTTCTTTTTTTACTCACTTTGTCTTGGCTGAATGAGAAGGAACAATATAGTGAATGTCTATTGATCCATAATTGTGTGGTTAATTTTGCCCATTGAGCCATGAGGCAAAAATGCATCATTAAACTCTGCAATATTCCAGATAAATGTAGAAATGCATTATGTGCAAGACTGACCATACAAGATAATTTATTTTCATGTTTTAGCAATTAAATATGATGTTTTTCAAGTATATAGAATTAATCAAAATTAGACACATTAGACATAGTCAGAGAACCTCAATATGTGGAAATTTTTGTACTTAGAAATACCTGCAAGATTGTATTGTCTCATATATAAAATAATTTACATTGCCTTATCACCCAAGAGATATAGGAGAATTACTGTATTATGTGGGAGATTAGTCTAGTTGCCCCCTGAGGTTCCTTTTAATGTTAATATTCTATAATTGTGTACATGACCCAAAGGCACATCTGGTACAAAGTGGAATTTTGTTAGAGTGACTATTTAGAGTTGTCTCTTCACTTCCAAAAAATCTACTAAAAGTCAATATTGACTCCATTCTAGCTTTCCCTTTCATATAATACTTATACTACTTTTCATGGGAAAATATTTTACTCAAAATTAATAATATTATGAATTAACTGTATTTTCTCATCTTTAAACAGCAAAAAAATTCTAAACTGTAGCCATCCTTTACAAAAACATTTGAGTATATTGTCAAGAAGCGAAGCATTAACATTTAAGCAAGGCCCCATCTGTTTTTTTTTTTTATTTTGTTTTGTTCTAATAACCCTTACCTTCTACTTAGAATCAATATTAAGTATCAATAACAAGGCAGAAGAATAGGAAAGGCTAAGCAGTTGGGAATAAGTGATTTGCCCAGAGTGACACAGCTAGATTATGCCTGAATCCAGATTTGAACCCAGAACCTCCTGACTGACTCTAGGCCTGGTGCTCTATCCACTGAACTACCTTGCTTCCCCGTCTTATCTGATTTAGAAATTTCCATCCAGCTCCATATCCTATGACCTATGAAAAAATTAAAAGAATGAAAATTTCCTTCTCAGAAGCTGAATTGAAAGGAACCTAACAGGTCATCAAGCCCAAGAATCCCTCTAGAACAGTGATGGAAAACTTTTTAGAGATCATGTGATGTGCCCCTCCCCCTTTGCCCCGCACAGGGGAGGGAGGAAGCGCTCCCATTGGGCTGCTGGGTAGGTGAAGTGAGAAATGTCCTCATTGAGTGTAGAGAGGGGGAGGGAATTGGTCCAAGTGCTCTGCTTCCCTCCAGCTGTGCTGCCTTCCAGCCACCTGCCTTAGCCCCTGTGTACTCCCATTGGGCTGCTAGGCAGAGGCAGGGAGGCGCAGTGGAGAGAGGGAGGGGAATAGCTCCACCCAAGTCTCTCTGCCTTTCTGGTGATGAACTCAGGAGATAGGGGATGAGGAGGGCAGCCGCGTGCCCACAGAGAGCTCTCTGCATGCCATCTTTGGCACCTGTGCCACACTGATGGTCCACCATCACTGCTCTGAAACATACCTAGCAAGTGGTTCTCTAGGCTTTGCATAAAAGGCCTCTAAATGAGGTAAAACTCACCAGTCTTCTGAGAAGCCATTTCCACTTCTGAATAATTCTGATTATTAGGAAGTCTTGTGGCTGTTTTAAGTGGGAACTTCTTTTTTATAGTAGGGGTCTACAAATAGGGATGGTGGGGGGCTAGATAGGCTAATGCTTATGTGTGTCACGTGAAAGAAAGGGGCATAAAGGATTCTGTGTGGCCTCTGAGAAGTTAGAGATGGGTTATAGGTAAAAGTCACTGCTTCCGGAGGCAGCTGGGTAGCTCAGTGGACTGAGAGCCAGGCCTAGAGGCAGGAGGTCCTGGGTTCAAATCCGGCCTCAGATACTTCCCAGCTGTGTGACCCTGGGCAAGTCACTTGACCCCCATTGCCTACCCTTACCAGTCTTCCACCTATAAGTCAATACACAGAAGTTAAGGGTTTAAAAAATTAAAAAAAAAAAGTCACTGCTTCCGTAACTAAACCAAATCACATGGGTTCGTAAAAATTAGGAACTTCTAATTATCATCTCACTACCTAGTAGTCCTATATCCACTAATATGCTAAAAGTTACAGAGATTTATGAATCTAAAGATAAAGGTAGGCATCCTCTAGTCATTCCCTTTCCATGAGTTTAGTTTTGGACATATAGTTTATTTTTATTTTTTTATTTTTTAAAAAACCCTTACCTTCCATCTTAGAATCAATACTGTATATTGGTTCTAAGGCAGAAGAATGGTAAGTATTATGTGCAGAAATGAGTAGCCATATTTCTGAGGGTGCAGGCTTGGAGCCTAGCATCAACCATTCTTAATAGCAGTCAGATTCACATTACAGCTTTGTTGAGCAGGCCATTCCAAGCCAGTTATCCATTTCCAGTCTGAGGTTTCAGGAAGTTTCAATCAGCTTCCTGGAAACATTTTAACTGTCTTGGCTGGATTGGTTCCAAACTCTGGGCCTATTAGCAGAGAATCTTAGACTTAAAGGGGACTTGACCCAGCTGCTATGGAAGATTATCTACTCTCATACAGCCTTGGTTTGGGACTCCCTTGCCTTCATATTCCATCATCAACATCTGTGTTGGCTCCTTGGCTGCTCCTATAGAACCCACCATACAGCTACATTACTGTTTGGCGAGCCAGCCATATGTACATATGTAAATAGTAACACACACACATAAGAGCGAAAGAGTTGTCTGCCCAGTGCTTAGAGTTTCCTCTTACATTGGTTGAGACACCTTACTAGCTCAAGCACCTTACATTTTTCAAAGTATTGTATATAGTTGACTATTAACCCTTAGTGATAGTTTGTACTAACCAACAGGGACAGAATAGTTAGCTTATTTAAGTTAGACTAGGGACAGGACTTCTTTAAATATTGTACATAGCTTAGTTTAACTGTGTTAGCTTAGCTACTGGGATTATTTAACACACTAATCTTTTAATGTAAGGCTTAGGTTTATTAATACATAATGCTACTAATCCTTAGTAAATTTACATAGGTTTTTAGAATGTTGCTAGGAATTGTTTTCTTAGTTGTTACTTTTTGATTCATAGTGCATGGAGATAGAAAATTTCATATCTTAGAGTTTTATTACTATATGTTTGTACTTAGCAATAATTCATAGTTTGAATGTGTTATCTTGTTACTATGTTTAACCTTTTTCCTTTCTGTTCAATTTTTTTGTAAAACTCAAACCCCATTTCTTTCCTTTAATCTTTTCCTATTACCTGTCTTAACTTAGATTAGAATAGGAGTAGTCTAGATATAGAAGATAGAACCCTTTTTATTATTTTGGGAATAGTTGAGGGGAATAAGGGGAAGAATTGTTTAGTTCGGTGTACTATAGAATTATAGGCTAGTATTAGTTCAGTAAGAATGCAGGGAATGCTGCAAGGTGCAGATTCCCATAAAGAAAATGGGCATACTGTTATGTGCAAAAGTGAGTAGCCATATTTCTGGGGGTGCAAGCCGGCAGTTGCCACTTTGGAACACAGAACCTGGCAGAGCACCCAAGCCGTGGGCCAGGGTGTCAGTTAAGGACAGGGTATAAAAGGAGGTCCTCTAACCCCTGGGAACTTCACTTCTCTGACTCCTGGGTTAGGGAGAAAAGAGGGTTTTTTGGGCCCCAGGGTGGTTTGGGGAGTTTCTGTTAGGCAGGTAGGACTTATCCAATTATTAGCCAAATATTCAATACTTTCTCGGCATAGATAACATCCTTACATACCAGCTAGAGAGAACAGCTACAACCAAGAACAACTGCAACTGTCCCAGGGGCTTCCCAGCCTCTGGGCTCAGCAACAAGCTACAGAGTTGGGATTTGCCCTCAAGGTTGTCTCATTACTCTGCTCCTAAAGAACATCAACTTGTGCTCCAGGATTAATCAACATCAACAATTTAGGCAAGGTCTTAGGGTTTCCTTCCTCCGCCTACCTACCCTTTCCTTCCCTTAGTTGTTTACAAATAAACCCTGGTTGACCTTGAGCCTAAACAGTCTTGTAGCCTAGCTTACCTACCATTAACCATTCTTTTTTTTTTTTTTTTTTTTAAACCCTTACCTTCCATCTTGGAGTTAATATTGTGTATTGGTTCCAAGGCAGAAGAGTGGTAAGGGCTGGCAATGGGAGTCAAGTGACTTGCCCAGGGTCACACAGCTGGGAAGTGTCTAGAGGCCAGATTTGAACCTAGGACCTCCTGTCTCTAGGCCTGGCTCTCCATCCACTGAGCCACCCAGCTGTCCTTCATCTACCATTCTTAATAGCAGTCAGATTTGCAATTCAGCTTTGTTGAGCAGGCCATTCCAAGCCAGTTATCCATTTCCAATCTGAGGTTTCAGGAAGTTTCAGTCAGCTTCATGGAAACATTTTAACTGTCTTGGCTGGATTGGTTCCAAGCCCTGGGCCTATTAGTAGAGAATGTTGAGCTTAAAGGGGACCTGATCCAGCTGCTGTGGGAGATTATCTACTCTCATACAGCCTTCATTTGGGACTCCCTTGCCTTCTTATTCCATCATCAACATTTGCATAGGCCCCTTGACCGCTCCTATAGAACCCACTTTACAGCTACATTACGTAAGGGCTAGGCAATGGGGGTCAAGTGACTTGCCCAGGGCCACACAGCTGGGAAGTATCTGAGGCCAGATTTGAACCTAGGACCTTCCATCTCTAGGCCTGGCTCTTAATCCACTGAGCCACCCAGCTGCCCCCCCGGACACATACTTTAAGATGGCTATGGGACATCCATTTTAACATACTCAATAGGCAGTTGTTGATGAGAGACTAAAGATCAGAAAAGTAGTTAGGAATGGATAAATAGATCTGAGAATTATCATCTTAGAGATAAAGGGGCTGATGAAATCACAGGGCAAACTTTGTCTTTGAATATTTAGTCTTTCATCCATTTTCAGTACCATCCACCCTGGAATGCATCAGTTGAACTATAAGAATCTTACTATAGAGATCACAAAGTGTGTTTATATGTAAAGCTTTTCTTTGTTTTGTTTTTTAATATTCCACAAGAGACAGTGTTGTATAATAGAGAGCCAGCCTCAAAGCCCAGAAAACCTATGACATACCAGATGGCGTGGTCCTAGGAAAGCCACTCAACAAGTTTCCCAGTGCTTTAGGCAACTCTAGGATAATACATTATACAGAGGTTACTGACCTTCAATGATAGGGTCATTTCCTCACCTGCAAGTTACATGTGGTCAGTTATTGAAGAAGGGGAAGGTAAACTACAAAATGGACATCTCCATAAAGTAATTTCTTTGATAACAGCAATGTCTAGTGCCTGGCACGTGGTTGTTAAACCTGAAATATTTACTAAATGAATGAATGAACTTTGAGAAATAAATAGATAAAAAAAATAAATTCAGAAATATATAAATGGATAAAGGTTTATTGGTTAGAAAAGCCAAATGGATCTGATAGTGTTGAGGAGGGTGCAAATGAGAGAATAGGCATTAGGGATTAGGGACAGATTAGATGTGTCTGGTAGTTGATTAATACAGGAGTTACAAGAGAAATAGGTGGAAGGAAATTGTTAACCATGAGGGTACTATAGTGGATTGAAAAATAAAGCTTCCATTCTACCCTGTTTCTGGGCAAGAGCCAAGAGTACCTTCTTGCCTGATGGAGCTAGAGAGGCCTCAGTGTTGCTTCAGCTATTCAGGAAAAGGATTCTGGGTGTTGACTACAGCCTGCTGCTGTTCCTACTATTCTTCTAGCATGTCAGTGAGGAGGGAAAGGAGAAATGAATATGTCGCTTAAATCAGGGGGAATTCTGTTGTAGCTGAATAGCCAGTTGGTGGAAGGGACAGGAATGGCTAGAAAAGGGCAATTCCTAGGAGGCAAATCACCAAAAAGTACCAAATAGAATTTTACAAGATCCAACTAAAACTTCCATTTCATATGTTGATAATTGTCTAGACTCAACAAAGTAATGAAGAAAATGTCAATGCAAATTAAATTTTAAAATGTGGCATGTGCACTTTTTTTCATAACTTGGTTGTGAGCTATAGAAAATAGTAACTATAACTCAGTTTAAACTTATATGAATGAGAAGATATCCTGGATGTTATCTAGTTAAACTTTTATTTTTATAGGTGAGAAAACCTAGGTCCTAAAAGGTTGACTCATCCAAGGTCATTTGGGAGTATTTGTATTTTGCACTATTTTTGACTATCTGACCCACGATACTAGACCAATGCCCTTGTAACACCCCTCACATTACCTTGTGTATAGTAAGTACTTGAATATTTATTAAAACAAATTTTAAACATTCTTTATATTTCTCATTTTTAGATATTAAAGAACGATTCACAAATTATGTGCTCTTGCTAATAGTTTGTCTAAGAAATATGGAACAATTTTCTTGGAATCCAGGTAATTAAACATTTATCAACTATGATGAAGATTAATTTTACTTTGAATTAAAACTCTTAGAATAGTATGAAATAATCACTGATGTTATTAAGGAATACATTTTCAGCTTTAATATGTGTACATGTAAAATAAAATTCAAACAACTCAATTCATGGATTTTAGGTATTTTTTTCTTTAAATGTGCCTTTTGACTTAGTTTTTTCCCAATTCTTGAAATAATGGGATTGAGATTATGAAGATGCATTAGATGCTCATCATGATGTTCTTCTATCCCCTGGACCTTACTTTTCTCTTTTGCTGATATCTCTGTCTTCAATTGCTGATAACTGTCACTTGAGGTAACTTGCCACGCCATGTCTGCTGAGGGCAGGCTACCCTGGAAATCTTGAGAGGCTTTGTTACCAAATATCAGAATGCTAAAACAGGGATAATCATTTGGCAAGGACCATAAGTTTAGAACCTAAGGTCATCTAGACCATCTAGCGCCACCCACCCCCCATTTTTACAGGTGAGGAATCTGAGGCCCAGAGAGAAGCTCACACAGGTAATCAATGACAGAGCCAAGTTTAAAGCTCAGCCTTTGTACTTCCATCATCATTCTTTTCACTTAGCCACATGGTAGCAGAAGACCTGTCTGTGCTTGGAATATGACATGAAATCATGTTACTAAAAAAAGCCCTCAAATGGCAAGATGATATCTTAAGAGTTGAACTTCTCTTTAATAGAACAATGGAAAAATTCAAGTTGGAACAAAATGTTTACCCTAAAAGGCACCTGGCCATCTTTGTAAGAATTGTGACTAAAGTCCTTGATGCCAGCAAACATCTAAAGTGGTAATCTTATCTTAAAAGCTAAGTTACTGGTGATTACCTCCTTATCTAAAGTGAAATTTTTCCATTTAAAAGAAAGATAGATGTTTGTGTCCCCAAAATTTTGGGTTTTTTTAAAGGAACAAGCTATTTTATACTCCACTTTGGGGCACCACCATCTCCAAATCCTTTTATGATGAAGAGTTCTCTCTGTAGTCATCAAAAAATCAGTTCTGTGCAAGTAGATACATAATAGTTTTCTACCTTGCAAATAACCTTCGCTGACCAGTACAAACTTCTTAGTCCCAGAAGCCCACAGTGATTATCTGACTTTTGTCTTCTTAATTTTATAGATCACCTTTGGGTATTGTTTCCAGATGTCTGTATGGTGATTGCTTCAGAAACTGCTGTGGATATTGTAAAGCATGCCTTCATCACCAAATTCAATGATATTACTGCAGATGTATGTTTGTCATAAGTGACTTGTCTTTAACATTTTTTATTTTCCTTTGCTGTATAGTTAAATTATAAGGCATATGTAAGACTAATAAAAGAAAAATGTTTTATATCACTGAAAATTAGTTTATTTTTTATCTCAGAAATATCTTATATTTCTGAAATCTCAAATTAAGTAGATTTTTTGTTTTTGTGTAATATTACATCTATTCTCATTTTTTAATACATTTGGGAAATTTATTTTATGATTATAACCTTTCTAGAAGTGAGCATATTGATGTAGGTGTTTTAATGTTTAATAGGAAAGGAATTTTTTTATTCCTGTCAGTTTTCTTTATCTATCTTTTACAATGATATCAAATATAGAAATGCTATCTATTTAGGTGACTTTATGAATATTACTGTGTGATGCATTTAATAAGCAAGCCACAGGGATTTACATTTGCCTTGCTTTTATATATGGATGCAGAAATAAAAATAATGGCATAAGTTTCAGCTTTGAAGTTCTACAGTTTGTTGTTTAAGTTATGGCATAATTTAAAGTTTTATTTTATTTTTTCGTTAGAATAGTTATTATTAAAAGTTTGTAAAGCAGTTTCTCAATTCTGATAAAAATCATTACTTCACCTTTTTAGCCCTTTATTTCCTTAAAGAGAACAGCAGAAATTTTCCATTAGTAAAATAATTTTCTCTATATTTGTAAAGTTGATTTCAAGAATTTAATGTTGTTTGCTATTCAAACTGGCAAATAAATACATGTCTTCAAATTATACCATGTTAGTTCATATTTATTCTTATAGCCTCAATCCCTAGGAAGCTCAAAGCAGTTACGTGTTGGTATTTTTACATAAGGCATTCAAATTCTTAACAGTTCATCTTTTATCAAAATTAATATTTTCAAATATCTTAGAATATAGTACCTGAAATCTCTAGCTTCTTGACATTTCTTAATTATGAGTATGCATACATATATAAATGAACATTCTGTATATTTGCATAGTACTGTCATTTGTAGCAAATATCTTTATATCTAGGAAATACATTTTTTAAGAGTTTAATGACCCTTTCTTTACATAATAAAAAATAAAGAGCATCATGTTTATATGCAATTAGAGGAAAATAAACTGATAAAATATAACAAACTAGGTGAAATTTAATAAGAAAGCCATGATTAATATTCCTCCTATTCTTTACTTTTTGCAAGCATTTAATTCTAATAACTTTAATTATATCATCTAAAAAAACAAATTCATTGTCTGTGCATCTTTGCTCTTAATTTTTGTCTTAGAGTTCATTGCTATCCTCTGGAAATGCTGCACACAAAAGTGCAATTTGAGATTTAGTCCTTTTTTGGTATATAGCATTTTCTCCTCAAAATCAACAAGGATTAAGGATACTGGTTTGTTTTACTTTTCAAGTCATAATCTAGCTATTGTAATTTGCCACATTTGTGTTGGCAGCAAGATTATTGTTCTTTGGACAAAACCAACCATTTCATGAAATATCAAGTCATATCCAAACTTGGCCATTAACTAAATCGGTAAATTTAATAATACTCTAAATATTTTGTCTGTCACTATGTCAGATGTGATTTAAAGAAGTTAGGTATAAATTACATGCTATATAGATAAACATGGTTTATGTACCATAAAGAATTATATTTCTTGTTTTCCTTTTTTTTAAAAGGTCTACAGTGAGTACAGAGCTAGCCTTGCTTTTGACCTTGTTAGCAGCCGCCAGAAAAATGTAAGTATTAAATCAAGTGTCTTCAGATGTAAATTAATAGTCTATTAAATTCAGTTTGGATATATTACTTAAAGGATCTATGATTTCATCGAGATGGAACTTCTCCCAAGCATATCAAAACTATTCTCTGCCTTGGTAGATAATCTGTGTGAATTACTTGACCAAACAAATCATCAACCAATGGCAAACTTTCTTGTGATTAATGTCACTAATCTATTCTGGTCCTTAGCTGACAGGTACAGATTTCATTGCCAGTGTCATCTCTTATGCCTATCTGTTTCCAGTCCATTTAAGTGAGACCCCTGAGTTCCCAGGATCATCTCTATACCATGACAAGGCATCAGAATAGCACCTTTGGAATTCAGAAATGTCAGCTAGGAAAAATTACAACACTTAAGCTGAAGAATAAAAGTGAACCATGTTAGAACTAATACTCATTTGTTTAACATATTATCTTTAAGCACATTATGTATATATGTTTGTATTTAAAATGTGTTTTAAGCTTTCATGTTTCACCATTTTCACTGAAAAACATTAAAGTTTCTAATCCATTTATTTTCAGTTTACCCATATGATATTTATGAATAAATACCAGCAATTGCAAAATAAAGTATTTTAAAGTAGCTTATTGTGAATTTGAAATTTGCTTATTCTTTCCCTTTCTAGGCATACACTGATTATAGTGATTCTGTTGCACGGAGAATGGGCTTTATTCCCCTCCCACTGGCTGTTTTAGTAAGTATTGTGTATATCTTTCCTTTATTTAGTAGAAATTGTTTATCTTAGCACTTCAGATGCTTCAGGAGTCAATAATTTCATCAGTGTAACTACATCTTAGACTTCACTTGTGATTTGTTGGGCCTCTACTCTTCTACTTCATCCTAATTATCTTTCAAGTTTTGAAATATTAGTAAATGTATTCACAATAAAATTGCTTCCCAGGAATCTAACATTACTTGGAAAAATTGTACATAAGAAAATGTTATTACTGGCTTAGAGGAAAAGTTTAAGTTTTAATTATTGATATTCTTTTGGTTGTTCAGTCATGTGAAAGAGGGGAGTCACAGAGCTTTATTACAAATACAGAGTTTTTTGTTGTTGTTCAGTTGTGTCCACCTCTTTGTGACCCCATTTGGAGTTTTCTTGGCTACGCTACTGTAGTGATTTACAGTTTCCTTCTCCCAATTCATCTTATAGATAAGGAAATTGAAGCAAATGAGGTTAAGTGGCTTGTCCAGGGTCTCACAGGTAGTATCTCAGGATAGATTTGAACTCGGGAAAATGAGTCTTCCTGACTCCTGGTCAGGTGCTCTATGCATTGAGCCATCTAGCTACCTTATTTTAAAGTAATGAATACATTTGTTCATGCAACTAGGAATATTCTAATAAATGACAGTGTGAGCTTGCAAAATAGTTTTCTGATGTCTTCATGCCTGCCTAATCTAGATCATGATAGTTGTTTGTGTTTGTATCCATATTTGTCAATGTTCTTTCTTTCTACTTATTCTCACTTTCTCTAACAAGTATAGCTAGTGTTCTCCTATAAACACAGATTTAAGAAAACCAAGTGAAGAATGACATAAAATGGAATGGTAGTTAACATTAAATTATTTTAGGCTTACTACCAGTTTTCTCTTTAGTTATGAACATTTTACTAGCTTATTGATATTTTTATTTCCATAAAATCCAGATTTTAATACCTTAACATATTTTATATAAAAATTTGTTTTAATAGTTCATGTTGTATGATTTTCTTTGCTTTAAAAGAGCTCTTGTAACAAATACAAATTTAATTTTGAAAGATATCTTAGCCTTTTAAAAAAGTTTATGAGCAAGCAGAAAAAAAGTTTATGTGATTATAGAATCATAAGGAGGTGTAAGTTCATATTTTGCAACTGAAAATACCATTTTTTCTATTCTATCTATCCAAGCTAAAGTGGTAGAAATTAGCCTAGACATTAGCAGAAACATTTTCATATGCTAAATTTGAGAAGAAACATAAATTGACTGAGGGTTAAAGATTTCTTGGAAGTGATTGCTTTGCCAACCCATTTTGACCAATACTGTAGATGTTTAGTCAGAAGAAGCGACTTCCAGTAACCCACTCATTTATTTATTTTGTGGCAGTTATCCTCCACATTTTTAATTTAATATTTCTAAATTTTTCTCAAATTTTAACTATGTTCTCATTTATTGTGTGACAGTTATCCTCCACATTTTTTAAATTTAATATTTCTAAGTTTTTCTCAAAATTTAACTCAAATTTAAATTTTCTCAAAATTTAAGTTCTCTTGCATGGTCTTCTTAAAACTATTCTGCAAAAAGACTTAAATGTAATTAGTAGTAATATTAGAAAAAAATTTTGTTTCAGAAAAACTTTATTAGTGATAGGAACTCCTTAATTATACAGTGGTGATGAGGATGATTCTCTTTTTGCATCTTTAAGTCAAAAAAATGGTACCACTGCTTGGTAGAAATGATTATATCTTTTAGTTCTGGCATTTCTAAGAAGAAAAAAGTCATTTCCTAAGGTCCAATTTAGTATAGTCAAACTCAGCCACTAAAAGTTAATGTAGAATTGTGAAGCCATGATAGTAAAAAAACAGACAGAATTAGGCTTATGATTGATTAAAATTACCTCATGTAATAATTTTTTCCAATTTTTACTATTTAAGAATTTTTAAAACTTTATTTTTAAGTAAGGAAAAAATACCCAAAAAAATCATAATCATATAGATTGTTTGCAAGGGTTTACAATATTAAAAATTTTCTCTTAGAGATTTCACTGCAGATTAATAATTGGCTCATTTGTTTAAAAAAAAAACAAAAACCTAGAGGGGAGCTGGATGATTCAGTGGATTGAGAGCCAGGCCCAGATACTGGAGGTCCTGGGTTCAAATGTGACCTCAGACACTTCCTAGCTATGTGACCCTGGACAAATCACTTGACCCCCATTCCCTAGCCCTTATCATTCTTCTGCCTTAGAAACAATACTTAGTATTGATTCTAGACAGAAGGTAAGGGTTTAAAAAAAAAACTTGGTCTTACTAGTGCCATTATTAACTTGACTTTGCAAAAAAAGTTACCAAATGTAAACTTATTACTTTTTCCCAAAGAGAAACTTTATGAATTTTGAATCAAAAAGCTTATTTTTGTCTGATAGGATTTTTCTGTTAGTGTCTACACTTAATGTATTAAATGAATAAATAATTTTATTGTAAACTATTTGATTTTTACATTATATAACTGCAGATATTCAATTTTAGTCATCCTTTTTAAAATGAATCCTTAATTATTAATAATATCAGAAAAACTTAAAACAATGATAAAGGAAACTGAATTTTCTCCGAAACATGCTCTCAGTTTATCTATAAATTGCCCTCTTCAACACTCCATCCTTTGCCACGTAAAGAAGTAGGATACCAAAGCAGAGCTCTCAGTAGGCCTGGAGTCAGGAAGAACTGTTCAAATGCAAACTTAGACATTTACTAACTATAGACCTTGGCAAGTCATTTAACTTCTTATTGCCTCAGTTTTCTCAATAGTAAAATGAGGATAAAGTTATCACCTATCTCCCAGATTTATTATAGGATCAAGTGATGGATTTGTGATTCTTTTTAAAGGCTTATTTTCTCTCTTCATATATGACTATCAAGCCAATACATCTATATTTTTATACATCATTTTTTGAAGAGTACCAGAAAATTCATTCACTAGATTTTAAAACTCAGCTCATATTAATCTGCCAGCCTATGGGGAAATAAATATTTGCCCATCTGTCTTAAAAACAAGTTTTCAGCCTGTTTCCTACTTCCAAATAAATAGATTTCTGATGATAATTAGTTTTGTGGGAAGCAAGGCCATATTCTGGTATTTGCCTGTTCTTTGAGGTCCTTTTTAGCCAGAGGAGAGAAAGTAGTAGTACTTAGAAAGAAAAAAACATATTGTGAAAGACAAAAGCTGAGGCAAGATAGGGGATACTTCAGAGAAAAAGGATAATGTAGAGATGGGTAGGTGGGGCAGGGCGGTGTTTCCTCTGGTTCTGGTAGGAAGAGCTTTCAAAGAGAAGAAATCACCTTGAATTCTCTAAGATTGTGTCAGACTTTTCAGATTAGCAAAAATTTAAAGATTTAAAGAACCTTATTGAATTCCTTCATCCCCTGTGGCTCCTGACTCTAAAGAGTTGAAGACCATCTAATAGGAAATATGTAATAAAAAAAAGTTTGAAAATGAAACAAAACTATGGAGCCACTGATGGACACTGAAAGATATATATTCTTGACAAATTAAGAAGCACATTATTTTTAGCTTTTCTTGAGCAAGCCAAAAACTGCTCCCTCAACAAATTGTTACAAATTGAGCAGCTCTTGATATATAGAAAGCTTATCTGTCTACCTGGATCACTATTGTTCAGCACCAAAAAAAGTATTTTACATCTTTTTTTTACATTTACATTTTTTATTTACATATTTTACAGGGAAATCTTAAAGAGCCAATAAAAGGTGGGTGGGTTGGTGTCTAAGTACAGTATTCATGACTGTTGATTTGTTTCTTTCTGCCTTTTTTGTTAGCTCATCAGAGTTGTAACAAGCTCAATTAAAGTGCAAGGAATCCTGTCTTATGCCTGTGTCATACTCTTCTATTTTGGGTAAGACTGACCATTCTTGAGTTTATTTTTAGTTTAGTAAAAGCAAATGATATCAGATATAAAACAAACTGAGCTTAGTCCAAATGATACTCCCATTCAATCTATTATACAGCTAGGGAAGTACCTACTTGAAAGATGGCATATATTTGGTGTGTGTGTGTGTGTGTGTGTGTGTGTGTGTGTGTGTGTGTGTGTACACACACACACAAAAATACATATATGTGGAACTGTTAATAGCAATTGTTTTGATAAAGTGTTTTGATAATAGCTTCAAAACCAAAAAGCTACCTTTTCACAAAAATCTTAATCAGAGCATAACAACACATATACTTACATAGTATGTTTTTAAAGTTTCTAAGTATCATCCACCTTTTTTACATTTGGGAAAACTCTGACTAGAACAGTGAGGTGATATGTCCCAAGTCATAGTGAATAAATGAGGGAGGCAGGATTCAAAACCAGAACTTATTCCAACCTGTTTTCCAGTTTACCATATTGCCTCTAAGATAGGAGATGCTTAGAAAGGCCTGACTTTCCTGGCTACTGCTTGGTGGAGCTTGGCCAGATACTTCCACCTCACTCTAATATGCTTTCTTTATCTATAAAATTCATTCATTTGTTCACTTACATTTAAGTGCCCAGTATGTGCCAGACACTGTGCTAAATGCTGGGGATACAAAAAAGAGGCAAAAAACAAACCTGTCCTTAAGAAGTTTACATTCTAATCTAGGGATTACACAATTTAATCCCTTAGGTTTTTTCTGATCCTAAAGCCTATGATCCTAAGAAAAGCCTATAAACAAGGTCCAATTTCTAGGACAAATTCTACATTAATGCAACTACACTAATGCACAATCAGTAAAGACTTATTAAGCATAGACTGCATGCTTAACTGTATTTGGATGTAGGGATATAAAAGCAAAAACAAAATAATAGCCTTTATTTCAGTAAGCTTAAATTCTAACAGACAAAGACAGTAATGGAATAATTGGATTCAAAAAAAGCCAACCTACCTGCCTGACTTAGCAGAACCATGGAGGTTTTATTCATGCTATAGTTTACCAGGATCAAACCATATCAGGAATGTTGTATTCTGTTCTGAATAATACTTTTAAAAGGACAATGATAAGATAAAGAACATTCAGAGTGGACAAGACAGGGAAACAAGCATTTATTAAGCACTTGCCACGTGCTAAGTGCTAGGAATACAATTTTTTTTTAAGCCCTTGTTCTCAAGGAGCTTCTATTCTAATTGGAGAGGACAGCATACAAAAGACCCAAAAGGGAGCTGAAGGAGTATGGGAGAGAAGGAAGGAAAAGGATTTAACATCACCACTTCATGGTGTTGAAATCTAGAAAGTTGGAACCAGAGGTAGGAGAATTATTAAGATTGGCCAACATGGCAAAGAGATATTCTAGTCTAGAGTCCACAGAGGTTCATATATGGAGGCCTCAAGAACTAAGAGAACTTCCTAGGTGAGACTGCAACTGAGACATGGTATTGAATTCTGCAAAATCAGAAGCACAGCCAAGTGGGAAATAAAGGTTGGTAAACCAGACTTTGTGAAAGATGATTAATGAACTGGTTGGGGGACTTGGATAAAGAAGAAGCTTTATCAAGAACATGATGACTGTCTTCAGATATTTAAAAAACCCCTATATGGGAAGAGATTAGGTAGAAGCAATCAAAACCCTGGCTTGGAAGTTGCAGAGAAGTCCATTTTGACTTGATGTAGGATGACTGTGCTCTGAAGTAATGAATTATCCCTTTCTAGAGTTATTCAAGCAAAAGAGGAAATTTATTTTGTTCAGTTACAGGCTGAACTGAAGGCTTAAAAGGACCCTGCTAACTTTAGGGCACACGGAGGGATGTCAGCAGTAAGCATAGTAGGTGTTTGAAAGATCTTTGTAGGCTAATCTGATCAGGGAAGACTTGATGGAGGAGTTTCTGAGACTTCAAAGGCTACATTTAATTGGAATGTGGATATATAAAGAGAATAGAGATGAGGAAAGCAGACATGGAGGCTAAATGTTATATACTACAAGCATGTAATGATTGGGGAAATGGAAATGGAATGAATAGGAAGTATTAAATATGGATAATAATAGGAAAATGAGAAATATATGTTGCATGACATTATGGTTATTTTATTCCTTGCTTTCTCATTGGGTTAGGGGAGGGAGAGACCTTGGTACTAAAAATTAGAAATAATATAAAATAATATCTACCTCCCAGAGATGATGTGAAGATCAAATGAAATAACACATGCAAAATGTTTTGCACACATCTAAAAAAAATTCCATTAGTGTGTGATCTCCTTTTCAGTGATCCCACTTCTACTACTTCCTTGAATTGTTGCGATAAATGTCCAACAGCTTTCATGCTTCCACTGTCTTCTATATAACATCTCTTTGATAGCACTGCCAGAATTAATTTTCTCAGGTATAATGTCATTCTTCTATTTTTTAAATTAAATTTTATTTTATTTTTACCTAATTACATGTAACAACAGTTTCCAACATTTTTCTTTTCTTTTTTTTTTTTTAAACCCATACCTTCCGTCTTGGAGTCAATACTGTGTATTGGCTCCAAGGCAGAAGAGTGGTAATGGGGGTGAAGTGACTTGCCCAGGGTCACACAACTGGGAAGTATCTGAGGCCAGGTTTGAACGCAGGATCTCACATCTCTGGGCCTGGCTCTCAGTCCACTGAGCTACCCAGCTGCCCCCTCCAACATTTTTCAAAGTATATTGAGTCTTGAATTTATCCCTCTCTCCTTTCCCACCCATACTGATATGGTAAGCAGTCTTGTATAGATTTTACATATGCAATCATGTAAAACATTTTCCCCTATTAATCCTTTTGTGGAAACTGAAATTTTAAAAATTATGAAAAAGTGAAAGAAAAGTTTGCTTTGGTCTGGATTTAGATTCTATCAGTTCTTTTTCTCTGAAAGTAGATAGCATTTTTTATCATGAGTCCTTTGAGATAGTTCTGGATCACTATATTGCTGAGATTAATTGTTATTCGCAGTTGTTCATTGTACAGTATTCATGTTCAATGTTCTGCTTATTTAACTTTGCTTCAGTTCATATAGGACTTTACAGTTTTTTCTGAGCTTCTCCTGCTTGTCATTTCTTACAGCACAACAATATTCCATTACAGTCATATGCTATAACTTGATCAGCCATTCCTCAATTGACAATATCTTCTCACTTTCCATTTCTTTGCCCCCCCCCCAAAAAAAGAGATGCTTTAAAATATTTTTGTACATAAAGGTCCTTTCCCTTTTTGTTTTTCAACTCTTTGGGCTACAAACCTAGTAATAGGGTTTATTATTGGTTAATATATATGTATTGGTTAATTGGTTAATAATATAATAGGGTTAATAATTGGGTCAAAGAGTATATATATGTACTATTGTAGCTCTTTGGACATAGGCCCAAATTGTTCTTCAGAATGGTTAAATCAGTTCACAACTCCACCAGCAGGGCATTAGTGTCTCAAATTTTCCATATCTTCCACCAACTTTTGTCATTTTCCTTCTCTTTCATAATAGCCTCTCTGATAGGTATAGGTTGGTACATCAGTGTGGTTTTAATTTGCATTCTCTGATTAATTGTGATTTAAAGTATTTTTTGCATGACTACAGAGAACTTGAATTACTTTGTCTGAGAGCTACCTGTTCATATCCTTTGGTCATTTATCAATTGGAGAATGACTTATATTCTTATATATTCAACTCATTTCTCTCTATGTATTTGAGAAAAGAGGCCTTTATTAGAGAGACTTGTAAAATATTTTGCACTATTATGATTACTGTGTATTATTTTCCATACTATTTACCCCTGTTTAATCCCTCTCCCCCAATTTGCCCTCTTTTCTATCAGCCCTACCCCTCCTTCTCTTATCCCCTTCCCCTCTTACTTTTCTGTAGGATAAGATGGCTCTCTCTCTACCCAATTGATTGTGTAAGTTTTTCTCTTATTGAACCAATTCTGATGAGAGTAAGGTTCAAATGCTCTCCCTACCTCCCCCAATTTTCCCTCTACTGTAAAAGCTTTCATACCTCTTTTATGTGCAATAATTTAGCCCTTTATTTTTTTCTTCCCTCTTCTCCTAATGCATTCCTCTTTCTCATGTCTTAATTTTATTTTATTTTATTTTATCTCATCCCATCATATTCCACACACATTCTCTATGTGTACTCCATCTAACTGCCCTAATAATGACAAAGTTCTTTGGTGTTGCAAGAATCATCTCCCCATGTAGGGATGTGCACAATTTAAGTTTATTGAATGTTTTTTATTTCTTTTTCTGTTTACCTTTTTATGCTTCTCTTGAATCTTTTGAGAGTCATATTTTCCATTCAGCTCTGGTCTTTTCATTAGGAATGTTTGAAAGTTTTCTATTTCATTACCCATTTTCCCCCCCTAAAGGATTATGCTTAGTTTTGCTGGATAAATGATTCCTGGTTGAACTCCTAGCTTCTTTGACCTCTGGAATATCATATTCCAGACCCTCCAGTGCTTTAATGTGGTAACTGCTAAATCTTGTGTTATCTTGACTGTGGCTCTATGATATTTGAATTGTTTCTTTTTGACTGCTTGTAATATTTTCTCCTTGACCTGGGAGTTTTGAAATTTGGCTATAACATTCCTGAATATTTTCTTTTGGGGATTTCTTTTGGGAAGTGATCAGTAGATTCTTTTAATTTCAATTTTTCCTTCTGGTTCTAGAATATCAACACAGTTTTCCTTGATAATTTCTTGAAAAATAATGTGTTAAGCTCTTTTTTTTTTCCATCATGGCTTTCAGGTAGTCCAGTAATTCTTAGATTATCTCTCCTAGATTTATTTTTCAGGTCAGTTGTTTTTCCAGTGAAATGTTTCACATTTTCTTCTATTTTTTTTACTTTGATTGTTTCTTGATGTCTCATGGAGTCATTAGTTTCCCCTTCCTCAACTCCAAAAATTCCAGTTTTTAAGGAATGTTTTTTTTTTTTGAGCGAGCTTTTGTACTGCCTTTTCCATTTGGCTAATTCTACTTTGTTCTTTTACTCAATGACTTTTGGAGTAATAATATTATTTTCCAGTTTTATTATTTTCCAGTTTTCTAGTATCCTTCCTTTAGAACTATATGAGAAAATCCTTTCACATAAATCATTTTACAATTGTGTCACTGTTAATATGGTCAGTTGGTCAATAAGCATTAAGAGCCTACTATGTGCCAGGCACTGTGCTAATACAAAAAAAGGTGAAAGATTATCTTTTCTCAAGGAGCTCACAGACTAATGGGGAAGAAAACATACAAACAAATTATATAT
Source organism: Gracilinanus agilis (assembly GCF_016433145.1). NCBI lineage: Eukaryota > Metazoa > Chordata > Mammalia > Didelphimorphia > Didelphidae > Gracilinanus > Gracilinanus agilis. The sequence continues at coordinate 203,036,676 of NC_058135.1, forward strand.
GAGTTGAATTGGAAATAATCAACAGAGTGAAGACATTGGCAATAAAGGGTATTGGTAAAGGCTTCCTGTAGAAAGTTTGATTTTAAAAGCTGCCACTTGAAGGAAGCCAGGAAAGTTAGGAGAAAGAGATGAAAATGAACAGCAATCCAGACTTAGGGAGACAGAGAAATGCCTGGACTTGAGAGATAAAGTGTCTTGTTTGAGGAAGAACAAGGAGGTCACCAGGGTCACTTATTTTACCATGAAGACTTCAAAGCAAAATGAACGAGTCCCCTGAAATGATATTTTGTATAGATTTTGAGTGTATAATGAAGCCAACACCAACATCTCCTTGTTTGCCTTTCTAAGGAGAAACGTGAACTTTCCATTTAATTTCAACAATGTCTTCTGGTTTCATTTATACTAAGAATGTCATGGTTCAAGTTTACCAACTTGACTATACAAAGAAGACATTTACAGTATTAGTATTTAAATTAATGTTTCGATTGTACAGGACTATGAAACATTTTGTATTTCCTCTTGTTTAGTGAATTACTATGGTCAATATACAGGTAACAAGTATATCCATACTTAACTAGGCTGTTCCTTGAACTTTTTCTGACTTCAAGACTACATGTAAGACTTTCACACTTAATAAAAATTGCCAGAGATTGATTTTCTCTGTTTTGGCCTCCAACAATACATATGATGAGGCATAATAATAACAAGCATTTATGGATCACTTGTTTTGTTTCAGACATCGGGCTAATTTCTGGGGCAAAGGAGAAAAAAAGGCAAAAAATGGTCATATCCTGAATCATTTTACATTCTAATAGGTTAGATAATATACAGACAACTATGGGCAAACAAGATACATAAAGGGTCAATTAAAGGTATTCTTAGAAGCAAAACATAAGCAATGGGAGCACTGGAAAAGGTGTCTTGGAGAAGACAGGATTTGAGCTGAATCTTAAAGGAAGTCAAAGAAACTAGGAGGTAGAAACAAAAAGGAAAACCTACTAGCCATAGAGAATTGACAAGGAAAATGCATAGAATTGGAAAATGGAGCTTCTTGTAGGAAGAGCAGCAAGGAAGCCAGTATCATTGAATCATAAGGTATTTGGAGTGGGAATGAGGTGTCAGAAAACTAGAAAGGAAGGAAAAAGATAGGCTATGAAGAGATTTAAAAGCCAATCAGATTTTTATATTTGATTCTGGAGGTAATAGGGAGCCCCAGGAGTTTATTAAGTAAAAGAGTGATAAAGTAAGTGATTGAGGTAAGGGGACCAACCAGCAGGTTTTGCTGTAATAATGAGATGAAAGCAGCTATGTCAGAAGAGGATGGAATGAAGACAAGAAATATTATGAAGGAAGAAATATCAGGACTTGGCTTTCTTACCACCAATTTCTTTGGAACTCTCAAATGATTCAACATTAAAAATGACAATAAATAAGAGACTTTACTTTCTGCTTTGCCATTACACACTGGAGACCATGAGGCCCTTCCAATTGACCAGCATTTGATTTCTTCTATCTTTTTGTCTCTCTTCTCACTTAGAATGGGAGCTCTTTGAGAGCAGGGACTGTCTACACTTTTCTCTTTGTTTTCCCCAATGCTTTGCACAGTGATCTTCATAGTAAATACTTAAAATGCTTTTTTCTCATTCATTTATTTATTCTTTTTCAGAGATGAAATTAAGTTGGTTTCATGCCATGCTCCAGATTGAAAGATAGCTATCTATAGCTAGCAGTTATATATCACTTTTAAGGTTTGGAAAGTGCTTTATAAATATTTCATTTTTTTCTTTCTAAGAACCCTGGGAGATAGGTACAGTTATCACTATTTTATAGATGAGGAAGCTAGGTTAGACAGAGATCAAGTAACTGGGCTACTAAGTGTCTAAGGTTGGATTTGACCTCAGATCTTCCTGATTCCAGGTCCAGTGCTCTGCCCACTGTGCTAGCTAGCTGCCTTTCATTGACATGAAAGATAATTCATAAAAGTGATACACTAGGAGAAAGACACAAATAAGAAAATGAAAGCATTACTATATTGACATGACCACAAAATGATTGCAGTTTAGTAGTATATTCAATTAAATGTGAAAAGAAAGCATTTATTTAGCAAGTCCACTACATTTTATAATATTACATATTTCACTCTTTTAGCAAGATGTCTACAACTGTCTACTTTTAAGGTCTATAACTAGAAAAATCAGCGCCTATTAGGGAAATTGGAGATAATATATATTATTTCAGTACTGGTGAAAGTGTGAAGGTCATAAGCCTACCTTTTAGTCAGCAATTAGCTTGAAAGTAACACTTTTTTGTTCCATTTTAATCAAAGAAACAATAGCAGAAGATTTTCAGAAAGCCTTCAGACATGGTTTTCAAGTTATTCATGTGAATTACTTCCTTTGAAATGATATACATTTTAAAAAAGAGAAAAAATTTGTCTGGTGTCATCTTGATTCTGTTTGTGGACAATTACTGTTGACTCTACTTTCTGGTTGTTGTTTTAATCACAAGAAATTTGTGATAAATCACAGATTAGCTTTCCTATGCTATCTAGCAGCCCCACAAACAACTTTTAATGTTAATTTAAACAAAACATATTTACACATACTATGTATAATATTACTATCATAATTATTTAATATATTGCTAATATAAGATTAATTTTATGTATGTACTTTTATATTATGGACTCATTTCTCATTTTGGGGGTAAATATGTGAATGGACTATATCTAGAGCACATCAATTTCTCTTAATTACTGGATAAGAAAATTGTTGCATTAAACCACCCTCTTTTTCCGCCATGAATTTTCAGCCCTCCCCTAGTAATTTTTCTTATTTTGTCCCATGTTATTATTATACTATTGTGTTATAATTATTTTATACCCAAATGACCAGCTGATTAACATAGTATTTTCTTTAGGCATAAATGTATCAATGAGATAAAATATGTGCATGCTTTACCTAAAAGTCTTATTTTTAAAAAATTTCTTCAGTCACATTAGTAACTTATTCTTCTAGTCACCACTTTAACAGGAAGTTTCCATATTTTTATCTTTAGTTCATAAAGCAGTTGTCTGTTGGTAAGGAGCCATATGTCCTTTGTTTCCTGTCAAAACTACTTTGAATCCTAAGAGATGGCAGTGCTTTCTTAATGCTTAAAACAAGAAAAAAAGTGAAGCCTTAAGCTAGTTTGCATCTCAGCTTAAATAGCTGAATTCAGGATCTCAGTATCCTTATCTATAATAGAGGATAAGATTGGTCCCTTACTGTGCTAGCACTAACACCATATAATTCTATAGCTTTCATTTCTTTTCTGTCTCTTTGCAATGCCTAGTGATTTGTGCACGTTGCACAGTGAGTAATGTCTCAAGCTAGCTGTTTCACTTATCCTTGATTCCTTTAGTATCTTCTCCCCTGCTTTTCTTAACCTTTTAAGAAAAATGATGTCATGGTATAGACATGGCATGTAGTGATTGTCTGTGGAATTTCATGGATATGATGAACTATCATTTACTATAACTTTCTACTAGATTAAATGTTTTAAGAATTTTTAAGAAATTAAAACAATTTATATTATTCCTGGTTTTAGGTTGATATCACTCAAAATCCTTAATAGTATCGTGCTATTGGGAAAGTCATGCCAGTATGTCAAAGAAGCCAAGATGGAAGAAAAGTTGTTTAATCCTCCACCAACCAGCACACCAGGCAAAATATCTAATAAATCTCAAAACAAATATAAATCCTCTCAAGGTATGTTTCATTATTTTGTTAGGGCTTCTGTTTTCCTTTATAATATAAATCAGATTACAATATAATCATCTAGCCCTTAACAATTAGTAATTGTGCTTTAGTTATGCAGAAAATATGCAACTAGACCCCACTTTCTTTTGTGAAGGATTTGGTCTGCTCTTAGTTACATCTGCTTTTATAGGTTTAAAATATCATAACTCAACAGTAACATATATCTTGGGGCACATACAAAAGGAATTCAAATTCCTTCATAAGGAATTTTAAAATTAAATGACATCATGCCTTACACAAAATATCCAGTAAATATTTATTGATTTGATTTTGGTTGAAAAAGTTGAATTTAAGAATTTAATCAGAAATAGCATTGCCTGAAACATATAATCATGATATTGAATAACAGTAGCATAAAGATGGGAAAACATAAGAAGTTAATGAAGCTCTAGGCCAACCTGTTTGAAATGTCAATTGAAAAAAATGTGAGAAATGGATAAAAGCAAAATATAAACTATCCCCACTTTTGAGAATTAGCAAGGATGCATTTGCTTTTTTTTAACAAACTTCACAATGTTGGCCAAGCACAACACTGGTTTAAGGGACAGGTTCATATGCAAAATATTGACAAGGTAACAGATGACTACAATGTAACCTTTCGCAAATCATTTGTATGGTGCTGTATGGTTTTAAATCTCTTTGATGTTCATTATTTTATTTAGGCATTACAACTAATCCTGTGGGGTAAACATTTGTGTAGAAATGAGGAAAGTGAGGTTTAGATACTTAGGAATTTTACCCTGGTCATATTGACCAAAATCAAATAACTTCATAGAATCTGGGAGTTGGAAGAAGCCTTAGCAGCCATCTATTCCAATTCATATACAAAAAGAATTCCACTAAGACATACCTAAGCATCATCATCTAGCCTCTGCTTAAAGGGGTTCTCTTCATAAAGAGGGAACCCACAACAACTCCAATTATTAGAAGTTTCTCTTGACACTGAACCTGAATTTTTCTCTTTAATACTTATAACCATTAATCTTAGTTGTGCCCTCTGGACCCAAAAAGAACACATCTAACTCTTCCCACCTCGCTATCTTTCAAATACTTAAAAACATCTATCATGTCTCCCCACTGAATTTCCTTCTCTTTGGTCTAAATCCACCATTTCCTTCAGCTAATACTCAGATGCTATGGACTTGAGTCCCTTAGCCATCCTGATTGCTCTCTCCTCTATAGACAATCTCTAAGTTATAAATACCCTTCTTAAATTCTGGAGCCCAGAACTAAAAACAGTGCTCCATATGAGGTCCAGTAAAGACAGAGTTCAGTGGGATTATCACCTCCCTATTTCCTGGAAACTGTGCCTCACTTATTGAAACCATATTAGCTTTTTTGGCCCTCATATCACAATCTTGATTATAGAGTTTATAGTATATTAAACCTCCCAACTCTTTTCTTTCAAAAAAATATTAGTAACATATTTTGTTTTTATGTCACCTACATTTCTTAACAATCTCCACTCCCAGAGAGTTATCCCTTTTAACAAAGAATAAAAAATGGAGGGGTGAGGTAGAAATAGTTCATCAGAACTAAATGATATATTGAGAGAAGTCTGAATTGGCTAAATCTATTGATATGGGGGTCCTCTAGATGAAGATAATAATTGTTTAGTTATTTTGGAAAACTCATTAATTATTTGTTCTTCTATTTGCTTTTAATGATGAGCATTACATAGCCTTTTGTGATTTTCCCCTAGTTACTGAGTTATTTTTAAGATAACCTTAAATTGCATAAGTTTTTTAAAAATTTATTCTTAATAGAATTCTAAACTATTCATGTTGCAGCTTTAACCCTTACTACCAGATTTAAATGAACGTATCATGAAATACCTATATCAGAATGTTTTCATATAAAAATAAATAATACTTTTAAGTGAAACTCAGGATATTTATCTGAACTTATGTATATATTTCTGATTTATATTTTAAAACAAGAAAAAGCTTGAGTCTGAAATATAATTCATCATTAGAAAAACTGTTACTTTTAAATTGTGATCAGAATGGATATTTTAAAGTGTTCTGTGGCATTTTTAGAGAAATGAAATGTTGCAGTTAATCATATATCCTTACTAATAGGGAATTATAGTCATGTAATACCAACCCTACGGAAATTACAGTACAATAAAATGTACAGACTGAAACTATATTTGAGTCAGAAAAACTTGAAAGTTTTATAGTGCCTAAGTTTTATCATAAATGAGCACCAATTACAGTTTTGCTACAGATGTATAGGAGGGATAGCATATGTAAATGCAAAGAAGTACAAAAGTTCAGGATGAGATCAGGAAGGTAGACAAATGTTTGGCCAGACCCTTGAGAAAAAGGCTAGAAATGGATGATTGCCAATGGTAGAGAAAGTTGAATGCCAAACTAAGGAGTTTGTCTTTTATTCAGAAAGATTAATGAAAATAACAGTTGACATGATCACATTGGATTTGGCATTTAGCTAGATCATTGACCTGGGAAAGAACAGTTTCCGCATATTGGGTTTAATAAAAACTAGATTATGGGGAGCTGAAGGCTGAGTGGTAAAGAAGGAGAGGTATTAAGTATAAACTATTCTTACCAGACATTTAGCAGTGAATGAGGAAAGGAAAAATAAGTGCATGGTTTAATAGAGATAGTCAAGGAAAAATAAGATTTACTTGGGTTCAGGGTAACATAAAAGCAAGAGTAAGCTTTAGATCAGTGGTTCCCAAACTTTTTTGGCCTACCTCCCCCTTTCCAGAAAAAAATATTACTTAGCCCCATGGAAATTAATTTTTTTAAATTTTAATAGCAATTAATAGGAAAGATAAATGCACATGTGGCCATCACCATTCCCCTGAATCGCTGCAGCACCCATCAGGGGGTGGTGGCGCCCACTTTGGGAATCACTGCTTTAGAGCTTTAGAGTAAGCTTTAGAGAGTAGAGAATTTGAAGATATCTAAGGTCAGGGAATACAGCAGGTGATGGGATCAAGGGCATTGATGGACTAGTGAGCGTTAGCAAGAAAGAAGACCATGCCATCCTCAGACATTATGGAAAAGGAGAAAGAGAATGAGACAGATTTTAAAGAACAAAGAGGAACATAATTCAAGTCAGATGGTCTCAGGAAAAGAGAATATTTGATTATTTAAGTAGTGAGAAATTATTAAGCCATTTGAACATTTTGTTTGTTAGAAGAGTATGATAAATCCTTTGCCATGAAGAAGGCCCTAAACTTGTTCTTTCTTCAGGATATAGACTAGCCATTGAGGAAGCTCTCTCTATGGAGATGATATAGCAAGTACATCTTAGAGTCCTGATTTCTTAAAGGCACTGAGAGAGGTTAGGTGACTCGTCCATGGTCAGGAAGCTAATATATGTCCTGAGAGGGGCATGAACCTAAGTCTTCTTGACTTCTCTATTCCACTGTGCTATATTGTCTCTTGATAAATCATAATTCATTAATAAACTTAATTTTAAAATCTTTAACAATGGGATCTTGTTAATAAGGTCTTAACTATTTCTAGAGATACCTGTTTGTGAAAAGTGTCTCAGCTATAAAATCTCCTTTAATCCTGTGCACTTTTACCTCACCTTTCTTCACAGTTGTTTCTATTTCTTTCTACCTTTTATAGAGTGCCATCATTATGTTTACCTACAGTAAACACATTTCTCACAAACTCATATATAAATGAAAAGGAAATTTAAAGAAACTAAAAAGAAGAGATAGCCTCTTCTGCTTAATCTAATTTTCTATTTCTTCAAAGCTTTGTATGTAAGAGCTTGTGTTTATTTTCATCACCAACAAAAGTAAATTCATTTTTAGAATATTATTAGAGAAGTTATGCTTTTTCCAACATTTAGATTAAGAAGTTAGATTCTATAACATAGTAATGAGTGTGTATACTGTGCTTTGCACAGAATAGACACTTAAGTTTACTGGCAAAATGATTTTTTTCCCTCCAGGCCTGTGATTTCATGGTCACTGAAAACTATTTCCACTTTTGTAATTCAGCAACATGTCTATAACTTATATTCCAAGAGAGTTGTCTGGAACATTGAGCTTAAGCAGTGTCCCATGGTATGCAGTGCAGGATGTGCCATAGGCACGCTTTAAACCTAGGTCTTCCTCACTCCAAGGTCAGCCTCATACTTATGTGACCCAGGGAATGAATGTGGAAATGATTTCATTTTCAAAGTTTCTAGTTTAATTAACTTAAGACATTGTATTATTATTTGTTTAGTCTAAGTCAAGTTTCAATGATAGATTTCATCAGCATTATATTTTTGAATTGAGAATAATAAACCGAATAAGTGTATTCTTTTTCATTAAATTTGTTTCTGTTTTTTTTTTCAATAGGACTTTCTACAGAAGAGACCTTATCAGCTTCAGTCATTAGCCAGCCTGTACATCAGAAGGAAGATACAGCACCATCACTTGTTACCAGCAGTTCTGATCAGTTTCTGACAACGCCAGATGGTGATGAAAAGGACATTACTCAAGAAAATTCTGAATTAAAACACAGATCATCAAAAAAAGATTTGCTGGAAATAGACAGGTTTACAATTTGTGGAAACAGAATTGACTAAATTCTTTGACTTTGTGTGCTTAGGATACTGAGCTTTGGGGCAGCAGATGCTATGCTACCAGAATGGACAAATGCCAGAAATGGCACCTAAATATTTATTTAAAAATTTAAATTATTCATGGCAAACATATTAGTATCTTTCTACAGACAACTTGGTTTGGTTGCTGATCAGATCAAGTAACAACAGAGATCTCTAACTTGGTATGTGGAAAATGTGATGGATTATGAAAACTTCTCCCTGCTTGGCAGAGTGACATTTTTCTTTTTCAATAGACTGAAACAAAAAGCAGAATCCCTTTGGCTTTGTCAAACTGTGCTTCCAGAACATAAAATGTTGCCTCACGGCTTCTTCAGTAGAAAAATATACCTGGAAAGCTGTGAAATCCTTAACATGAAGCTACCTTCCCAATGTCCTGTTTCATAAGCAGTTTTGAAACTTTTACTTCATCTGCCAAAGCATTAAAAAGAAATGAACTTTGATAAAGTAAAAAGCCACGATAAATGTTATCACCACTCAGAATAATCCTTGAAGATGTATCTGAACTAATCAGAATAAAAGACTATCTTAAATGAGACATGATGCATAGTAGCATTTTATCTAAAAACTAAATTAGTGACAGCATAAAACAAGCAAATTAGAGAAGGTTCTACATTACTGGGCAAATACATTTTTATCATTTTTCAGTTTACTCTCCTGTAAAGAAAAAACACAAGGCGTGAGTTGTTTTGTTGCAGTGGGACAAATAGAAATTTTGTTACAAAATGGCACTTTTATACTACAAAAGCAGGGCAGTGTTAACTTTAAGGTATAATACCTGGTTTCACTTTATTATTTAAGTGCTACATGAATCATTATGGTGGGAAAGAATTTAATGTTGGGTTGCAAGGGGAATAAATGTCTATAGAGTTATAGAATATAAAATTCAGAAGTATCCTATTTATTGATAGGGTTTTGTTTTTTTTTAATGGCAGTCTTAAAACATCCCAAGTTGGTTTGAACAACATTGTCAATGAAGTGGTTGGGTTTTTTTAATATGACGCAGTTTTTTATTTGTTCATCTGGGTGGTATGAAAAGAGAAGCCCAAAGGTGCTTTGAGTGTAGCTTGAGATCAAGAATTCGTTTTGGCATAATTATTGGACTACAGGCCGCTTCATGAGACAAGTTAGTTCCCATCCTATTTTATCCAGAAAATGCTTCATGCATTTTTATAAAAAGGTTACAACCTCTATTTTCAGAACTATCAAAAAAGTTTTCATTAATATATTAACTAAAATATTGCCTTTTAATTTTGGGTTTCAGACACCATATGGATAGTTCAGGTTTATTAATTGCATAAGGTATATTTTTGGTTAAAGACTAGTCTTTTACTGAATGGAAGAAAAAGCCAGCTTTAAGCCTTAGGTTTGTGCACTTGAAATGTGAAAGTTAATTCTGAATAATTTGTACTGATTAAATTAATTGAAAGACTTGTTCATAGAAAAAAGAAGATTGTGTGAACATGCTTTTGTGAAACCAAAAGGAATTTGTAATTAAAATGAAAAGAGAATTTTGATTGATTTTTATGAGAAGGTGCCACTTTTGCATTATTCTTTCCTCCATCCTCTCCATTAACAAAAACAGCAAGAATTCTATATAAGGTGAATGCAAATTATTTGGGGAATATCAGGGGTGGGATTTGGATACCATGACCCTAATCAAAAAAACAGTATTTGTTTTGAATACATTTTGTGTTCATGCAGAGAATGATATACTTTAAAATTCAGTTTGAATTATTGAATAAATGTGATGTCATATATTTTTTAATTTTTTCAGTTACTTTGCAGTTTCTATAGGGATTTTGGGATAATAATTCATTTCTTCTGTTAAAATGACATTCAGTACCAATTTTATAAGTGCATCTTGTGTGAAACTCAATAAATTCAATTTTGTAATCTTTTTAAACAAGGTGATTGAATTTATTTTTATAATACTAAAAACTTTTGGTTGCTTAATATAGCTTTCACTTTTAGGTGGTAAAAATGCTATCATTTTTTAAAAATAAAAGCTACCTTCATTTTTTCTTTAGTGTTAACAGCAATAATATTGACTTTTATCTCCTAACAGAGTCTCTATACCTGCTTTATTTAAGGTTACTATCAATATTACTAAAGTAAGTCATTAGATTCTATTTAACTTACCTGTCATTTATCCCTATCCATATGAATGGAGTAAAGACAGAGGCACATAGCTAATGTACTACAATATATTTGGCATTTTATTATTTTTAGGAGACTTTTCATTTTTACCTTTTGGTGTAGATATTTCTGTCGTTCTGAAAAAATTACTCATTACCACTTCAATTTCATTGATGTGTAGATGTTCTTCAAATAGGTATTTGCTTGTTTTCAGATATGAGTTGTTCTACCATACTCTGAGATCCCATCTGACTCTGAAATTTTGTATTTGTCTGATATGGGGAAAATGGATGCTGTCCACTGGGCCTATGTGTCCCAAGATCAAACTTATATCAAGCTGAGCTATCTGGAACACAGCTGCAAACCCAGAAAATGGCTTTTGCATGCTGCAGGCTGCATTGAAATTAGAAAAGAAGTCAGTCTTAGAGTTGGATGGAACCATAGACATTATCGAATTCAATCCATGCCAGACCAGAATTTCCATCTGACACTCCTAACAAATGCTCATCTTTCACTGGCAGAATTCCACTCTACCCACTCTACCTCCCAAAGCAACCTATTCTTCTTGTGAATACCTTGTAGGAAGTTTTTCTTTACGTTTAGTATCCATCTTCCTATATACAACTTCCGTTCTTTATTGCCAGTTCTGCTGGAGGATGAGTAGAACAAGTTTCACCCTCTTCCAGATACTTGCCAATAACAAGTCATGTTCCTCCTAAATCTTCTTTGGTCTAATTGTCTCTAGTTCCTTCAGCTTATCTCTGTGTGGCATTATCTTGTGGTTCTTTACCATCCTGCTTACTTACTCTTTTCTTGACACTTTCTAGCCTGCCAAGGGTCTTCTTTAATATGTGCCACCCAGACCTAAAAAGAATAGATGAGATATGAGTAAGGCAGAGTTCAAGAGGACTATCAACTTCCATGTTCTGGGTCCTCTGGTTCTCTTAATTCAGCCTAACAATGAGTTCATTAGCTTTTATTTTTGCTCATATCACAATGTTGGCATTGTTAATAATAGTAACATTTATATAGTGCTTTAAGGTATTCAAAGCATTTTATAAATATCTTGTTTATCCCTACAATAGCCCCTGTAAAGGTAAATGCTACTATTATCCTCCCTTCAGAGATGAGGAAACAAGATCAGACCTAGCACTCTACCCACTGTCTTGAATTTGCAGTCCTCTAAAACCCACAGATCATCTTCATAAAGTCTACTATTGCCACATCTCTCTCAAACTGGCAGTGAGGTGTAATGAAATAAGGCGATGTAATTTCCAGTTCTGCTGCTTATGATCTACATTGCTTTCGACAAGTCACTAGCCCTGTCTTGGCTTCTGTTTCCTCATCTATAAAATAGAGTGAACTCGCCTACCAAAGGCAGCTACAAAAAGAAAGAAAGAAGGAAGGAAGGAAGGAAGGAAGGAAGGAAGGAAGGAAGGAAGGAAGGAAGGAAGGAAGGAAGGAAGGAAGGAAGGAAGGAAGGAGGAGGGAAGAAG